>NW_028186356.1:949181-1036258 GCF_003343005.1 Rhea americana | reverse complement strand
AAGGGCTGTGTGGAGTGTTATAGAGATCAGGTATAAGGTTAGAGTAGAAAAATGAAGACTTCTATGTTAATACCTCTTGTGCTGCCCATAGGGGAGGAAGCTGTTGCAGAGCTTACTCCTTGAAGCTGTGAAAAGCAAGAAAGTATCTTGCTTCTGGTCAAACTGCAGTGAAGCATGTGTGGTGAGATTTGTTAGGAGACCTATCAGAATACATCTTCTATTGAGATGGTCTAAAAAAGTGAAACTAGGCTCAGTGCTAACAGCAACATTTCATGCTGTGATGATTTAAACTCTCTCCATATGCTTTGCTGACTGGCCAAGAAGGGAGTATTGTATTGCTTTGATGAGTGTTGTGTTCTTTTTTTTTTTTTTTTTAAGAATAGGAGTTTCTAAGCATAACCTCCAGCCTGGATCAGAACTTCTCATCTGGAAGTCTGCAAAAATCACAAGGTGTCTGGGAGGACTGGAGAAGGTWTCAGGGAATCATCAACCCTGAACTGCTTTTCCTTAGGAGAAACAGGGTTACAGCTAGAGCAAGAGTGCTTGCCAGCACTCTTGGACTAAGTCAAATRTTGGAAAAACTGTAGTGAAGGGTGGGAACCAAGAAAAATAAAGATGATAAAGGGCATTTCTGGTACKTCACTGCCAGATGAGTACAAGGGAGACAAAAGCTCCTATTGAGAGCTCAGCTTAGACTTGGAGACTTATGATGGAGCTATCCTTGGCTGGGGACTGCCTTTAGAATTTGGCTATTTGTTAAAGTCTGTAACTGCCATGTGTTGCCTAAGAGTAAGACAAGCACATTTAAGCAGCTCTTTTGCGAAGCTTTCCTCTATATTGCTGTTGTCAGGCAATCCCAGCATAGTCAAATTACAGCAGTCCTGGGGGCTGCTACTTCTGCTGGAGGCCCTTCCTTTACTTCTGTCCTCAGGGAATTACAATCCAAGGCTCTTCCCTGTCACCTCCCACCTTTGATATTGCTGACCTCTTTCTGCAGAAGCTGCTGCTAGCTGCATGCAACCCATGGAGGAGGAAGCTTTGAGCCATTTAGGTTGCAGTCTCTACTTGAACAACTCTGCCTGCCTCTTTCAAGGGAAGAAGTGTCAGATGACATTTTATAGGGTGGATTTGGCTTGGAGAACATTAGCTGGACTGCAGTGAACTATATCTCTCAAATAGCAGGTACAGCCACTAAACTAGCAAAGAAAAGGTTTTCTTAACAAATGTAACTAGTGGTTTGTAAAACAGTAACGTTCGCTAAGGCTTTGAATCACTGAGTGCCAATATGTTAGATCAATTGACCCAAGGTTTCTTGCAGGCTGCTAATTTTCTTGTAAAAATTATAATTGAAAACATGGTTAAAGATGGTGCCACAGATATKKCCTGTGGTYCWSWGRACCACAGGMMATAGAACACAGTTTTTGGAGTAACAGCTCTAAACAGAACAAACAAATTACTGTTAAAAGACTAAGAACATGATTATCCACAGCTGCTTCTACAGAGCATCTGCCAYGGCCTGGCCTCCCTCTGTCTTCTCCTAACCACACTTGATAGCACACCTTGGGATAGCAAACTTCCTCATTTCTCCCCCCTCCAGCTYTTATTCATTTCCCTGCTGGCCTTCCTCTAGGCTGGGAGTGACTCCCTTTTTCATAGGCAAAACTCACTGATGGTACTAACAAGTTAGTTGCTCACTTCCGTGTGCAGTAGAGGGGGTGTTTAATACCTAATGCTTTTRAAAGCCATAATTACATTCTAGTCACAGGAGGGTGATGCTGCTGCTCACTGTATGCAAGATTCCAGCTCAGGCTACCTCAAGTCTATGAGCTGAAGAGTTAACTCTTTGGGGAGACATTTGTCACAGCTATTCCTAGAAAGCTTGGAGCCAGTGAAGTGAAGGATCACTCTCTAATGGGACTTTCCTATGTCACATTTACACTAACAGATCCTGAACAGCCTGAAGCAGCTGTAAAAGTCAGGGAGAGGAGTTTTAAGGTAGTCTATGAAAGTCCTGGGTTTGAATCCTGTTGATGATGAACAGACTCTTGAAATTAATTCAAGAACTAATAGGAAAAGGACATACAAGCSCTGCAGACTGATTCAGGTGGAAGAGAACAAAATTGAGATAGCTGATACTGCAAACTCCTAGTCTTTTTTCCTGTAAGTGCCTGGTGAATGGGGAAGCTGATCCAGTGTCACACCAGAGTCTGAAAGTGTGTGTGTGCACGCAGGGCTTCTTACAGAGGTTGCCCCTGCAAGGATTTCAGGCTACAAGTCATAATGATGGGCACCTAATTTCAGTGGAGAAGCTGGGCTATGGTTAGTGTGGTGCTTGGGTTCATACCATGGACTTGAGTGTGGCTAATTTAGTTATTTTGATGATTTAAGTGACAGCTGTTTGGAYAGTCAGCATCATTTTGTAGAAAATACTGTGTTTTAACATTTTCAATGTGCTGCTTACAGCTTGCAAATATCTRGCTGTGACAGAAAAATACAGCTCCTAAGCCTACAGACACTGACATAACCCCCCTTGCATCTAAAATGTATGCTGGCATGCTGCTGACTGCCATAATCTGTAGGAGAATCTGGCTCCAGCCTGTACATGTAGAGTCTGTTCCAGCAGCTGTGGGAACCCATTTCCACCAGCAGGGATGTAAGCAAAGTGCTGTGCTGTTCCCAGCTCAGACAAAAGGGAAGCAGCATTTGTCAAAGGCCAAGGCAAGGCTGGTGGTTCTAATAAGACTTGTTCTCTTGGCTGTCCCCCAGCACTTTCCCCTGACGCTTGCTCCTTCCCCAGCAGCCTTTCCAGCTGCTCTGTTCCCCTTTGGGGCAGGTAGCCGCAGGGTTGTACTGCACCCAGTATGATGGCAGAGAGAGGAAAGCTCTCCCTGATGGAGGGTGGCTTTGGGAATGTGATTTGCAGGTGCCTGGTAAAGTGAGTGCTATGAATCTCCTGCTTGAACTGGTACAGGTGCTGGAGAGCAATAAGCCTACAGAAGGTCTCAGACGAGCTCTGAAACAGAGGGAACATACCAAAAAAAAAGCGGGGGGAGAGAAAAATCTTGTTAAAAAGACAATTTCCACCATTTAAAATTGYTATTCCTTCTTCCCTAAAATTCAGTTTCTGTAAGCATCTAAAACTTGACCTACTAGCCTCCAGCTTTGGCTGTACAATGGAGAGCAGACCAAGCAAAACACCTTTTGGTGTTGTGGGAGTTATGAACCAATTGGTTTTGCTTAGGGCCAACTGGCTGTGCAAAAACCTCTTTAAGGCAATATCCCACCTTTTTCCCTCCACAGAAATCTCACCCTACTCCTGTGTTCACTGTAGTTAGTGGACTTCTGCTAGCTTACACCTGTTGAGGGTCTGGCCTTAAAGTCTTGAACCTCACTTATTGGAGAGTAGAAAACAGACTTTAACATCTTGGCACGAGTGAGAAGCTGGCAGGARCTTGGATCATGGATGCCAATGCATTTAGAACAACTTGTATGCACATGGAGCTAACTCCTCTGCTTGCATGCAGGGCAGCAACTGTTACCAGCATTTGCACCAYCCCACACCAGAATTACTGTGTGCTAAAGCATCATTGGCAGTTGTTCGCTTGCATCATTCAAAAGACTGAATCATGTCCTCCAGCCCTGTGTTCCTTCAGTCCTACACAAATCCATTCCAACTGCTGGCTCCTTAGTGGAGCTTTGGGAGTTTAATATGGTGGTAACCATCCAGTGCTCCTACTTCCTCTAGTGACTTTGCCGTGCTTACACAGTTTTATCGTGTCACTGAAAGATGTTGGAAGCTGTGGTTCCTCACCTGCTTCCTTTTCTGAAATACCTCTAGAAAAGTAACCCAGAACTGGAGGTGGTTTCTGTTCARGATAAAGAAAACAAATGTTGGTAGCTATGTCCACTCAAAGCGTGTGGGCAGCTATTTTATACTGTGTCTCGTGGAAGCCAGTGGAACTGCACAAGGGTCTGTGCAGCCACAGCGAGACAGTTGTGACCCAAAAGCCAATGCTCAGGAAAGAGGGGTCCCTCAGCAAGGACTGTGAGATAGGGATGGTGTGGCTGTGCCGGGGTGGTGGTTAGTGGTTCTGCCATGGGGAGTTGATTACTGGAGGGATAGAGATAGGACAGCTGATTGAGGAACAGACCTTTAAGGGAGAAATGGTTTCAAGCAAGGAGCTAGAGTATTTTCTGTGGCTGCTCTACCGGCTTCAGAGTCTGGCTGGTTCTGCCTGGCAGACTTTCCAGTCAGCCAAATGCTGGGTGGATGGAAACAGGGAACGGGAGCAGCCAGTTTGGAGGCTATGGGCAGGTTTCATTTTGGTACCCAGTCCCAGGTAGCGAGCAGGCTGTGCCACACGGAGGAGCCAGGCTCCAGCSCCGGAGGCGAGCAGGGCTGGGCCGGGCCTGGCCCACCCCTGCGTGTGAGGGCGGAGGGAATTGTGCAGCAAGGCTCACCACTTTCTCTAGGGCTGTGAAYGGGATTTCTATCTGTAGCTAAATATCCCTTTGGGAGGCACAGCAGCACCTAAAGTGTGAGCAGATGCTTGTGGAGGAAACACTTTTCAGGCCTTCCCCAAGTTTATGCTTCCTAAACCATCTGTGATTTTCTGTTATTGCTTCTTGTATCTTCATTGCTTGCTGCATCACTGAGCCCTTGGTATTCTCCCATCTATTTCACATCCATTCCTACCCTTCCTGAACAGCCTTTTAACACCTTCCTCTTATCCCAGAGCAAAAAAAAAAAAAAAAAAAAAAAAAAAAAAAAAAAAAAGGGGGGGGGGGGAATTTGGACCTGTTTTATACTGGTCTGGATTTTTATCTAATATAAAAAGCCCAGAGGCTTTTTCTCAAGGAGCTGTAATCCTAACATTAGGCTCTTTCAAATGCTGTCATCATTCACTGCATTATTTATATAGGGAAAATTAATAAGCAGATGCTAAACTTCTGGGCCAGCTGTTTTAGAAGCAGAAGTAAACTGCCTCAAAATCAGCTGCTGGTAAAGATGAGGGTTGATTCTGATCTAAGCTGCACAATATGTAAGCACAATTTTTGCAAAATCCAGCCAAAAGGAAGGAGAACTATAACTGACACCATTAAAAAAAAAAAAAAAAATCTCTTAACACCAGTAAGGTGCCCAATTACACTGAGCTGCTTTGAGAGTTTGTTTAAATAATAATGAAAACAGGGCAACAAAATGAATCTATTTAATAATACACCAATCAATATTGCTTCATACTTAATACAAAGGAATGGAAACCAATTCTATTAAACTGTACTTCTATTACAATAGAGACTTATTAGTGCTATAATCACTTTTGCTGGATCACAACTATCTGAAGAGTTTGTTATTCAGGACATTTTCTCCTGTTATTAATTAGACATCCCAAAAGCCTGTTCTCAGCTCACTAGGTTTAACCACAGAGTTGAATGCAGAGTAACCATATAAGAGGGGTGTGTTAGACTATGAGCAAAATAAAATACCTCGTGGAGTTGAACATCAGAAGGGGCATTGCTGTGGTGACCAGGCTCGCAGAACAACTGCGCAGCGTAAGCAGCATTAAAGGCATTCTGGCTATGCTGACTTTGTATTTACTCTACTCACATCTGCCCTGGGGCAGGTGCTGAGAGCTTTTCACTTCTTTCTTCACCATGTGCATCCCGCAGCTACAGCAGGGGGGCATCTCAAAGCAGAGGCTTGCTGAGATGATTGCGTTAAGAGTCTGGCATTGGAAGATACACGTTAGACACAGTTTAGGGGCGAGGTTCAGGATGAAGCCTGAAGGCCTGCAATCAGATGAGTGTGTTTGACGTTTCCCTTTCTGGGTGAATTCTGTGCAACCTCTTCAACTATTTGCTGCAACCATCCGTTTTTTGCACCCTGTCTACACACAGGGTAGTGTAGACAGACACTCCTGCCTGTGAGATGTGTTGACTAGCCAAAGTAACAACTGGAACTGTCACTTCTGGTCCCTTCTCAGGAACCAAGGAARCCTGACGGCGGTTTATAATACAGGCCACAATCCACAGCTCTAAGGGTGGTTTATAGCACAGGCTGTAATCTATAGCTCTGCGATGCATGAGATGCATGGTCAGAGGTCCATATGTGTTGACAGCTGTAGCCAGCATTGCTGCATAGGAACCTGTGGGGACTCTGCCTGGTCACATAAGCAGCATTTTTCTCTTTGCTTGGTTAACATTTCTGCAATTCTGAAACATCTTACAGTTTAAAATCTAGATGCAATCCTAAAATACCCTGTTTCAAGGTACCTGGCACAATCAGCTGACCTAGGCCCATTTCTCACTTGACTCTTCCTATTCTTCTGTTCTCAAAGAGAGAATATTCTCCCTTTAAAGTCCATGTTTCCACCTGCTTTGACACAAAAGCTGTTCCTATAGTACAGTGAGGGGGGTGCTGGCTCTCAGACTGACTACATTTGCTGTATGATTTTTTTTAGAGCAGCTGCGCTGTAGTTTCTTGAATGCTCCCTCATGTTCCCTTCCAGCCCAAGAATGACGGTGCCTTTGCAAGCCGCAGGTGCTCTTTCTCTTGGGCAATCTATGGCTCAAACCTCCATTTACCACAATTTGCACATAGGCTTCCATCAAAACCATTTAAGCAAGACTTGCAGGTTGCACCTGTGCCCAGACCTGCATAAGCCTGTGAAATCAGGACACTGTAGCTTTTCCAGCTCCCCAGGACAGTGTGCTTGGGTATTCCTGGACCCCAAAGGTGCTGTAGAGGTACCTGGGCTGTCCYGACTACATGCAATGTAGTGTCCTGTACATTTAATCCCCACAGGGATTTATTTTGGGAAATAGAATGACTTTTCTGCAGGAACATACACTTGAATCCTTTGGGCTATGTCATAACTGTCTCTCATAGCTCTGTTGAGCTGAGAGTGGCTCAGAATCAGGATTTAGTCACTGCTCACCTTTCCTGTGTTGGAAAGCTAATACTGTACCTAATATGGCTGCTTTTACAGTTCTTGCCTTTCCAGGCAGAATGACTTGTTCACTAATTGCCTACAAAAGATTCACTTCACCTGCATCCTATCATTAATGAGGCTTTTCAGAGATGATTTATAACACAWGATTTCTGGTATTTATTAGGCACAATGAAATGCTAACTAATTATTAGCATAGTTGCTTTCTCAGCTAGCCTCTTTCCTTGCTCAAATGCAGATATCCTATTTTCAAACCAAATTTCCCTAGTTTTGCTCTGTTTTGGACAGATTAACATTGCAAGCCACTGCCTCTCTCAATCCATTTAGTCAGGGATCTCTCTCTCTTTGGCAGATCCATTGTAGTGATAGAGCCCCAACCTGCTGGCCTGCTGCACTTTGCAGCACCTATTGCAAATAAGACTTATTTGTGCTTGGACCTTGGCAGCTGATCAGGCTGTGTGCAGCAGATCCATGTATCTCTGAATTTTTCCTCTCCGGCCTGATGGCCCTCCTGTACTGGCAGATGGCCTAATAGCAATTCTATTTTGTAGCCATTTTTTGTTCACTGCAAAACATTCATTTCTTCTTTTTTTTTTTTGGGGGGGGGTTTCCTCCAATTAATGAACCCTGTTCATCACCATTCCTGACACCCCCTCCTCCATACCACCATGTCTTAGCTTCTCTCTTCCCCTCCTTTGCAGAAAAAAGGGCAGAATTTGAGACCAGGCCTACACGGATGGATTTCTTCCCATCCCCTCAGCAGCTGCTGCCTCTTGCCCACTGCTCTAAGGAAAGATTCAAGTTTTGTGGCAGCCTCACTCTTTGTTTTTGGCCTCCTAGCAGTCACTTTCAGCTGACATCTTTGTGAACATCCATGGCCAACTGCCCTGCAAGGGCTCGTTCTGATTGCTGGACTGCAGGAGCCAAAGTTACTGTGGGATCGCTTTCTCTGAGCTCTCTGTGCTTCCCTGTCCAGCTTAGTCCTTGACCACATATGAAGGACCTGCCACACGTCCGGTRTGCATTACCTCAGTCCTGCGATACCTGGACACACAGACCAGTGCCGCCTGCTGCGGCTGTCGTTCAGCTAAATCCTACTTTGCAAGGCTCACGACTGAGCCCAGACCAGAACAAGCTGTAAGATGACTCTTTCTCAGAGATATTTGTYTGATGAATCAGACAACATGAAAAGCAGAGAGGCTCCTCTGCTCAGGGAAAGAGTTCTGAGTCTTTTCCAGTAAGTAGAGTAAGAAAGAAGCTGTGAGTCAACTTATCAGAGAGAAGAGTGGGAGCATCTCCAGCCTTCTTGGAAAGCAGATGAAACAAGAGCGTTATGCTTCGTAGTTCCTCTTTCTTGGGGCAAACCCATCCAGCAAGGACATGGCCATGAGGTGCTGACTCAGTTTCCACTGTTAGTTAGGATTTGATGAGACAGGAGCTGACCAGACTAGTGACTGGACTAGTTCAGGGAAAGAAATGTTAAATTGAATTAGCTGTTTGCAAGAGCCCCCATCTCCACAGTAGAGCACAGGTGCAGAGCAAGAAGAAAGCCACTGTCTGCTGCTTTGCCTCCCCTGCTCCTGCCCCAGCTTTTCCGACAGCCCCAGGAGTTGTGTCGCTGAGCAGTAGCTGAGTGGACAGAAGGCTTTGGTCATGTGCCACCGGGCTGTCTCGCACCAACAAAACTGAAAATTCAAGCACTGGAAATCCATACAGTGGATTTAGCTCACCAATTTCTGGAAATCTAATCAGTAAAAGAGGTTCCTTGTCCCTTTCTTCCTGCCACATACCATGTAGTCGTTTCCTAAAGTCCCTGTTAGGTCACACCACTTGTTTTTTATGTGTCTCTGGGGCACCCAGGAAGCAGTTGTGTATGCAAGACAGCAGCTGGATTTCACACAGGCAGGAAATAGTGTAATGCCTGTGCTCCTTGGGCACATGCATGCTGTCACCCACACACTGAGCTGCGCTGTCTAGGATAGAAACCACTCCAGCCCTGCATATCCACTAATGGGACAAGTCCTCCTTACAGAAACTCCGGAAGGCTYTTGACACAGCGAAGCAAAGATGGAAAAAGAAGAAAGGACAAATGCCTGYTATTATACTGTGTATAACTTTCATTGACTCCAGACAAAAGAGAACGTTATTTAAACTGCCTAGGCAAAGAATTCATTGTACAGTGGTATCGCAGTTCGGCTTGATAAGTCTAAAAAAACCCCGCTCTCTTTAGACTGCAGCCCCCACGTGAGCGAGGCAGCGCGCTTGACGAGCCCTCCCCAGCTCAGTCTYGGYGCTGAYGCGCTGATGKTCCCCCAAGCGCTCGCCRTGCCATTAACGAGGGATAAAATAGTGAAATGCCTGCCAGCGAGGAAGGCTGAGCCGGAGTTGCCTCTTCTGCTCCAATGGCAGGAGGAGACAAGGGCTCAGCGGAGATGTGGCAAAGCAGTCGCCAACCAGCGTGCGATCTTTGCAGAGACTCCGGCAAGAGGGCTGGGATGCAGCGGAAGGGGAACTAATCGCGTTAGCTTATCTCGGCCCAGGGATAAAAATTAATGGCAGTGGAGGCGCTTCCAGCAGGAGCAGGCAGCTCAAATAGCAGTTCACAGAAATGCTTCAGCAACGAGCACCTGAGTAAGAGCAGCAAAACAAACAGCCCTGGAGAAAACCCCGTTGCAGCTCAGGCCACGAGGCGGGGAGCAGAGCGGGTGCTGCTGGAACAGCACTTGTTCTGGAGTTACTGCGGCAACTCCTGGGACCTGAATCCTCCCGTGCTTCTCCCCAAAKCRCGCAGAGCTTCTGTTTTCCAGTTACTTCCCCGCGTACACATGCCAGAACACTGCAGAGGCCCCAGGAGGAATCAGTTCTCCCTTCACTGCACCCACCAGAAGCACTGGCAGTGCTGCTGGCCTGCTCCCATCCCAAATGGAGGTCAGCTGGGGACTGGCAAAGCTCTTGTCCCAGGAACGAGGGCTGTTAGGAAGCAACAGCGAGAGCCAGTGGCACGGCAGCACATCCTGTGGGGGGAAGCCCTTCTGCAGCCGCGGGCACACRCAGCCTCCAAGGACGCGGCCTGTCTCCAGCAGCGTCAGAGCCTCTTACTCACAGCCAGGCCACAGTGTGTTTCAGTTTCCTTATCTCTCTGTACTATTTCTTCCAGTCATCACTYGTGTCATCATGATATGCTAAGGGTAAGGAAACATCAAGCTTGTTAGGACAGAAGTGATAAAGAAAATGGGAGAGCCTCTAAGTATTGAAAAGACTACAAAAGAGGCACCTACTTACAGTGGCAGTAAGATCTCTTATTTTATTTAAAACTATAGATCTAAAGTTCATATTGATTTCCCATAATAGTCTTTAACAAGAAAAAGAACTCAAAAAGCTGYGGGCTGTTGTATAGCTTCATGTCAGGTGCTAAGTAGAAAAGCAGATCTGTGAGCAGTGGAACGCTTACTTGTGTCAGCTACCCAGCAAACCCTTCCAAAAATAACACCATTGCTGCTTATTGCTTATTTTACTCCCATGAAAATGCATAGACTTTGTCTCATCTTTGAGAGTAGGAATGACAGTCATTTATAATATGCAAACTAAGCAGAATTCAGCAGCAGTCTCTAGCTGTGTAGGTCTTGTCTCTAATGGTTTATTCTCCGGCAATTCTTTCCCCTTGCACTACAAGTACTCCTTTATTTTCATTTTAAGAAAATCCCATTCGATAGCTTTAGGCTACAGGATCAGTGGCAGGGCAGCAAATGTGTTTCAGTATCCCCAGAACATACTAATTGCCTTCGCATGACTTCTCCCAGGCCTAATACAACAGCCAGGCAGGATAAACAGTTTCTCATTCAGGCACTCCCCTACCCACCCCCAACCACACAAAAATGCTTTGAGCAGGGTGCAGTTTGGTTCACAAATACCCAGTTTGGGCATATCAGTAACAGCATTCCAAAAAAAGTGTTTTCTGTTATAGAGAAGCCTGAGTTCTGGGGAAAGAACAAGACCAAGGCATGTGAGGAACTACCTATTTTTCCTCAAAGTCTGAGAGGTGGCTCATTGCATTTCTGCTACTGGAAGAGCGTCTGGTCTCTGTCTTCAGCAGGAGCTCAGGACCAGCACTCATTAAACGTGCTGACTGTACCAGAGTAATGGCCAGGGCRGAGTGTTTCACTGGCACAGAAATACTGCGTCCTCTGGGAGCCGTGTCACAYGTGTGCGCATGACATCCCTAGTGCTGTGTGCACATACAGTATTGCAAAGCCCAGGGAAGCGCCATCTCCAGAGACCTCTGTGGGCAAAGCCATAGCTAACTTCATGTTCACACAGACAGAGTCCTAGGTGCTCTTAGGGGAATGCAGCAAGCCAGACAGTGGACCAGCTCTCGTTTCAGCTTTCTGCTTTCTTCTTGACTACTGTGCCCAAGCTGGTCTGCGTCAGGACCCCATCTTGGACAGAGTTCAGATTTTGTTCTTATGCTGAATAACAGAAAGAAAGGAATTGCTTACCTTCCAAAAATTTGATTTCCAAAGATGAAATCAAAGGCATAGAAGGCTGGTTGTGCTGATTAAACTTCTTCATAAAAGAAAGTGACTTACTTAGGTCATTGTCCATCTTGAATGCGATGTCCAGCTGCATGATGAAAAGCATGAACTGGAACCAGGGGCTCATCTCCTTGCCAGGAAGAGGAATGTGAACAGCAAACACGGTATTATTGGCCTCTGTCTGCCTSCTCACTGCTTCGTCGAAGTCTCTGATCTTCTCACACTGGTTAGCTCCCCAGGGCATTCGCCACTTGTTTTTTTTCTTAMATCAGTGCACTTCACTGATATGTAAAGAGCTTTTATTAGAGGACACATCACTTAGCATGACTTAAGAAAAGGAAAATCTCTTAGTAATTTCCTCCTACRTGAAAACCTGCTCATGTTCCTCACTCAGGGAAGCTACAAACTGGCTTCATAGGAAGATGCTAGTGTGCAACACACAGAGTTAGGTGTCCTACTGTGACTCCTCTTAGTACCGCTTCCTAAATGAAATACACAGTCAAGACTTTAAAATTAAAAAATAGGAAAGCAGTGACCCCAGTACAAAATGACACACATTCTTTCTTTTTCCCCCCCCCCCCTTTAAACAAAAAAGATATTCTTGTCTGAAAGCAACCCTGCAGCTGCTGAGATAAGAGACAGAACTCTAATTACCTCTCTTTGCACACCCATCCATTCCTTTCCAAGTTGATAATGAAAGCAGGAAAAACTGTTCAGTTGCTTTTTTTTTTCCTGCTCTTTCCTTATCTGTACACAAAAAGGCTTTATAAAGCTCTAATATTTTAACAGGTAGCTAAATGCCGAGGAAGAGAGAAGAAGAAAGATGAAGGATACTTGCATTTTTAACACTAACCAGTGTGACTTCCTAGCAGAAAAGCAGTGATCTGGAAAATCAGCAAGATTCCTCCAGAAAAGTGCAGCTTTTTAGTATTCATGTTTTCAGTAATTGCCCCAAACATAACATTGTACTTTGTATTAGCAGTGAAAGCACTACACAAATGACGGATTTGCCTCCTAAGCACTTAACTGGCTTATTAAGCTGACTTTCCTCCTTTAAATCTGATTTGTCTTCCTGACTTTAAAGCTGGGAGCAGCTTTAAAAAAGGACAGGAACCATTCTCCTGCCCAGCCAGTATTCATCAGCACCATCAGAGACCAGGGACAGTCTCCATCCACTGCTGGGAGACTGAAACCTGCCCATCCAGGGGAAGGAAGGAGTAGGTAACAAGCAGTGTTGACGACAGGAACTTGAACCACCTCCCATGAAGGCTGTCTTCAGAGAAGTATTTGGTTGGTATTACAAGAGACTGGCCGTGCTGGTTCAGACCAATATTGTGCCTCCAGCAGTGGCTCTGAGAAGAGGAGGAAGAACAAGGTAGCCCAAGAAGGGCTACAAATCCAGCCTGTCATGTACACCATCTGCATTTGCTCGTTCCCAAGAACGAAGCCATCAAGAACAAACGCTAGTGAGGCTGTTGGCACCTCTGAAGCTTGTGCCTCAGCTCTCCCCGTAGTTGTGCATATCACACAGATATGTGAAGGCACATATCTGAGACTGTTAGGTAAATGACTTTGCCTAAACCTCATACTTCCCTTACAGCCAAAATCCCCATGGGACATAACTTACTGGAACAGCAAGAAYGTGACAAGCTCTTCCCTAGAACACGGCTAGCACTTTTGAACTTGGCTCACAGCAGTTGGTGGGAGTGGGCTAGCTCACCGCGGCTCGAGATCAATGCCATTTTGTCTGCCCGAACAGACATCCTTCAGCTTTCTTTCCTGTCCCCGAGGAGCTATTCCACTTGTGCAGCAGTCCCCAGGCTGCAGGAGTGCAGGCAGAGCTGAAGCATATGCTCTCAGCTGCTGAGGACACAGCAGAGCTCCCAGCTGAAAAGCTGGCTGAAGGAGAGAACTGGCAGAGAGTTGGGACCAAAGGTCCTTGCAAGAAGCAGCACCACAGACAGTAGGGAGAGAGGGAGCCTAGGAGGAGAAGGAGGCTCGCCTGAAGCCACGGCCTCCTCCTGGGGCTATGGACAATCTCAACAGCAAAACCATCAGGAGCTGCAGCTTGGCTCAGGACATTCTTCTGGTCTCTGCTCCTTGGTACTTTAAATGACATTCAGGCTGATGAAGGGCCTTCGGGGAAATGATAGTCTGAGGTTTCTGTTTGAAGGTGAATCAGTTTAGAGTTGCATACTTACATCTCAGTTTACACAGATGCGAGTGGGAGGAAAGGAATAACAAACACAGCTGCACTGGAGCCTGTTGGCATCCTTTACTATCCATTTAGGGGCTGATTTTAGAGCAGAAGATTCTGGTCTCAGTATTGTAAGAAAACAATCAGAGAGATCTAATAAGAAAAACAGTCATGACTTTCTCCACTAAAAAATCATTTGCTTATTTTATCCAGAATCATGGCCCCCAACTGACCCACAAAGGTCTAATGTAATCCACTTCAGTTTCTCCCAGCTAATTCCAGCTGCTTACAGCATCACCAGTTAACCCTCTGGAAAAAAAAAATCTCAGGTACTTTTCCCTGTTCCTCTCTAGTTTTCATGCCCAGCTGCACCTATGTGCTGAACTCCTGGGATAGCTTTAAACCTGAAAAGCACCTTGTGAGTTGTAGGAGCTTCTACCAAGAAGCATTTTTCTCACACATTAGCATTTTTTTTAAATCCAGATTAATCCAGATGTTCTCCTGTCAGCAGAGGGCAGCAAAGGACTTCCACTGTAAGGAGTACATCCCCGAAGAGTAACAAAGAAAGCCTACATAAGTAATCTGGAAAGAAAAGCAGTGTGGGAGGGTGGTAGTGGTTTTACAGTAATTTAAAATTCATGAATTCACTCTTTTGAAATTCATTAGATCCTGAAAGTGCTGTACTCCCTTCTAGCTTGTCTTTGAGGAGCCTGGTTCTTTTCTGTGGTGGAAGAGAAAGAAAAGCTTTAGTCAACACGGTTTTAGCAGAAACGGAGTCATGATCTCTTTATGAAACAATCTCATCAGCATAGCTCCTCTCTGATGTGCGATTTTATAAAGACAGTTTCCTATTCCAACTTCAAGCTGTTGATTATTGCACTTAATCTGTTGTCAAATTTTCCATTATTCCTGAAGCTCAAGTACTGAGAAACGTGTTTTTTTTCCCTGAATAATAGAAAGAAAAACATTTTTTTTTTGTCAGTACAGCATCTCTTTCTGTTGTTCAGAAGTTATATTGAAGGCAGAATTTGTTGGCTACCAGAAAGAGGCAGTCCTATTTGTATTAATAAGTACCTGTTAAGGAGATTTGAGCAYAGTGGAAGTCTTGGTCACCGAAAGCTGTCAGCGTGGTTTGAAATGCCTGCACTAACAGAATCTGCAGAAATAAACTGGATTTTATTGGGGTCTGTTAGGACACGCAAGCTCCAAACAAAGAGGAGCGCGGCCTGCAGGACCCGAGAGGCAGTGCCTTCTAACACAGTGCCAAACGAGGCTACCAAAATCTCACTGAAGTCATTGTAGAGTAACAGGAGCATTCAAGAGAGTCATCGAATTGCAACCTATAAAGTCCACAGCATAGCTGTGACAAATTCAAGGGCCAGAGAGCCTGGACAGGCAAAACTAACGTACAAAACCTGATGGAAAACACAGCAGTTGCACCACACTGCACGACCCAGATAACTCTGCTGTATTATGTTGGCTTTAAAAACATTGTTGGGGTAGATTGGGAAAGATCCAGAGGCTCGTTTGCCTTACAGACTGCTTGGAGGGCGGCACGTGTGCACAGTGCTCAAATCTCATACCCTAGGTGACGCAGAGGAAAACCGGCCTCGCCACCGCACGTTCCCGCTCCATCCCGCCCCGGCAGCTTTCTGCGCGGGAGCCGCACTGCTGGCTCTTCGCTCCTGGCAGGGGCAGGCCCCAGGATCCTTCCCCGAGCGGAGAGGCTGCGCTGCAGAGACAGCCCAGGCAAAGGAGAGCGCTCCGCTTCCAGCCTGCCGGGAAGACCTGTCTGCACCTCGCAGCTGCTGCGGGAACGAACTCACGGTCGTTGGCTGGGAAAGCCGAAACGGCGGCTTTCACACGCAGGCAGAAGGGAAGACGCACGGACCCCGCGTCCTTTTGAGCTCTGCCTCGGTGGAAAAAGAGAGCGGTAGTGTCTAGCAGGGGCAGAAAAAGAAGAGGAGCTCGAGATCCCGTATTCACAGGAGGCCGAACTTGCCTGCTAGCATCTGAATTGATCGCTGATGAGCTGCAAAATTGGTTTTGCCCTAACTCTTTTGCCCTAGCTGCTTCTTGACAGCACTGTGCCCTGACAGAGCCGTTAGGTCCAAGAGAAGGATGATTATCTCACTTCACGATTCTTCACAGAAGATTTCACTCCCTTTCCCTCAGCGTCTCATACAAACACGCACGTCTAAATTAGTGTGGGAAGCCAGCCTGAAACGCAAGGCTGGCTGAGTCAGCCCGASAGAAGGACACCAGCTGCGATGCAGGGAGCAGCCCTGCTTCCCTGTCCGTTCCCTTCCGCGGGACCGAGAACAGACTCTCCGTAAACAAGGCAGAAACTACTCTGCAAATGATTAGTCCTAAAGCAGAGTTTTAAAAGACAAAAGGCATTGGTCAGGGCTATTTTTCTGCACCTGAAAGCAATCAAAGAGCAAYGAAACTGAACTAAGTCAATCATTTCCCCCAGCAACAAGTTATACGAGAGGAAACTACTAACAGCTAGTTCTCTTGCCTCAAGAATAAGACTAAATAAAAGTAAACAAGATCACAACCAGAAAAGCTATGCTTTCTTCTCACTCAGTGAACCAGGACAACAACAAAACCACAATACTGTTTATTTTATTTAAATTAACAAATCTGTATGTTTTCCAGGTTGCTTAAAGCATTCTGTAAAAAGTGAACACAATCAAACAAAAAAGGGATATATTTTAGTAAGACCCATGGACTACTTCTGAGACATATGAGAAGGGCTTAGGAATTAAGAAATAAAAAAAGTATATATATATATATGTATATATATATAATATATATATGTACACACACATGTGCCTCCCCCAAAACAAACCATTAGTGTTTGACACAAAATTTGGTTTTAAAGCTGCAATGCCCCATTTGTAAAGAGCCTTTACAAAACGCAATGCTATACTAAGCTGTAAAAGAAATCATGGACACATCTATTCAAACAACATAAATACTACGTAAGAACCCAATGTAAAAAGAATGTAAAAAGAATGTTAAAGTTGCAAAGTCGAGCACTCAGCCAGGAAAATGCTGGAATTATGGTTGTGTGCGTTAATTTAATTCACCTCCTAGTTGAAGAACTACTGCAGTACACTATTTTTTCTTCCATCACTTACTTCCTTATGTGAATTGCTAACAAATTACATTCTGCCATCACTGTTGAAAGTATGGTCCTAGCACTTATTCTACATAAACTAAGTATCCCCCTCCTCCTTATTTTTTTTTTAATAAGAATTCCTTTGAGTACAGGGGCATTATTATCCCACTTTATAAAAAGATAAACTTACCAAAAATGTTTACTTTTCCAGTTCAAGTATTCAAAATCATCCAAAGCTATTTTTTATTTTAAAAGTAGTATTTAGCACTTTTTTGTGCTACAGTGATTTCATATGTTCAAACATAGCAGCATGAGAATGACTTCATCTGGAGTGTTGCATTCAACATTCCTCAAGTTTGACCCAATGTCTCTTGAATGCGACACTGGTAGGGACAGGATTCCTAGCTTCACAGCCTCGACTCCTGCCCAGAGCCCAAAACACACATACAAAACAGAATTTATTTTAAAAATAGTATGCAACAATCTTTAATTGTATGTCTTAATGCATTCATTGGCTAGAGATGAACTAAGGCTACAAAGGTCATACTAATTCTGGTATTTCCTAATTATGCTTTGATTTTACACCTTTATGTAATTTCAGAGATCTTAACAACCCAAGGACAACGTCACCTTTTTTAGAACAGTCTTTCCAGKGGCATCTTCGAGAACTGTCGGCAGCTTCGGAAGCTGCGGTTCTCGTGAGTCTCTGACACCTCCGCAGCTGATGGAAGCAGATTCTTATCTTCTAGGGGGGAAAACTGGGCTAGGGAGGTTGAGATGCACATAACTAGTAAGAAACACAGACACGGACTAGCATTGGATAATGAGGCCCTCTGGATCAGGCTCTCCTCCAGGTCCTGGAAGGATGCACGTCCTGAGCCCTTTGGTCCGGGCCCAGGCCATCGAAAAGTTCTCTTTTAACTTGTCCCCAGCACAGTGCAGTTAAAGCCTCCATCCCATATTAGTGCCCATTCTCCTCCACTGCTAGTCATCTCACAAGAGTCAGCTCCACTTATTCGTGGAAGGGGGCTGATCTCATCTTCCACTGCTGCTTTTCCTCTGAAAAGCAAATAACCATGCTAGTACATAAGAGGTGGATTTTTCAAGTCTGTAAATTATCAGAAAAATCTATCTCTACCAAGTACGCTGCATTCTGGCAATGCAAGGACAAGCAGGATTCTCCAGCAGATCCTCTACCCAACTTACAGGCATGAAAACTGAGAACAGACCCTCCCCTGCGCTCTCTCTGACCTTCCTCATGGCACATAAGCAGCATAAAAAYGAGAGCGCCATAACAAATGGGTAAGATAAAGGAAAACAACCAGAGGGAGTAGAGCCAAAGAGACTGAGAAATAGGTAGCTGGGTAACTCTTAAGAATTCAGGACAGGAGCTCTAGAGCACACATTTCTCCTGCAACTGAAACTGAATTCAGGCATCAAGTTTTTACATTCCCCTATATTCAACAAACAGCAGTAAAACCTACTGAAAAAGCATGTTGTTTCTTCTTCTACTACTTAAATCATATATATTACAATCTACTCCCTTCCCCAGTTATGCTTCACTCAAGTGATGAGAGGTTTGCTGTGGAGTTACAAGGCTGTACTACAGACCACAGGTTGGGGTCAATATGATTATATGTGATGGAATTAAATGTTTTTAGAGCGAGACTTTAGTCCATACCCCAAGCTCAACACCTTAAGAAATTACACATACAAAAAAACCTCAAAATATTGAACACCTGCTCATTAACTGAGCTCCACTCACTGTTTGCACTGTATGCACAGGCACAAAGTAGCCAAGTAAAAATTACCCAATGTCAGGTCTGCCACTTCCTAACTTCTGAATGTGCGACTTTGCAACCTTAATGCTTTTCTAGATCTTTATGTGCTTGAGTGTAACACAATATACATATCCCTCCCCCCAGAAATGACTACACCATATTAAAGAATTTACAAATGTTCTGCTTGGTGTCACACTGCTCTGTGAAAATACACTAGATACTGGGCATTCATAAAGCAAGTAACTTCAGACACATCTCCTCAAGGAGGACGTTGTGTCGTCCTGTGTACTCCACTTCATTCTGTGTCTCAGTTGAGATGTTCTCAGTGTTACTCCTGAGCTTCCTTGCGAGCCAGCTTATAAACCTCTGTTGGCCCATCCACATGGGTGATCGTGGTGGTGAGCTGAAGCTCCTCGCCACTGTTTACACCCAGGTCACCTGGGGAACAAAGTCATTCTGTTAGGCTGGTCTGACAATAAAACATTGGACAGCGAGAAAGCAAAGGATAAATTTTATTCACTGCTGCCTCTCAGGAGCAGTCATATGAACTAAGGACTACGTAAAACTTCTATTAATCCTTTTATTTAAAGCTATTTAAATACAAGCATATCTGAAGATGAAAATTTCTGTGCTACTGAAGACTCTGATAAGGCAACCAACAGTATTGCCATTCTCCACTTGCTCAGACTTTTATTTTCTCCATTCCCCATTCCCCCATTTGACTAACGGAATTACAGTTGGACAAAACACTCTTGATTGCTTTCAGTTTCTTGGTAATTATTAAAAAAAAAAAGTCTTTTCAGCAATAATCCAAAGAAATCACCTATTAATGAGTCAACCCACACTATAAAATGCTTTGTATGATTTAAAATTAAGATTAAAAAAGAGGAACAGCTAGATTGTTTTTAGAAAGCATTGACTAAGTACTCAGACTTTTCTGATGTAGTCATCCAATAAAACGTCCGCAAGAACAAAAGCGTTTTGAAAAACAAACTATCATTTGAATAATATTTCAGGACAATAAACTTTCACTTCAGCAAAAAAGAAAACACACAAGCATCACCCGCTTGATACCCCTTTCTTCCCATGATAGCTTTCACGTGCAGATCATTTAGAGCCACTTACCGTTCGATTGGTCCTCACCGTAATTCTTGTGTGACGGAGCATACAGGAACATAAGTGCAAAGACGTACAGGTTCCACATCCCATAGATGCCCGTGAAGAAGGCGCTGTTCACTTGTATTGTCATGTCCCCCCACTTCCAGTGGCCTTCGGTCACCTGCCGTGAGACACCAGACACACTGATATGTCACAGCAGCTCACAAGATACAGAAATGAGCTCTACCGCACTAGCTTTGAGTAAATTAATAAGAAAATGTCAGTTCAAGTAATGGATGTATAATAGATTCAGGAACACAGACGTTAGCCTAGAATACTCTTTGTTAGCCTCCATCTGCAGGRAAAAAAAATGAACTAAAGGAGCATATCTGACAGTTTTTGATTTATCATTCTTAAATGTGACAAAATTTCTCACATTCTGCAATATATCATAACTGAGGAGTTCTGCAAAGATTGTCACATAAAGGGCAGTACCTAGGAGACAACTAGTTACATCTGAGAACATTAGACTTCTATAAATAGACCTTTTATACAAGGAAAAACAGCATGAATAATGCGAAAAGCTAATGTGCTGAATGCTTTCTTGCTGCTTCTGTCTTATGACAGAGACCTAGGCTGACAGCATCAGCTTTAGACATACAGAGATGTGTCAAAATTTATGAAAATATTATCAATATTAATATTGAAGATATACAGACTGTTCACAAAGACACAGGGCGACAGCATGCCTTTTCCTGATAAGGAGAGTTTCCCTTTAGAAAACAACAGGAAGTTCTGCTCCAAAGAGAAGACACAATAGTACAGACCTTGCCTTTACAGAAATCCAGACTAGCTTGGAAGGAAGAGCTGGACAACAGTGTTTGCATTATGTCCATGAACAGTGACAGTTATGGTCATTAATACTCAATGAAGCACTCAACTGCAAAGTGCCATTTCTCAAATCCTTGCTTCAGTCTAATAGAGTTTTCAACCAAAATTGTCTGCTGTTATATTTTCCATCAGGGCCCACCACATACCCCAAAGCATAAACAGTGCAGAGAGTGAGAAAATACTCCTGAACATGTAATACTATAGAGTATGTGGTAAAAAGACAGTTCACAAGACTGTATCCACTGTCTCTCTCAAGCTGCAAGCAGCTTGTGCTTAGGAATAACCATAAATGACATCTTTGAGACAAATGCAATTTTAACAGTAGGCCGTTTGCACAGAAAGCTTATTTGTACAGACTGCATCCTAGCTCAGAATACAGAGGCCGATATGCTGTTAGAAACAATAGGGTTGCTAAGTCAAAAAACAGGAAATATTTAATTCTGTGTTTTTTTGTTTTGTTTTTTAAATGTTTCTTTGTGGGTATATAAAGCCACAAGATTCTTTTAACACGAACAGATCATTTTTCCTCTTGCTGGGTTCTCAGAAGCGACTGAACTATTTTGGCTGATATTTCAAAAAACACATTACTATGAGCCAGAGGCCTTTGTGAAAGTTTCAGCCTAAATGATTTTATAGCAGTGTTTTAAACAAACAAAAACAAGTTCTTAAAAAGCAAATCTACCTAGAACAGGCATGCAGACCTTTTCTCTCTAAACTGTAAGCTGCTGACATTGTTAGTAGCTGGAGAATTTGAGGCTGAGGTTCTCAAATGGAGCTGAATTTCAGCACACTCACCTGACTCACTATAAAGAAGATGACTGTCATTGCTGCACAAGCCAGAGTAATGAGCATCAAGAACTTGAACCTAAAAATCAGCCCCTGCTTAGAGAGAAATGTCACTGGTCACATTAACAGAATCCACAAAAACCCATTTTTGTTTTTAGCGTGTAAAAGACAAGTTAAAGAAAAAGAAAAAAAAAAGTCCAACCCACGAAACCCCAAACCAAAACAACTTCCGCCCACTCCTTTGTACTGTGCTCCTGACAGCCAATATTCTCCATTCCCCACACACGTCTGCATTCCTCCCCAATACACCGGGCAGGGCGTACATGTCTGGACAGCTCTTGCTTTCCATTACACCCGCTTCTGTGACGGTTTACTACGAGCTGATGTGAAAGAGGAGGCACATCAGCCTAAGCTAGAGGCTTTGTTATCTGAACAGCAAATCTGATAGCTCACAGCTTTTGTTCAGCAAACAGACCTGCCTTCRGTCTAGAGTAACATCTGCAGAGAGATTTTACATTTTAGCAAGGCACCTCTGTTTCTAGAGCAATGATTCTGGGTTTGCACAAGCAGACTAATCCTCACCCCCAAAAATATCTGTCAGGAAATTACAGCAATTCTAAATGTTTGTCAAAAATTAGTCTGTGTTTTGCAAAAGAATATAAGACAAACAATTGATGGCTCAAAATCACTTTTTGGGAATCCTACCACACATTTGCTTTTACTAGTTTTAAAATTTTACTAACAAAAAAAGTTTGAATTTTTTTAATTTCTTTTTAACTGTTTCTGAAATTTTGATGGAAATGTCAGTGTGTGCCTAAATATTAGGCCATAAAATGACAACAAATAGCTATTAATTTAACTCTTCCAGATAAGATTCAGGCCTGCTAGATGTTCGCATTTGGAGCACTGCAACAAGTTAAAGTCTTGAGCCTCTTGTTAAAGGGAAGGACAGGGGGTGGGGGAAGCAGCCAACTATCTTGTCCTGATTGTCTCAGATCCTATCTTCTTTGCAGAAGGAATTATGTGCATTTCTGATCAGTGATAACCAATCAGTTCAAATCAGAAGTGATCATTATTAAACAAAACAATATTGGTGATAAATATTTACACACCCATGAAAACAACAGGCTCTCTCAGCTTTAGCACATAAAAGCGAGCTCCTCTTGTTTTGCAGCAGTTAAAGACAGCTAGGACAGAAACAACATACAAAAACACAGGCTAAAAAGGGGATAATTATCTGAATATATTGGATTTTAAACCTATTCTAACAGCTTCGCTCCTGTAATTTGTCTATGAAAAATAACCTCATAAATCTGTGAATTTGTGCCATGGAAAAACAGGAAGGTCTCAGTAATACTTTCCATTAAACACAATCACTGATCTTGCAGAAGGAGAAACTGGGACAGAGACCTCAGGGGCTTTCTCATAGTAGCTTAAACTGTAATTTGGGGAATTATTCTCTATCCTCAAACACTGTTCGGAGCAAAAAGACAGTAAACTAGGAGATCACAATTACTCATAAAAATGAGAGCTAGCTTACATACCCTCCTGAGAGATCAAAACATTACATCAGGGCTAAAGATCCAAATAAAGAAAAAAACATCGTTAATGACAGTCCAAAAGAACACAAAGGCAATTAGGGAGATTTGAGTAACATAAGAGAGCCAATAAAAATCAGATTTTCCAGGTTCAGGAAAATATTCATAGAAAAGTTTTCAGTATGCTCTTGAAAATCCAAAATAAAGCTGAAAATGTATTTTAAAAATAAAGAGACTAAGCAATAACGAGTTCCTACCTCGTAATGAAGACGGCGAGCCTTGCTCATTGCTGGGAGCCTTGACTGTTTCCCACTGATGTTTCTGAACACTTGAAAGACCATAAAACACAGGAACAGAAAATACAGACACAAGCAAATGCCTGCAACTATAATAAAGGCCATCTGAACAGCATAAGTTAAAAGAAACAGTATAAGCTAAATAGAAATGATAGAAAATATTATTCAGGCGATTCACTTATATTAATAATATCTCAAAGATCACAGTTAAACTTTCTGAGGGCAGCAGTCATTAAAGATGGACTGCAGCCCCCACGTGAGCGAGGCAGCGCGCTTGACGAGCCCTCCCCAGCTCAGTCTCGGYGCTGAYGCGCTGATGTTCCCCCAAGCGCTCGCCGTGCCATTAACGAGGGATAAAATAGTGAAATGCCTGCCAGCGAGGAAGGCTGAGCCAGAGTTGCCTCTTCTGCTCCAATGGCAGRAGGAGACAAGGGCTCAGCGGAGATGTGGCAAAGCAGTCGCCAACCAGCGTGCGATCTTTGCAGAGACTCCGGCAAGAGGGCTGGGATGCAGYGGAAGGGGAACTAATCGCGTTAGCTTATCTCGGCCCAGGGATAAAAATTAATGGCAGTGGAGGCGCTTCCAGCAGGAGCAGGCAGCTCAAATAGCAGTTCACAGAAATGCTTCAGCAACGAGCACCTGAGTAAGAGCAGCAAAACAAACAGCCCTGGAGAAAACCCCGTTGCAGCTCAGGCCACGAGGCGGGGAGCAGAGCGGGTGYGGCTGGAACAGCACTTGTTCTGGAGTTACTGCGGCAACTCCTGGGACCTGAATCCTCCCRTGCTTCTCCCCAAAGCGYGCACGGCTTGAGGCAGAGCTTCTGTTTTCCAGTTACTTCCCCAAGCACATCCTCAGCCCACACAGGTCCCCAGGTGGGATAGCTTCTTCAAAACCATGCCGGCACCTTCCACAACCCTGAGCCCTACCTGACAGCCCTGGCCTACCAAAAGGAAGAGGATTTTGCCAACTCCAGCAGGTATCTGGCAGGAATATCTGCAGGAAGGGAATGTGCATTTCCCTCCCCAGCAGCAAGAGTCCTTCCCCAAGCCCATCAAAAGGATACAGCCAGCTCCGTGCCAACCTCAGTGGTCCAGATACTGTAGAAGGGATTTTTCAGTTGCACTCCCCTGGAAAGGCGAGAGAAAACATGGTGCTGTCACAGGATCCTAAAAAGCTCAGAGGGAAGCACATTTCTACTCTGCAGCCTGGAAAGAGCCACCAACCCTGCTCTGCCCTTCTGGGTTGGCAAGGTGGGAAGCATTTCTTTTAGACCCCAGGGGACAGGATACACTGCTCCAACATGCCATAATAGTGCAGAGCGTTCATTAGACTCTTCTCTCATCATGGGGAAAGACTGCCCCCCTAACTGGTAGGGCAACAGCTGGCAGCAGGGCACACATCTGYGTGCGCCTGCATGTTTGTGCTTGTGCGCATGACCCTCTTGGTCTCCTCAGTTGATCCGGCCCTTTCCAGTGCTGCAAAAATACACCCATGTTTATCAAGAGCTTCTCACTGACCCTCAGAAAAACCTGCAGAGGAAAGAATAAGTACTTGTACATCTCCGTGCACATCCTTCCACCGGGGAGGGAGGACAAACAAAAAAGGTACTGCAGCAGATAAGACATTTGCATATCCAGCCACAAAAGTTAAACCATTTACTCGCTCGCTCACTCACTCACTCCACCTTGAAACTGTGTCCTTAAAAGCAGACAGGGGCTATAAAGGCTCAGCCCTTCTCCTCCCCACGTGCCACAGTGCACGCAACAAGGTCCACAAGCGCTTGCTGGATTCAGATGCTGAGYCTCCAGTGCTGCAGCACTCCTGCTCGCTGTTGCAGAAGGTGCCCCCCTAGGCCTCCTCTGCACGCTGTTAAGGAAAGACTCGCCTTTCGCGTCAGAGCAGACACACTGCTCAAAAGCCAGGGCCTTCACCTACCTCTCACACATGTCAAAGATGAACAGGCAGAAAGAGCCGACAGCTATGGGTCCAACCTGCTTCCAGTACCCAGCGAGACGATTCCGTTCATTCTGATCCTAATCCAAGGGTCAARTGGTGGAGAGGAGAGCAGGAGAAACCAAGAACAGCAGGTTAGCATGTAATCATCTGATCTGGAACGAAGCCCCACAGCACCGTTTCCAACACACAGCCAGTAAAGAGAGGTTGCCCAGGTACTGCTGCCAAGTGGGGTTGGAAACCACTTTCCATTCTGTGTCATACCTACCATCATGTGCTCTCCACAGAAGATGATCCAAAATGACAGGAGCATGGCATAGAAAATGCCTTGTCGAATGTCTCCAAACAGTAACATCCAAGTCCAGTCAAATCCAATGGAAAACCACTCCACTGGGATGTTGATGAAAGTCATGGAAATTCCCAGAGCAAAGATGACCCTGGAGAAGCAGAAATACTGTCTTGTTCTAGCTTGCAAGGAAGGGATACAGAGCGACAGAGCCAGAGGAGAGCAGGATCAGTG
Organism: Rhea americana; assembly: GCF_003343005.1. Taxonomy (NCBI): domain Eukaryota; kingdom Metazoa; phylum Chordata; class Aves; order Rheiformes; family Rheidae; genus Rhea; species Rhea americana. Next base: position 1,010,589 of record NW_028186356.1, on the reverse strand, counting down.
ACACAAGGAATCAGGCAGCATTGGATGGGTGGCAGTGGGGCTGCTTCCAAAGCCCGGGGGAGCACCTCCACCTTCCACCAAACCCTTTGGGATTAAGCCCTCACACAGTAGCCACAGGCAAACACAGCCCCAGAGGAAGCAGTGTGGCCCATGTGCCTCCTGGGGGAATGGCTGGGCCAGGCTCAGTAGAGGCCGTGATTTTGTCATGAACCCCAGGTAGGGGTTTTCGTGTCCCAAAAGCTACCGAGCACAGACTGACCACCCACATGACTCCTGACTTGGAGYAGCCCAGCAACTCCACTCTCTCACAGGGAAAGGGGGAGTGTGGCTGCCGATTCTGCAGGCTTAAGGGGAAAGAAAGGAGATGCCATGGAGCTCTCCTGCTTCCAGGGTGCCTGGGTGAAGGGAGGGGACGGGGAGAAGAGAGACAATTCCTTTCCCCCCATCAGAGGGGCTGAAGCAGCAGCCACCTAGGTCAGAGTCTGGGGAGACCAGCACTGGGGTCTCTTGCCTCAGGGCCTCCTTATCACTTCAGTGCTCGCCTGTACTCACTTCTCCAGCAGGACAGGAGCACGTGTCATCAGCGTGATCCGTCTCCAATACCAGACCATGATAATTAAAATGCTGGGGGTGAGGAAAGTTTTCATGGCAAACCACACTTTTGTAAAGCCTCCATTTTGATGGATACCCTAGGGAAGAATGAGGTTGACTGCAACAGCTGTACACATTTTAACATCGTTATTCTTAAGCTTATTCTTACATTCTGTGCTTTTTCTCCTGTACTGACGTGAGAGGCACGTACATTGCAGTATTTAACATGTAGATGCAACCGCACTTTGAAAGACACAGTTTGTTCAGCACAGGAAAGAGCAGCTGCCTATTCAGCACCCAGACTATCCAAGCAGACTTCAAAAGTCCTGAAAATTAAAGCCAAAAYGCACAGCTTTCGTCATGAGGAAGAATGTGGTCTGAGAGAGGGGCACTTCCGACACAACATGGAAAAGCATACAAAACTGTTCCCAAAAAGTAACAAGATGCACACAARGCTACGTCACCACTGCTGGGAAGAGCATCAGCCAAATTAATGTGTTTCTCCAGACACCTGCCCTCCCCACCCCATCTGCAAACACTGCAGCAAGCTGGCTGACAAGTTCTGCTGAAAGAGACAGTGGTTGGAGGCTTTCTAGCCAACAGCAGCCACAACCATTGAATCCTGAGGGAGCGCAGAAAGGAGGATAGCCAGCAGCCCTTCCAAACACTCGCTTTGAGATAGCCAGCTCTAACAGAGCTGGGCACCCTCCGAACCCTATTATTCCACTTCTCTCGCTTTCCTCACTCCTCAGCTCTTCACCACAAGAGGCAAGATTTAATTGGAAAAGCTCTATACTCGAGTTAGCTCACTGCAAGGAGAGGAGGAAAGGAAAGAAGCCCTCACAAACATGGGAAGAGCCTGGCTCTGGAGCTGGTGATYAGGGAGCTCAGGAGGGAGCACTGCTCAGAGCTCAGGTAGGGAACCAGGGAGGGCTCCTTGGAGGAGGACAGTCAAAGAGGAGATCCCTTGGGCAAGAAAGAGAAAGCACTTTCCTCTCCTGTCAGCACAGGAGAGCACAGACCAGCACATTCACAGGCAGGAGATACCTGTGAAGAAGTGTAGGACCTTCACTGTGGATCAAACAGGAGAAAAAGAAAAGAACTGCAAGAGGCAGTAGTTACTCTGCAATAAGAGTTCCAGTCTGGAAGCATCTGCTGACTCCAACACCCCACAGTACAGTAATTCCCTAAAGCAAGGCAAGAAACATCGATACAGGCAAAAAAGACACTTACCACGAGGCGAATATCCTTTATTTCCCCAATCCCCACATTAATGCCTTTCCTCTCGTTGACAGGAAGACGAATGTTGATGAGGTAGTACTTGTGAGCCACACTTCCAATCTCCATGAACGGAAGGAAGTCACAGTCATAGTGACGGCCTTCAGACTCTAGGGTCTAGTGAAAGGGCACAGAGCAGCAATAGTGGTTAGACTCTTATGTAAGAGCACATCCTTCATCGTGCATTTCTGTAAAACCCCAACTTAGAATGCAGCTGGGAACGTTACTTGGCGAGTCAGATTTTATTGCTAACCCCAACCTCTTCCCAAGGCTAAGGAGAGCCTGTGCAAGTCTAGAGATATGTATCAGCAGTTTGGGAACTTCCACAAGCTTTTGATTGTTTTAGGTCATTGCATCAATAGCATATGAACTCAAGCAGGTTCCTATTTCAGGTTCTTAAACACACTGGAAGTCACTAAAGCCTTTCAAAAAATGGTAGTCTCATCCGGGACCCAAACCTTTCCCCTAGCAGGCACAACTTGAGCCAAAACATACATGCAACCYCCTCACACATGTATCTTGGTCTTGAGTTTCTAAACTCCTGTTCTACCAGCAATATTCCCTTCTTCACCTTACATTTMTTTACTGTGTATGTATGGCTTCATGGAAGAGTGCAAGTGTTACTGGAAGTGTAAGGRGTTTGCTGAAAGGGATTGTGAAACTGGAGAAGAAGGCACAGAATTGAAAAACAACGCATGGTGAAGACACCAGATCAATTCAAGCACAGGAATTACAGTCTGTAGCACAAAAAGAAAATTATTTGAACAAGAAACTCTGTTCTCACTGCTACTTGTGCTCTTTGCTCCTAGGCTTTATACCTTGAGGCATTAGGCAACTATTTCAAGAAACTCTGGCCCTGCCTCCCCCTGTTCTTTGATCATTGCAGTGTCCCTGATGAGTTATTTTCCTTGCCATTCCTAGAGAACAAGGTTTTGTCCATCACAGAAGCACCAGATGGAGAGGTCCAAGTTTTCTAGAATGGTTTAGGATGCACAGATCTCAAAAGTGCTGGAGTTTCAGCCTGTCCAAAATTGCAGAGGACAATTCTGTTTGTACTCAGACCTGTGCATTGATCTCACAGCCCCTTCTTCCTTACAGTCTTGATTCACATCTCTGATTTCAGCCCCTTCTTTTACATCATAAAATAGAACCAACTGCATAAGRAGTTGATCAGGTTTTCCAAGACTTTGAGCCAAAAGAAAGCTGACAACTTTGAAAGTTATGGTTGAACAATTCAGTCAGAGCTTTTAGGAAACAACAACAAAGAAGCTAACAGCTCCCACCATGCTCCCACACCTCCCCACTTCCAGGATTATCAGAACRCCTTACTTTTGGTGAGCCAAATGTGCATTTCAGCTTCCTGAGCTCTATTGCACGTGCTATTTCTTCCCAGTCATCAGACGTGTCATCACGATATGCTAACGACACATCCAGTGTAATTTCTGCATTTTCTTCTGCAAGAGTAAGGAAACATCAAGCTTGTTAGGCAGGACAGGAATGGTACAGAACATCAGAAAGGTGGAAGCCTCTAAATCCTGAAAGGGCCTATGAAAGAGGTACAAAGTTATAGTGAGGAGGAAACATTTTCATTCCAAACAATACAGGTCAAACTACCTTTATTCAAAACATTTATTTCCTTTCTAGTAGAGAAGTAAGAGCCTAATTTCTATTGGTCATAAGAGTCTGCTATCTTGCTCGCTTATGACCTACAGCTTGTGTCATGGTTGTGGGTGAAGATCATTATTCATATGGTATTAGAAGCTACAGTTCTCACAGARGTGGAACCTAGACTGCTGCAAAGACAGACAATAAACCAAGACGTTTCATCAGAAGTTGGCAGACGGACTAATAAGACAAGCTTTTATACAGACCTTCTGCAGTTAAGATACGGATATAAAACAGGTATCCTTCCTTTCCAGGAAGTAACTAGATCGTATCATAAAATACGTTTCAAGCTGACATTGATTTTTTCTGTTTAATTAAAAAAAAAAAAAAGGGAAGAAAAACCTACACACATAAAAAAAAGATAAACTACGTAACTGTACATTGTTTGATGAACTGTATGAATAAGAAACTATGTAACTAATGGTAAGTTTTGTTCATTAAACATTATATCAAAAATCACCTAACAATGTAACCTTAGATTTCTTCTGGTAGCTAGGATCATCATCCACCCACCTAACAGGAAGAGCACTGTCCTGAAGAGCTGAACAAGTTCAGTTCTACTGAACACCATCAAACAACATTAAAACAAGCCCAAACTCTTAAATAAAGAGGCATTTGACAAAGATATACTTTACAAGAGAGATTTTATGTGAAAGAAAAAGAAGGCTCACAGAGATCTTTTGGGGGTGGTGAGGCATGGAGAGACACTGCTGGGAAAAAGTTAAAATGCATCACTGAAAGTAAAACCGCTTTAGAATTACCCATAATGAGGATCCTTGGATAAATGAGGGTTCCTGGAGTAATAAGAAACACCACAAAGTCCTGTAATTTCAGATAAAACAGTCTCCACATGATGATGTTTGATGATGTTTTTGACGTGCAACATCTAACTTAAGTCATTCTACGTGAGCCTGTCTGAAGGATTTTGTAACCCCTCTCCCCCCCAACACAGCCCACAAGCAGCACTGGCTTGTTCCCATCTTTACAGAGGCACCAATGTGCACTTAACAGAGCACTTATGTAGTCACCTTATCTAGGTGTATAAGATTTGTCTCAACAGTCTTGCCTGGAGAATAAAGTAGAAGGGCGAATTAATAATTAGGAGGGCTAAGAATAGGATTCCTGTGTTTGAAACGCTGCGATAGGCCAGCAAATCTCTACCAAACTGCAGATCACGAGACATGCAACAGGTCACAGAGTAGACCCGAAACATCAGCATTTGTATCAACAGCTTCAGTTTCTTCCTGTTACACGCAAATAGTCAACCTGTCCTTTCCTGGATGCGTTCAGAGCAGTTATACAGCATGTAACTGCTTTCAGACGTACTCCTGGGATGTTGCTACGAAATCATTGCTCTAAGAAGGAAATGGGGTTAAAACAGACTTATTTAGATACCATAACTGAGCAAGTCCATGAAATTGAAAGAGTTACAGTGCAAGTCTGCCACGCAGCAACAGCTTAAACACCTAAAGCAAGTCTGTACCAGCTTTACCAAATGCAAAATCCTCCTATTTACCAGGCATCAGTCCAAGGGAAGACTCTCAGAGAGGAACACGTTCCGAATGAACACGCGCACGCTACAACCTTGCCTTTTCTTCATAATTTGCCTTCTCCAGATAGCTGTAGCCATTGAAAAACCGTTGAACTGTTCACTCGTCGTTGTGCYAGTGCTGAATACCGTACTGTTATTGCAAACAGTTCATACTTTGAAGTTCCCTGGAAGCACGATGGGGCGTGCGGGTGAACTCAGTACATCAGAAATTTCTCTGCAGTGAATCCTGTCCCCCCCCCAATTCCATCTTGTCTGCATCATTAGATAGTAAGAGACCATACGCACTGTATCACTAGAGATACATATTCRAACTTTCAGCATGTTTAGTGGAGCAGACCAAGCTGAATGACTACAAAACATCAATGGCCAGAGCCTTTAACTGTGAGCTTTGTGCGTGAAAAATAGCTACCTGCTCTCACAGCACAATTCCTCATATGGGAATAGACTGCAAAGAAAAATCAGTATCTGACACCTAACAATTTTGAAATTGGCACACAGTGCTTCATTATTCTGGAAGAAGAAACTAGCCTTTATAATTCTGAAGGGAAAGTGTTTAATGTCTACAAGTAAGCATGACTCTTTGAAGCTCTACATGTCCCATATATTTGTCATCTTTTTCAGTTATATTTTTGTTGGGAATATGTGGTGGTACACTCATCCAAAATGATGGGAAGGGGTGTGGATGGTCTCTGCGGTTCAGACTTGCTATTTATACAGTGCTTGGAGGTGGTTCTGTTATGCTTTAATGTGGGTGCAACAAGATTTTTCAGAGCTTTTTTTTTTGTATACACATGATCTATACTACCCAGATTGACAGCAAGTTCTTTTCTGCAGCAGCCATTAGATAGGTTTYCATGAAACATGAACTTTCCATCTCTGATCCGCTATTTAGAAGTCTAGTGAAAGAGRATAAATGAGAACATAAGGTTAAACTTGGCCCCATTAAAGGGAACTACAAATTTTATTTCAGAAACCATAAAACCAGCTGGAATGTTTGGGATTAAATCCAACAGAAACAGCTTTTATTATTTCATCTTTGTAATCCAAATGTTGCTGCCACAATTGCATATGAAAACCAGAAGGCAAAAGATATACTCACATATCTTTCCAAGCCAATGAAAATGTAAATTAGAAACTCCCTCTGAATTTCCACTAATCCTTATATTGAGATCTCATCTCCCATTAGAATAGAATTTGTTACAGTGACCCAGGACTGCCAACACAAAACAGGAAAGAGTCAGCATTTCGGCACCGCAGACTGATACCCCTACATCAGGGCACTCTGCCACTTTTAGTGGCGCTTCCCACTGCCTGGGGGGAACAAACAAGGACGACGACCTACTGTTTGGCAGACAACTAAATCTTCAGGAGATGCGCGACTTATTCATACCTATTAAGACGCTATGTCTCAGGGATATCAAGACGTAAGACAGATTTTAGACAGTGAGGGGGTGCTTCACAGGCACAGMATTACTGCTCCTGAAGTCCTGTGGACCTATGTGCCAGGGAGGGCAGCAGGAGACCAGAGCTGACAGTCCACTGTACGCAAAAAAGAAAGGTTAAGTGTTATTTACCATCAAGAGGAGGGAAGAGGAGGCTGAAGACTGGCTGTTGAGCCAGTATTTGCTTTTGGGGAGGGTGGGGAATTATACCAGCTTCTTTTCAGGCAGAAGGAAACAGTTGTGCCTGGGAACCAGGTACTTTAGAAGAATGAAGATCAACAGCATGGGACATCCAAAAAAAAAAAAAAAAAAAAAAACACAATAGGCACAAGTTATGCAAAAGCAATTTTCTTTTTTCTTATTGGTGTAAAGTCATAGGCTATGAGAAACTGCAGCCACACAACCAAGTGCCAGAGTGTGCCACTACCAAGTCTAGGGCCCTTTCCTGTCCTGCAGTGCTCCTTTTTTTTCTGCTCAGTATCATCGTCTCTATTTCGCTTCAGAGGGATGCATGGTATTTTTGGAACAGAAAGTATTACAGCAATCAAATCCTAACAAGATCTCAGGTAGATGGTAGCACCTACAGACAGTGAAGAAGGAAACAACTTTCTAATTTTCTTGGTAGAGAGGATAAATACAGAAAAGCGGTGACAGGACAGTATTTTATGTATTCAAGGTTGAGCCACAACACATAGCGAGGACGCAACAAGGAGAAGAGTAAGCAAACAGGCAAGAAWGGAACAGAAAAAGCTACATATCCATACTCAGCTCAGGAAATGTAATTATTCAGTTCCCTCATGCATGGTAATTAAGATTTTTCAGACCTTCCCAACAGCAAAAAGTAGAAAAAGGTAGATAAAAATCTCCATCTTATTCTGTAGCAAAAGATGAAATTCTCCTTGCTGGGAAATAGCATCTCACAAAGACCATGACAGAACACCTCCGCAAAGCTAAATCAAGATGTGTCTTGCAAAAAGTCACTGGCACTGAAAAAGAGTTTTTGCCATTTAATCATAATTACTTTGAGCTGTTTGGTACAGCAGTGTAAATAAAGCCTAGGTAATTTGGGGACTGGAAAAACCACCTCTGATTAGCAACTGAGTTGCTGAGTGACAATCTCACTAGGATTATGTTAAAACACAAAAATAAGACTACAGTTTGTTTTAATAATGATGTGTTTTGAAGACAACTAGCTACATAACAAGATGCTTTTGCTGGAGTTTCCAGCACTTAGACTTCTCAAAGATACTTCGTCCACACTATAAAGTAAGTCACAACTGTGAGAGCCCAGTGCAATGGCACTATTTGGTACCCTTCATACTCTGAGCATTGCCAATAAAATGCAAAATATTATTAATAATAGCAATCAGTATCCAGGATTTTTTCCATGATCCACTTTAAAGTGCGATATCAGCACACACTGTCTTCACTCACACTACAATAGTCTAAAAATAGAGAAGTTGTTTAGGAAGATAGCTGTATTAGTTTGCAGCAGGCACAGAGCCCTCTGAAGAGAAGTCTATGCAAACACATAAAAAAAGATAGGATTATTTGGATTATGCTTTTGTTCTTTATTAGTCCTCCAAAATTACCAAACCTATCACAGGGACAAATTTGTATAGATTTGCACAGGAATACATAATGCTCAGCCATACAATTGCACACAACTTCTTTTGAACAGCAAATTGAAGTCATTCCCACTTATTAACATTTTAAATTTTCTAGGAATAATTTTTTTTTCTAGAAATAAAATGCTATTTCAGAATATAACTTCAAAGGCCTGTCCATATCGTTTTACCATCCTCTAAATGGGGGCATCGTTACTGAGCATCTAATACAGTACAACTACATAATACAAGTCATCTTGTACTTGTAAGGAACATTTCGTTTATAGATGTCAAATCAAGCAATTTCATTTCGTCTTCAAGGTGAAGCTCCGAGATGAACATCAAGACTCTGTGGACTTCTGCGAGTCTGGGACAGCCGGTGATTGAGCAGCCCCCAGACTCCCTGCTCTAACTACAAATGAATACAAATAATTAGTTCTTGGCAYGTAAAGGTTACCCTGGGAGGCGGCTTGGAGAGAAGGACTCATGCTCCCYGTTACAAACACTAAAGTTTGCCAATAGCAAAGGGCCTAGACCCATGGCAGTGTGCATGCACACGCGCAATTTTGAAGTGAAACTGAAGTACCTAAAATGATGAGAACAAACAGATTAACATAGCCTATACAAGAAAGGGAATTTAAGCAATTCCTGAAAGCCTACCCAACCAGGAATACTGCCTGTGGACAGCAATACTGCTGCTTTGTCCCAGGAAGCAGCAAAGCCAGAAATGAGAGCCAGGAAGAACGCAATGAATAGTGACAGTTTAGCCAAGCATGTACAGCRTTACAGGAGGGACAGGACTTTGAGGACAGGTGCTATTTTGGAGAATGGGCTTTGATGAGCTAAATGGCCTTTATGCCTTCCCTAGAAGGGCCCAGTGTTCCTCACATTCAATGACAGAAATAAGATCTAATTGCACAGTAACAGAGTAACACTTAAAGTTTCAAAAGAAGCCTTTTGTGCTAGCTCTACACGAGAGATTTCTTATGGTCAGAAACCAGATTATCGCCACTGCTCCTCCACTAATTCTACTTCACTTCCAAGGCTGCTGCCAGCCAGCTAAATGTCAGATTACTGCACACAAACATTCCCTCGCAGAGCTGCATCCATCGCCCTGGTGACTAAGCTCTTTCAACAGCTGTGTTATTGCTGGAGAGCAGCCAGTGTTGTTCATACAGAGCATTTGTTTCATGCAGTCCGGGTGAATGAGGCATTTTGCACCGAGGCAAGAGCAGGGTCCTGCCTGCACATGTTCTCTTCCTCACAAACTGTGCAAACTCTTATGACTGGAGCTTTCATTATCAAGGTACAGAAAGTTTCACAACAACTTCATCTGGTTTCTCTTTCCACCTTCTTTCCCTGTTCCGGAAAGCATCTCCTTTCAGTGGTTGAATGCATTAACACAGCGTGGACACAGAAATGTTTTCYTCCTCGGAGAAATAGCATCTGAATGTATTGTGGCTTTCCATGAGAGCTAAATACAAGGGAATAGTTTAGCTTGTAAGTATCTGAGCTTCTGGAGCCCAGAACAGCATTCTGGAGGAGAAAAAGTTAACGTCACGTTTCTCTTTGGAAGGGTATAAACACCACGCAGCGTTTCTGGTGGGGGGCTTCAGAAGGTCCAGAGCCACTTGCCGTGGAGGTTGATGATTGCTCTCCGATCCCGTCAGGGGCACTTTGCCAGGGCTGACATTTCCTTCTGCCACAGAAAAACCCTTGCTCACTTGATGACCAAATCAGCAGTCAAAGGGCTGACACACATGCCGGATTTTTGGCTTTCTGCACACCCAGCGATGCGTCATAAGCAAGCAGAGCAGCACTAATTGAACTGTGGTACAGCTGTGACTTAGCCTCCCATTAGCCTTGCCCTGCGGCCAAAGGGACAAACTTTAGAAGCGGCAGTGGCGAGAGGAAGAGCCTGCGTCAAGTGCGTGAGTCACTTGGCCGTTTCACGGCGGCAGCCTCCCCTCCCGCCACGGAGCCCCCGGGAGCACGCGGGAATCCTCCCGAGCCCAGCGCGGACGAGCAGCTGCCCCGGCCTTCGGCGGGCGTCTTCTCATCTCATCCACCCRGCGTCAGCAGCCGCCGAGCGCAGGGGTGTTCCTCGGGCAAACAGAGGCAGTTAGTTTCTTCGTGTGGATAAAAACGTTGCCAGTTACTACGTTGTGCTGCTTTCCTCGACGATCCGAGGCAGCTGCAGAACGGTTATTATACTGGTGCCTGACAACGTATTTAACAACTGTGAAGCCTTCCAGAACTCTTTGCTGGTTTGGCACCAACCCCTATTGGCATTAGCTACAGCAGGATGACAGACATGTCCGAGATCTTAAATTAAGGCTCAAGAGAGAAGAAACTTAAATTGTCAGTTTAAAAAACAGATTTTTTTTAATTTCTGGGTTTTTTATTTCACATTTTCAATGTTACCTATTTGGAAAAGCTGTTTTCAATTGTCTGACAAATAAAGCTCTTAAAACTCTGCCAAATTATTAAGTTTCTGTATTTTTCCAATAACTTTGGGTTAACCATCTTTTTGGTTAACTTTGCTTAATATTATCTGTTTTTAACCACAATCTAGGAAGCAAAAAAAATGTTCTTCACTCATTTCTTAGATAGGTTTTACACTTAATTTAAAATATGACTTCAGCTTGGCACAAAGTGTAGGGAAACAGCAGTTTAAAGCTTTTTGCAGTCAATGAAAGAAAACCTTCAAGATGTGCCAAATAAGCTTACACAATAAGTATTAATAGATCTTGTCTCAAAATGCTTCTTATAAAGAAAGAACACCAGCAGCTATTGAACTGATAATGACCAGAAACAAAATCTTTCGAAACCACAGAGGCACTATACCTCATCTCTGAATACCTTGGTTTTATTAACCAGGGGTAGCAAAAAATTTTTCCAGCTTTTAAATCTCAAAAACAAATCCCAGCTTTAAAGGAATTGGTCATTGAACTGCACAAATAATGATGAGAAGGTTCTCTCTGCACTTACAGGAGAGAACATGGTCTAAAGCTTGTTTGGTATTTTAACAGACTGGTTCCAGGTGTTCAGCCAGTGATGTATTCCAGCTCACTGGTTTGATTTTAGAAACAAAAAGAATTTTTTTTTCCTAAACACAATAATCTTTTAAAGTCTAAGAAGCTGAGGCCCTAGCAAAGCTATGAAGTATAATTCCCTCCATATAAGTAATTATAGTTAAAAAAAAAAAAAAAAAAAAAAAAAAAAAAAAAAAAAAAAAAAAAAAAGCTTTTTTTTGAACTTATCTTAATGATGCTGTCTGTATTACATGGCTGGGAAGGAACAGGCCCACGCTGATCAGACAAGGCAAAGTAGTACGATTTCATGAAACTTAAATAGATCCAAGCTGACCTTGCTGCAGCCGCCACAGTGCGTACACCCAGCTCCCTCCCATACAACAGCACTACTGCTTGCATGATCACTCAGCCTAGGGAGCTGATCCAGATCCTGAGCAAAGCAACTGATTTTTAAAACAGATTTGCTCCGTAAACCAACCTACCGCATGATCACATGAACACTAGTCCCAGGCTCAAGAAAAGGGAGACAGTGTACAGCCAGAGAAAGAGCTAGAGAAGCCCCAATTTAAAACAGCTAAAGCTATCAAGAACTATAACCTAACTATGAATAAATAGTTTTTCAAAGAAAAGGGATTTTTCCTTAAAAAATACACACACATATATATACAAGCACACCTACAACTGCTCTTTTGTTAAAGGGCTGATTAGTCAGACATTGTTTTGCAGATCTGTCTTGCAGGGTGTTTTTTTTTTCCCCTCACATATTTTATCTTCTTCCAGGTACTGCTTAAGGGTGAATCCCAGTAAGACACCTTCTTCCATGGTTCCAGTACCTACACAGTTTTGCCATTAAGTTTCAGCCACTGTAGTTTGAAGGCCAAAAGGTAATTTCCATCTGCATTTATCAAATCCTAGCAAAAGATTATCTCAATGAGTGACAGAACTTAGTGCAAGTATTTCAGTTCATCAATGAACGAACTCAAACTGCAGAAGAATTAAAATTATTCAGAAGATGACAAAGCCTCAGTAAACAAACAGTCTCTTTTGCAACTGTTATCTGATGGAAAATGTTTGTGTAAAAGTTGTCTCAGGCATAAGCATTCTTTCAAACAAGCTCCTCGCAGGTGAACTTGCGGATTAAATCTCCAAATACTTCATCCTGCAGTTTAGGAACTCAACACCTAAAAGCATTTGGCAAACACTGAGCAAAACAGTATGACTTACAGTTTTCAGCATTGGGTAAACTAGTAACCAATTCAAATGTTTGCATAAAGCAGGTCTTGGGCAGAGACTTTAAAAAAAATAATCTCACGACACTGCTTTTCACCACCTCCACACAGATCAGAAAAATCCAAGCTGGAGCAGCAATATCCCTTTCCTGTACTCTAGCAGTTAACATATGGTGCTAAATAAAAGTGATTTTAGGAGAAATACAGCCATAGGGAAATTAGACAGATCACAGTCAGCATGTAATAAATGACACAAAGTGACTTACTTAGGTCGTTGTCCATCTTGAATGCGATGTCCAGCTGCATGATGAAAAGCATGAACTGGAACCAGGGGCTCATCTCCTTGCCAGGAAGAGGAATGTGAACAGCAAACACGATATCATTGGCCTCTATCTGCCTGCTCACTGCTTCGTCGAAGTCTTTGATCTTCTCACACTGGTTAGCTCCCCAGGGCACTAGCCACTTGGTTTTGTGGTGGTTTTTTCTTACATCAATGCACTTCACTGACGTGTAAGGAACAGCTGTAGTGGGACTGGGAGCTGAAAATGAAAGAGAACATTTTTTTTTTTTCTTAAATCTTTGAGCATCTTATCCAACAGTTTCTCCACCAAAACATGCAGCTCTCCATTTGGTTATTTGGAGGCAATCTAAAATAAACACGTCAAATGATTTTTCCTTCACAGCTCCTTCATCTTGCAGTTAAATAATTAAGTTCATTACATCTACAGATATATTACTGACTTTGCAGTGGGATCAAATTAAGATGAGCTGAAACCATGGGAATGAGCTGATTCAGTCTCAGATACCTCAGTTATACCAAAATTGCACTGAAAATTATTGGTATTTTTTTTCCTGTGTATATACCCTTCCAGTTTACTCACTCAATTAARTCCACCTGTAAAGCATGTACCCAGAGCACTAACTCAGAGAGATGAATGAATCCTAACCCTTGAAGTTCTGCAGAGCTGGGAAAGGCTAACTCCAGTGATTTGAACCAAGCATAGGTTGGGCCAACTACTTGGGCAAGGAGGTTTTTCCCTCACTGCTGAATCAGACAATTCTTTTTAAAGCAGGCTGGAAGTCCAAAGCTATCATACCATCTGGAAAACATCAAGGAAGCAAAGAGCTCCCAGAACTAACATCAAGTATTGCTGCTGCCTCTTTTAACTCATTCTCATGCCCATAAGTGATCTGGTATGGCAGGTGCAAAGTAAAAAGGCTGGGCCCTCTCTATGCAACCGTAATCAGCTGCRATTACCTCCACACCACCTTCCACAGGACAACACAAGCCTCTCCACAGGGCTCATTAGCCTCAGCTCCGTGTGGCACTAACACAGTTTCCATGTCAGGGCTGGCTTAAATCTGGCTGACAGAGCCCATGCTGAGCGAGTTCATGTCTGCCTGCCAAATCCCACCGCGGTGTATCACAGAAGGGCACGGCTGCCACATGCCTAAGGTGTCCACTGTGTAGAGCCCTGATCTCGATGCAGGGAGAGAGATTTGGATCCCAACAAAGCTCAGATTAGTCAAGTGAGGAAAGCATCTTCTGAAAACCAAGCTAAATGCAACGAAATGTCTATTGGATGAGGTTATCACCCACTGGCACCAATTGCAACAGGCAGTTTTCCTGCAATTTTACCTTTGTTACTAGAGAAAGCATTGGCCAGCCAGCACTATCTTGAACAACAAGCATTTTGCCACTTCTCTTATCACTTCCAGCTGTGCGGGTCCTAATCTGTCACAGCACTGCAGAGTTGTTGCAGACTAATCTGCATCCTTGGTTGGGCGACATAGCAGGAACACCTTGCATCTAACCCATCCCAACCCCATCACTGACCTCTCTTGTCGGCAGACTGTTTTTCAGAGCTCTCCCTCACAAGCACCTTACTGTATGTGTTTTGTGCCAGCTACAGTCTCAGCCCCACAAAAATTTTCCTGTGTGAAAAACATCAGGAAAGTTGACCTCTGAAGTTCCTTGCTCATCCACTTTTGTTAATTGAAAAGAAGAATTTTGCATTAAAGCATTTGTTCTTTTGCTGTGAACTAATAAGTATGTCAAAAACAAAGGCTTGTATGCCCTTTTCCCTAGCCACAATCTTTTAAGCTATCACCAGCAGAGAACCTGAATAGACATCTTACCTCTGAAAAATTAGCAAGCAAGATTTAYACCACTCCTTCTCAAAAAGCTCCCCTGCCCCCTCACCACAGTCATCAGGCTTCCTAACAGTTTTCATGGCTGTAAGATCCTTGTTTTTCTTTTCTCAGGATAATATAGAACATCCTAAATCAGAGAATTGAAACTATGAAGGATTATTCTAATTTAGCTTTATATCAGTGAGGAAACAGAAACTCTTAAGTTAAAATGGGGAGGTTAGAAAAATTCAGCATAAAACAAAACCTGCAAATCTTTCTAAGAGAAAGGAAAAGCTTTTAAAAGTTCAAATATATTTTTCTAACATAGCTCTGTTATGCCAAGAGTTCTTATGAAAACAGTTCTGCCTTGTTTCTAATATAATCTGGGAAATAAATATTTTAATACTACATATATGCATCACCAACCTTGTAAGCCATGAAGACAAGCAGGGCTGGAGTTGTCCCAGCCTAGATCTACCCACCAGTTTTTTTAGAGGCTTCTACATAGGCCAAGTCAAACGACTGGGTGTTCAGTAACAGTTCTCCTCCCCTTATAGAGCTGTTCTTTTTTTTTTGTCAGAAATATTTTTTCCACAACAGCCAGCTCAACGTATTTTAATGTCTAATGGATTTAAAGTCTGATTTTAATGTCCAATACTTTTTGCTACAATTAAAACAGAACTGTCCCATTTTCTGAAATATCATCAGTAAGCTACCATTTGACACACTGTAATTAATTTCTTCCAGCCTCCCAGGTTTTGGAAATCAGCAGGAGCAGSTTAAGCCTTTTGTTTAAGCTGTTGAAAACTTTAGTTTTTATTTTTGTTTGCACTGGAATTTGAAGATATGTAATGCTAGTCTTATTTGAAGTTTCAGTTATTAAAAAAACCTGTCCTATCTTTTGTGTGTGTGTAAATGCGATTGTTACTGCTCAGAATTCAAAATAATCTAATTTAATCTCATAACTCAAAGTGCTCTAACGCAAATGATAAGCATTTAAATATTTCCAGACTACCCACTAAACCAGAAGTAGGTTATAGAATACCAGGAGACTGAACGTCAAGATCCGCAGGGGAGGGAGGGAGGGAGGGAGGGAGGGAGAGCCCGGGCAGCCCCCGGCTCCCGCTGCAGCCTATTTTCACGTTGTCACCACCAGCTTTCTGACAGATGGCCAGAGACTTCCTGAACAGATCACAGCCCACCCAAAACACCGGCAGCAAGCAATTATACCCCACGTAGAAAATTCAACRATTTCTATAAGGAAAACAAAACACCCCCCCACCCCCAGGCCGGCCCTGGCTGCGTCCTGCTGGAGGCCAGCTCATGGTTTGTGGCCCCCCGCGACACGTAGTCGTCTCGGCCGGGGACATCCACGCAYGCTACACCCGAGTGATTCAGCCCCGTCTCCCTGGTAATGTGGCTGCAGCATCACAACAGCGCAGCCACGTTCCTCCGCAGGAGCCCGGCCGGGGCTCCGCAGAGCGCGGCGCTGCTCTTCGCCAGCGCACCACCTCCGCAGGCGCGTGTCGGACAGGTGTGCAAGCCACAAGAAAGCTATTCAAAAGTGGTGGCTTATRAACTTTGTTTTGTTTTTTTATTTGTTGATAGCACTGGTTTTCTTCTAGCTGAAGAGCAGCAGTTATGAAGTCGTGAAGGAAGGGCTAACAGGAGAGGCAGCTGCTCGAGTAAGAGTCCTCCCAGACGCATCATACCTGCTCTTGACAGCCACCCRCAACCTCAGCGTACCAGATACGTAGCACTGCCGCACTTCAACTGCTCACGGCGTCCAGCAGTCTCTGGGGAAGCACAGAAAGCTCAGAGAGAGTCCATCAGCTCCAGAAAACTGCAAATTATCGATAAGCCAAAAGGAAACTGAGCAAAACTAAGCATTCAAAACCAAAACAAACCAGAAATCTGACAGCAAATCCATGATCACAGAATGCTTTGATGGAAAATAAGCGCATTAAAACAAAGTCACACAGTACGACATTCCTGTACGATGGCATGATGCAGCATCTCGTAACCAAGACTGAAACTGCAGCTGTAAAGTGAATATTGCTGAGAAATAAACTAGACCTTCTAGGCAAGCTCTCAGAGCTTTTTAACTGTGAAAGATCTGTGTGTGATTTAAAAGTAGGCATTTCTGAATTAACATTGTTACTTCTATAGAAAAAAAACAACGTTGCTTGCTTTGATGCAACTCATTATAGCCATAAATACATGTTTTCATCACTGACAGATTATGATTTTAAATACTTGGCATGCTAACTCAAGCATTCCCTCTGCCAGAGTTACAGCCTTGAGGAGTAAGAGACAATTACTATATATATTTCTTGTCAGGAACTGCACACTAAACAAACGTCGGCACTTGGCTTACATTACTCGTTTGGCTCCATTCCCATTAAATTCGACTGAGTGTTGAACCAAGTGGAAAAAAAATGCTTTGTGAAACTGCAGCCAAGTCAACTAACAGTATTACAAAGTGCTATGCAAAACAAAGCTAGCATCAAGGGATTTCAGCTAAAAAGCAGTGCCAAGCAGGCTGCTTTCAACCCTTCAGTCTGGGGGTTGGGATATCATGTAATATGTAAAACTGAACCATTTATGTCAGCCTGTAAATAATTAAACAGCATTTTTTGCATAACACAGTGGAGAAGTCTTAGACCGCGTTCTGAGTCTGCTTGCTGTGATGAGAAATAATGCAGCAGTAACTCTTTACATCGGTAAGCAGAAGCAACCAAGTAGAGCTTTTATCAGAAGACATTTCACAGAACTCTTCAAAAACCTAGATTTCCACTAGGCAACTTAAACAGGAAATGCTTCTCCATACCTTGTTTAGCATCACTAGACTTAGCCGTGTTGGGAGCCCTTTTTCGAAGATTGTTTGGCTCCAACAAATGCAAATGGACGTTGTGCTGAGACCACTTGCTCCAAGTAGCGCTGCATGTGGAAACTACAGCCAGAAAGCTGTAGATGCGAGCGTTTCAGAGCTGCTAATACTGTTGGTGAATAGTGCCTGCCCTTCACAGGGCAAAAACCTTCCACATACAAGGTTAGAGATATTCACAGAAAACACTTCCAGTGTGACTGGCATGATCTCCAAGGACTGATATGCCTGCACTAGCAGAGAAGACAACAGGCTGGGGGGAGGAAGGGGATATCACCTCCAAGGCTCTCCTTAGCACTAACAGGAAAAATGAGTATTAAATTTTTCTTAAAAAGACCAGGCAAGCATGCACATTAAGATAAAACCAAGATTGTCTCAGCAGCCTGTCTTTTGCAGCCCACTGCTTTTCATACTAGTTTGGGAAGTGAATATCATTTACCATCTTCAAAGCTTGTTTGCATATATATTATAAACATATTTGTCTTAAAGGTATGCAGTGACTGGCTAAAGCAGTTTGGCCATATGTGTCAGAGGAACTAGGAAGACAGTTTGTTCCATCTCTCCAGGAAAATGCTTCAAAGATGCCTTGCTCACTGCAAAAGCCCCAAGGATATCACAAAATACACAGGGTTGGGCAGACTATTCTATTTCCTGCCAAAGAACCACAATTCCTTTTGATACTTTTAGTCCTTTAGCCCCAAGTAGATCCAGGTATCTTCATCAATATGCCCACCATTTCCTGAGTGGGATTTTTGATGAACTTTAAAAGCCAAGTTTTGTTTAAGCTGATGCCTCACATTCAGCTACAGATTGAAGTAGTTCTTGTATATAAATTTCCAGTGAGACTTGTTTCACTTTTCACATTCAAAATACTCTTTTAGCCATTGGCTCAAGCAAATATCCAAGCTATAGCTTTAATAAAGCTGTATCCACAGAAGATAGCAGCACTTAAAATGAACATAGGCATTTAGTGCTGGACTGCAGCAGGGAGAGCAGGGAACATAAAAAATTGAATTTTTTTAGGCTTTGAATGTGTTAACACTGCTCAGTTTCATGTTGAATTGGTGACTGTGTTCCACCTGAGACTAAGAGACAGTGTTACAGAGTTACTCCAAATAAGAGAAGCTGAAGGAGGCATCTCTGAATACCTTTTATCTACTGACAGGAACATCCAGAGATACCAAGATATTAATTTCACTGAAGATTTCATAATTTGGTTTCTCAGCGCTCAGACAGCCATCCTCATTGCCAGTGTACACAGAATTATTCTCAGATATCTCAGCTGGAATTGGAATTCTTTCATTCCACATCAGCAAAGAGCAAACACAATCAGATGGCTACAAAATTTCAGAGCTAGCCGGCACTGTTTCCCTCTCTACACGTTTTCTTTAATAAAATACAACTGTATTTGCTTAAGAAATTGAGTGCACCCTATTCAAAGTACCTAGCAATTTGGTAAAGGAGGAGATACTCTCAAGAGACATGAAACGTGGCAGTTCCAGGCCTTTCCTAAACAGCTGTCTTAACTTCTTGAGCACCCGATTAGATCTTAGTTACCATCACTCTTGCAGTGGCTCTCAGAAATCCTCAGAACGGGAATCTTGAATTCAGTTCATGATGAATAGAACACCATGGCCATATAAACGAAACAAAAGGACTGTTTTTTCATTTTGGCAAAGGCTTTACTTCAGACTTAACCCTCTAGTTATGGTTGCTTAAAAAGGAAAATAAACCCCACCACTACTCCACACAATAAGAGAGTCTGATCAGCTAATCACAAAATCCTAATCTTGATCTTCGTCAGCTTAATTTTTAAAGCAAAACTAATGCTCTATATTACAGAATTATGGCTCCTTAGATGGTATCTTAAAAAGTAATCGTTTCAAAGACAGTAAGTGGGAAGGAACCTCAGGAGGGCTCTAATCCAATCTCCTGCTCACAGCAGGTCATCTAGGAGATCAGACTAGGTTGTTCAGGGTGTTATCCCATCACATCTTGAAACTGATGCACTGCTCCTGGGATGCAGGTATGTTCTTGATCTTGTCGATCCTTCTTCCCCCTTTTTAGCACTCTATGTACCAGCCTAACATTAAGTCACTGTATAGCGGTCGTAGCAGAGCTTAGATGAGATAGAAATTACTGTCAGCTGGATAATGAGTATGTACCAAAAATCACAACAAATATATATTCCAGTTCTTCTTCCTTTGCTCTATCCTCTGAACACCCAGAACCCTTGCCCTATCTCGAATGGTCACAGATCATTCTGGACAACATTATGCTGTTCCTATAATCAAAGTTTTACCATTCTGTGTTATTTTAGACTAGACTGAAACAAACATTGAAAAATTATGCTCTCCCTCGCAAGCATGCAGCTTGCCTATGCCAAGAACCAAGTGCATCTAGTACCTGCCTAACTGGTAACTGCACTGAGAGTGTCTCCTAGGGAGCACTCAGCAAGGCTCGGCATAACCTCCAACACTTTTCAACTCAGAAGAGTTACAGCTGTTTCTTTCTGTAGCTCCCAGTTCTCCCATGTGCTGTGTCCCAAATCTTGTTCTTCACTCACTCACATGGATGTTTCTACTCTTCTCTGCTCAACTTCCTCCCTTCTTCTATTGGGTGCATTTACAGCTGCCTCCAGGCTGCCATTACAGAAAAAGCTTGAGAACTCAGGCTGATTGAGCAGAACACAAAAACGAGAGTAAGTAACAGTAGAGAAAGGAGGCCTTTTGATAGCAATAAGYCTGTAATGAATCTTCAAGTGTGGGAGAAACAACATTTCACCTTAAGATTTCTAAGGGGTGGGGGGAAGCTAAAACAAATAGGTCTTTAAGAGGGAGAAAGCAAAATAAAGGATGAACATTAGGATCATTTCTGCAGTAAAGTACATTAGTGATAGTATGTCACAGGATGAGAGAGAGAGAAAGAGAAAATGAATTAAACAGAAAACTCTTGTTCAAACAACCTCCAAAACATTGTAGCTGATGACCCATCCTGCAAGCGAAGTTAAGATCAGAAAAAAAGCTGGAAACACGATCACATCTTTCTCAAGTTCAATAGTCCTCAGATTACTTTTTACAGCCTAGAGCTGTAGGATTTTTTTTTTTTTTGGGGGGGGGGGGAGGAAGTAATTTTTTTTGACCTGGCTAGAATTACCATCTAGTAATCAGAGTATACTTCAAACACAATGGATAAATACAAACCATCAGTTTGTCTTCTTTTCATACCTGGATCCAAATCACAAAGTACTAGCAGATAACACTGATCAGCCATACAGCTTATTTTTAAAATTTGGAAGTTCCTGACTCAAACTTTGATGCTAGTTAAGATGGTAATCATTTAATGCATCCCTAATATAGCAATAAGTACTTCTCATTTATTATCTTTCATTTGTTTTTAACTAAACTGTCCTTGAAGAAATCTCTCTTCATTTAACGTAGACAACCATTTCCCCTTTTTCCAAAAAGAAAAGCAGAAAACAAGACATTAGATTTACCACAGAATAAGTGAGCTCAATTATTTGGTGCATTTTACAATATTATGTATAAATCTCTACAAAAGTCACTATTACTCAATATATTAATTCAAAATTAATAKCTACTTAATTTACTAAACTGCTATAATAACCCCTCATGTAATTCCTTTTTTCTCCCCTATTCCATATTTATCCAAACGAGACATTCAGCCCAAGTATAATAGCATCCACTCTCTTCTACTACAAGCATATTTACCTCTATGATACATATTTTTGTACCTTATCATCTAGAAGACCTACAGTATTTCAAATTAACTACTGACCCTTGCTCTCACACTATAAACAAGCCCTTTAGAAAATCTCAATTGCATTGTGTCTACATTGATTAAAGCTTGAATCCTAGTGACCTCATGTGGTGTTAACTTCTCCCATGCACCAAGAGCATTCTGCTTTTCTACTCAATTACCCCCTTCTGTGCAGGGCCATCACTACCCAATGAGCACATACAATGGACTTCTGCTTCATTGCACTAACCAACAGYAGGATAGGAATAAACAAGCTAATTTATCATCAGACAGACCAAGGTTTTCCGATTAGAATAGCGAGAACCTGAATAACATACTATACATATATATTTACTGCAATATGAAAGTTAGGATCTTTTCTTCCTCCATCTTTCCTGACCTTGATGCTGCAGTTTAATACAATGTTCTTGACAGCAACCTGTCATACAATCTTTATATTAATATTTTTTATTGTTAGTTACTGTTTCACAAGGCCACATGAAAGTCTTTTTCCTGAAAACAGCGACCTTTATATACAGAACGGCTGTTCACATAATTTTTTTGAGCAGGGGGTTGAACTAGATCTCCAGAGATCCCTTCCAACCTCAACCACTCTGTGAAATAGCAACCACACTCTGCTAAAAGCCCACTCTCCTTGCCAAAGGCATTCCTTTTCTGTATCATCAGTTGGCTTTGAGCTTTTATCAAGATCACAGCCCTGACTTGCCAAAGACTGTATAAAAATGTAGCAGGACTCCAGCCCACCCGGGACTCCAGCCCTGGTTAGGCATCAATCAAATACAATAGATAAGAAAAGAGGAGAAGGCAGAGGTTTACCATATGGCTCACAACTGCACAGCAAGTCAGCAGCAGAGCCATAAACACCTTTAAATAAAAACACCACACACACAGAATAGTCCCAACTTCTGGTACAGTGCCTTACCCATCTAGCTTTGTTGCTAGAAACAGAAAATATATCCTGCAATGTTTTATTGCCTTTTATTCTGCTTTTACTGAAATTGTAACTATATTGCTTTCAAAGACTGCATAAATAAGACTTGTAATTGGAAAAGTATTTTTCTTCCTTGTCAAGGCAGCACTTTTTTCATAAAATGGCCACCATTTCATCAATATTTATAACGGGACTTCACAGACATTGCTACGGCTGAACACTCCTGTTTACCTCTTTTCCAGTAGATTTCTTATTACTATATGTTTCTCAGTCCTTCTGGTCTCAGATCATAAAAAAAAAAAAAAATGTCAGGAACAAGCAGACCCTCCTCCCCGCAGCTTGTGGAGATTGCTGGCCTGAGATGCATCCTCCAGCCAGGCCTTCTACTTCCAAGGCAGAGAACAGACGCAGACTCAGGCTCATACCCTTTTCTGCAACACTGCCAGCTTCGGCAGTAGTTATCTTTTCCGCCTCCTTTGCAAAGTGGCAAGATTCCTGACTCAAGATTACTGCATGGCTCAATGAAAAACAGTACTAGGTGGCATAAACAGCAGCTCACACTTCTGCCAAACTAAAGACTACTGTCTCAATGCACAGAGGTGGGAATGAGCAGCCAGGACTCGGAGATCACTGAACTAGTGCTACTGTTGGTTTTTATTAATTGCTATGCTTCTGCTTCCCTCCCTTCCACCCCYCAAGTTTTCTATAGCCATGCAATATTGAGATAAATGTGTATGGGTTTTGCTTTGTGTGTCTTTTTTTTTTAATTTGCTCCTGAATGGTACACTGTGCAACTTTGAAAGAAGTCCTCCAGAAGAAGCTGTCTATGCAGCACAGCAACTTTAAAGTAACACAAACTGAAGATTTTCTTTCATAAGTAAATTTTCAAAGAGCCACTGTAGTAGCTATGCCAAGAACCTTTAAAAATGAAAGTGCAGTTGGGATCCCTGCTGTGGAAACAGAAGTCAAAGACCCTTGTAATGCTKCTGACTTCAAACACATATCCAGGTGCTTCTGGGGAATGATCTTGTTTTCACAGAAAAGGGATTATTCCCATCAGCCACAGGCAAGACTCAAAGCAAGAAAAACTTTTGAGGCAGTAGAGTACGAGTATACATATCAGGGAGAACTAGCTAAACGGCCTCCAAGATACATATACGTATGTATATGCCCCCCCCCCCAGCAGCAGGGACAAATATAAATGAAGCAAACACGAGCAGCACCAGTTCCATAAATGCATACATACACACAAAATATTTTACTTAAAAGAAAAAAGGTAAAACTGATTCACTAAATGCCACAAAGACATTTTTATCTTCTTCCAAGTCTTTCTCTGTCAATTTTCAACTCACATCAAATGCATTTCCTGCTCCATCCAGCCAAGATACAAAATCCCTGGAAACAGAGGTCTAAAACAGCAAGAGTGAACCAACATCATCCAATGCTGCTTTTAAAGAGAAGCTTTTCTTTTGAGTGACAGTCTGAAATTCTACAAGTCGCACGCTATAGATAACTAGATACTTTGAAACTGCCAATACTCAAATATGTAAAGAATTTCATCTGCATTTGAATACAAGGGATTAGATCCTCTTAGAGCAAATATATTAGCCCCGTATTTCACACATGCCAGAGCTAGCACTAAGGAAATGCAGTGCATCTGCATGGAGCAGATGTGTTACACCTTCTCTCTTCAAAGGGATTCTAACGCTAACATGAAAGAGTTATAACTTGACTTCAAAGACCAGAAGCGCTTTTTTACTGAAGACTTCCTGTTTAAAGCTTTATCCCTTGCAAAGAGTAGAGAGGCAACACAACCATCACCACTTGATCAGTGGTGTTCAGATTAAGTTTAAAAAACAAATCCATCTATTTAGGTGTATAACAAAAAGCAAAAGCAACGCACAAGTAGTTTTTACTTTATGCAGACTATGAAGCACTAAATTCCCCTTATGTTTATCTCCCAAGCTAACTGTAGTTTGCAAGTGATTCAACTGCAAGAAGAGCAAAAATGTTACCTGGTAGGATTTAGTCTTTACTGCCCCTTTCTCAAAGGCCTGAGCACGGAAGTTTCTGTCTGGGAACTGTCAATTTCTGGCACATTTGCCCATTCAGCTACAGTTACAACCCTTAAAAAGAAGAATTGAGTAGACCTAAACTAAATAGACATGACCTTTCATGTCTGCTTTTTCATCAGCTCCCAGTGCTTCTGCCAAGATTGCAGTACTAAAGGAATCTGTCTATACAGAGGAGTCTATTGGCATTCATGTCCACAGTACAGCATGGACCTATTCAGCACAACTTGCCCATCTTTTGGAGAGGCTAGCAATGAAAGAAAGTCAGGCATATAAAAATGGTCTTTGTCCTAG
Source organism: Rhea americana (assembly GCF_003343005.1). Classification (NCBI taxonomy): domain Eukaryota; kingdom Metazoa; phylum Chordata; class Aves; order Rheiformes; family Rheidae; genus Rhea; species Rhea americana. Next base: position 986,093 of record NW_028186356.1, on the reverse strand, counting down.
AATTCAGACATTCTTATTTAGGAGTCTGCATCCACTACCTTATAATCCAGAGCATTTCTCCTCAGGAGATCAATTCAGTCCTAAGAAGGTAATGAAATCCGAAGAAGGAAAATTAAATCCTGGAAACTCACTGCTCAGCAGCCAAATCAGACATTTAGATAATGAACTGGAATTGTTGATAGCTGCTCAGCCATTTAAACACATGACTCATTATCTCTCTGGGTAAGGCACACAAGCAGAAGTTCTATTTCCTCCAGTCAAAACARTTCAGGGTTTTTTCCAACCTTAAGCCAATGCAAGGAAGCAGTGAGCCTTCACACTCTCATATGCATCCCTCTCTTCTCAGGGGATTTATGTGCTAAAATAATAAACCTCCACTTTTTCTAATCAGTTAAATTAGTAAAATGTATGGTTGTATACTGGACTTCCAACTTATGCTCTATGCAGACTTGGCTCTATGCCTGCTCTTTGACTTTGTCTTCACTATAAAGAAATCCTCTTGAATTCAAGTCATCTCGATGGAATTGTAAAGAAAAACTGCAAATTGTTGTGAGGTGTCCTTGTAGTCTCTTAAGTAATTCACATAAAACTCTTCTCAGACAACTTTGCAGTGATTCTTTATTTAAGGGAAACAAAAACACAGTTTTGCAATGGATAGACTGCTGTCCAGAGCTCTGTTGCCTGCTTTGCTCCTGTGCCCTTCATTGCAGCTTGCTCATCTTCCCAACAAGCTTGGTCTTTACAACAGCCTCCCATAGTACCAGAAAAACAGCAGTAAGAAGCACGTCATATTACTTCAGTCACACAAAGCAGAGATAAAGCCAAAGAGAAAGTGGGACAATTTCTTAACCCTGGATCGTTATAACAGAGCAAGCCATTTGGTGGAGCACAAACTAGCTTCATAATAAATCAGCAAGCCTAGCAGAGTCAGACATCCCAGGCTGACACATCTGCCCAGCTTCTGTACTGGCCAGGGAGCAATGCAAAGCCCACACAGGCGCACAGAACGTTCGAGTCCCAGCAGCACCCATAGGCTGCTAGTGAGCTCTGAGCCTCACGGGACCCGCAGAGCTAGATAGCCTTACAGAAGGTGCCTGTCACTTTGGGATTTAAGACTAACACAAATAAGGTTCTCATCATCTCCATGGGATTTGAATGGGAAAGGTACAACTCTGAGTTAATTTCTTTTTAAGTATAAATACTGTATAATTTCCCTTGCATCCTGGATTTTTTTAATTATTTTTAAGGGGCAACACTGTCAACAGTTTTCCACACAGTCTACAGAAGAATATATTTGTAAATAAAAGCTGTTATTATAAAAAGCCACACAGACACAAACCCCCTACTATAGTCATCAAGTCAGATATACACAAAACTTCCAACGTGTCTGGCTGGGAGCAAGAAGGAGAGGACACAAGGTGCCTTAGCCCACCTTTGGCACCAAGACAGCAGCTGTGAGGTGACCTGTGCTGAAATGCTCTGGCCCAAACTTTCAGTAACAAGCCGGGTCAGATGCCTTTGCTGGTCCAGCTGTAAGCAGGTTTGTCTTTATGCCGAATACAAGGCCTTCATGAGCTAATCTCACTCCCATGCTGGCTAGCACAATTTAAAACCTGTATAAATGTGAAGACATCCCTGTGGGCAGCCAAAACGTGAGATACCTAACTAAACCCACCTACTACATTAAAAAGGCAAAATAATACATGGTATGCAAGGGTCCTGGAACTGCTGGCACAATTGTAAATTAGCTTTATTACAAACATTTTAATATTGCCTTGGATGCCAGCAGGAAGCATTTCTGGTTAAGCAAAATCATGCTCTCTCATAATATAGTTATGATACTGTTTATATCAGGAAAATGAATGTAGGGTTTCATTACAGCTAATTTCAGGGATCACATTTCATCTAGTACTCATACAACATAACTGGGAATATAACACATTATCCAGAAGTGCAGACTTTAAACAAGATACTTAAAACAGAGCAGACACCAGAAATTCTACACAGTGGTTTCAAGCAGCAACCCCAGTCATGGGCCAACATTTCTTTGCAGTAGTATGACAAAGAAACACCTTTTTGAGGTGTTTTCTCACTTTTCAGCTTTGCAAACTCCCAGGACTTGCACAGGAACTTTACCCTGATAAGGAATGAATCTAGTAAGCACACATTTCATTTTTTGGTCAACACACAGTTCTACGCAAAATCCAAGTGAGTGTCGATAAAAACCCTGCTTCCGAATATGAGAGCAGGCTACTGGCAATCTGTAAGCCTGATTAAAATTCAGATATTAATACAGTTGACTGTCTAAAACCAGGGAGAATCGGCACAACTTCAGAAAAATGAAGTTTTGCTGCAACTGTTCTATCAGATACCAATGCATTGCATTTGTGTATTTTGGACTTGAGAAAGTAATCTGTTAAAATAGAGCACTTAGTCATCGTTTTGAAATATGACCTAACACACTGCTAAAGGAAAGGGTGTTTTAGCTTTGTAGCTGGGTTCCAGTTGTGTACATATTTTAGTTTGTCTAGACCTGAATAAACTAAAATAACTAGATTCTCAGTGTTTGTGTGGTGCACTGGATCAAACCAGACCAGGAACACTATTTCAGTGACATCTCAGCTCTCATCCCACCTTGTAGTACAATACTCTGGAGAACAGCATTCTCCTGTCATTACTGTCAGAGCTCTGAACAGTCTGACTACTTCTGTACTGTTCCCCTGCCCCAGCCCCTTCCTTCAGGTGCTTGGTAGAAGGATGCCTGCCAGGGATTCATTTTTCATCAGATTCCTCTCAAAACACCACACGCTATGAACTCACTGCAGGCCCAGGGATGGGCTGCAAGCCCAGGGCTCAGTTCAGCCTGATGGGCACATCAGGATGGGCAGTTCAGAGATGGGCACAAGGGAGGACTCCAACAAGCAGGGAGTATCAGATCAGTCTTGGAGATACTGCTCACGCATTGCCTCCACCAGACATTGGGAGCCACATCACAACCAGTTTCCACACAAGAACCTGCAACTGTTAGCAGGCACCACGCAGGCTCAGGCTGCCAGCTAGCTAGGACCCATTGCCGGCTAGGACCAGTTTCTGCCCAGACAACACTGTGCCAGGGCAGCCCATTAACTCTTTGCATACATCTGAAGCAGTACACAGCAAGGAAGAGAGAAATTGGTTTGGGTAATTGATCACTGCAGTTTTGCCTGTTACAAAACTAGGAGTGGGATTTCCCAACAAGCAGTTTCACCACAATAACCCCCTAGGACTTGCCCTAAGATAGCAGATGCACTTATCCAACCACCAAAATTAAGCTACTCTCAGTTTGTGTGATGTGCTTAGACTCAGTGCTGAATTACTGTCCTCATGGTGAGGAGAGTCAGCCAGACTGGGCCTTGCCTACCAGAACCACACATACAGCTTTTCAGTGTTGCCACCAGGGGCTGGTGCCCCTCAGCATGGCAGTACTCATCCTCTGGATCCTCCAGGCCACACATCGTCAACATGCTGAATGCAAGATGGAAGACTGGAGCCTCATTCTTTCATCTCTAAAACCCCATAAGCCTAAATATAAATGCCTGTTTATCACACCTGGCCCAAGATGAGCACAGAAATGCTGCTTTCTGATTAACACCTTCCTTCTAAAAAACTTAGGTTGCTTGTAATAAGCTCACAAATGCAAGGCTACAGGAAACACACTTAAGATACACCCTTACAGACATTGACTCTAGGACAACACAGGCCAAGGAACTTCTACTGACGCTGATTCATTAGATACTAGTGCTCAAACTAGCTCTTAAAGATGCATGTGTGYGCGCACACACACACACACAAGTAGCCAACCCTCAGAGTCTTCAACGTTGGTCAGGCCCATTTTGTGTGGTTGAGGCCCACAAGGCTGAAAAAATGGGGTTTTAATCTAGTATTTGTCTCAGATCTCCCATGTGATTGACCAAAAGCGACAAACAGAAGCTACAGAATGAGGAAAGCTTACATTTTTAAAAATTATGTTTAGCAGTATCTACATGGTATTTAAAAATGACAAAGAGAATATCACAAATGCAAAACACTACCGGGCATCAGAAAGAGCCTGCTTCCTGGAGCATGGGTGTCAAAGTTTATTCAGTGTGTCTACAACAAAGATTATCTGGAGAATAACTTAACTTTATTTCCAAAATAAAAACTAACAAATTTTACCCATAGCATTTGCCTTTCCCTGAAAGGCCATCACCAACATGCAGTTACAGCCCTTACTGAAAATAGTCGCCAGGTATCAGTCATAACACAGAATAAGAATCCTTACAAAAGGAAAGCGAGTACTTGGGCAAGCCGATCTGCGGGCCAAAGTCGCCTCCAGCAGAACGAGCAAAATCAATCCAGCCACAGAATTCCTCCAGAGCGCAGGCAGCTCTTCTGGGYGAGAGCGGCCCAGGAGCTCAGCGGTGGAAATCACCGAAGTAGCGGGGTGGGGGTGTAGTGTAGTGCAACTCAGCTGTTTTCCACCAGGAATGATTCTCCAGGACTGCCCTAGCATCAGGATCTCCTCCATCTTTCTCCTTCCAATCCCCGTTTCCTTGCCCGAACCAGAACCACAGCCAGCACAGCCAGCCGGGTCGCCAACACCGCCCGAGAACGTGCTCCCAGCGGCTCCCCGGCCCGCCAGCACTAGCACGAAGGTTTTGCAGGGCCCCCTGCGAGACAACGCATGGAAACAACGGGGGGGGTTAAAAGTTTTGCCCGGAAGGGCTGGGCGCGGAGCGCCAGGCTGCCCGGCAAGCGCGGCGGCGGCGCGGGATCCCCGCGGCCCCGACGGCCGGGCCCCGCGCCCGTCCCCGCGGCCTCCAGCCGCCGCCGGCGATACGTGAAGGCACAACCAGGACCGAAGGATCCTCCCTGCAGCGCACCGCGAGAGGGTTTCCGCGGAGAGCGGAGCGCGCAGGGACAAAAGCCGGAGTCGCCCGGCAGCGAGGCGGCGCCGGCCCCGCGGCCGCGGCCCCCGCCGCGCTCGCCCGCGGCCCGGCTGCGATGCGAGCGGCAGAGGCTGCTCGAGGAGACCCCGCGCAGCCATCCAGACGCAAACCACCGCAAACTGGAGACAATAACTGCACTCCTGTCCTCTTCTGGAGGAGCTCCCACTCGTTTTCCTATTTTTTTTAATTGTTATTAGAGAAAGCGATGAGGTTTCCTCCTGCAGTCGAGTCGGAGACCGAGAAACAGGGAGGGGGCGAAGGTAAGAAAGGAGTGAGGAAAGAATAAATAAATAAAAAAAAAAAATCAACTTTGCAATGCAAAGCTTCCTTGTGCGATCAGTCGCCATGCTGAAGATCCCCCCCTTCCTCTTTCTTTAAGTACATACTGAAACCAGGCCAAAAAACTTTTTTTCTACCCCTTCTTTTCTTGTAGGCACTAGAGTGAAATGTGCACAAAGAGGCCCATGGAGCTGTGTTTTCTTAACTACAATAGCAGGGCTAATTAGATCATAGAAGCAAGTCAGTGATACTGTAACAAGTAGCTAAACAAGACGAAAGAGGGAAGGAAAAAGTTTGCACCTTTAACACTTACCAATCAGACCTCCCACCAGAAAGGCGATGACTTGGAAAATCAGCAAGATCCCTCCAACAATGCACAGCTTTTTAGTGCTCATGTTTTCTATAATTGCCCCAGCCATTTTTGCAGAGATTTCTCCCCCCGCTTCTTGCTTCTGCTGCAAACTTCAGGCTCGGAAAGTGCCGCAGGGATGGGAAGGAGGCAGGCTCAGCACTGATTGCCCAGGCAAGCCCAGATCTGGCTCCCCCTCTGCCGAGAGCTGTGATTGTGGCCGGTGCTCGGCTGCATGTGGCTGCTTTAAAGGAGCAGGGAAGCGAATCACATGATACCCTCCTCCTCCTCCCCCTCGCCGGTCCATTCAGCGGAGCGGCAGATCGCGGGGCCGGCCCCGCCGGGCGAGCCCGAGCCCGAGCCCGAGCCCGAGCCGCGGCGGCCCCGGCGGCGAGCCTGGCCCCTGGCCCGCTTCTGGCCACCTGCGCGCCGCGCCGCGCCGCGCCGAGCCGCGCAGGTGAAGGGCAGGAGCAGGCTCCGCGGAGGCGGCAGCGCAGCCTCCCCGCGGACGGGGCCGCGCGCTGCAGCGCAACGCCGCAGCGGCTCTGCGCCGCCGGAGGAACGAGCGAGCCGGGGCAGCGCAGCCCCGGGGCAGCGCAGCCAGGGGAGCAGCGACGAGAAAGGCGGCGAGGGCGCTCGCTCCCCGCGCGGGCGCGTCCGCCCCGCCGCCCGAGACGCGCTCCGGCGTTTTCTCGGATTTCTTCCCGTCCCGCCAGCTAGCAGGCAGTGCTTCACCCTTCTCCTAACCCTACTTCCACTAATCTCATTAAGGCACACCAGGCTTTCCTTTCTATTATTATTATTAGAGTATTGTTTCGCTCCATTTGCCTCTGAATTTCAGGCAAGTGTCGAGCATTTTCGGCAATGTGGATGCTGCGTACGGTACCGCTATGGGGACGTTGGGGATGCTTCCGGTCCAAGACAGCTCACACATTCCCATGGAGGACCTGGAACGAGTTCACTACCCCCCACCACCTTCGGTGGGTTTTAGCACTGGTGTCTTTCACTATTTATGGGACACCACTGTGCTATGCTGCCCTGCGTAGCATCCTTACACTGATTACTGAATATCGTCACGTACAATTAAAACTAGACTGGGAATAGCTGCAAACACTCTTTGAGAAAAAACAAGCCACAGAAGGAAACAACTGGTTTCAGGCAGGAAAATGTCAAAATGAGAGATGGCTCAAATATTCAGAGGCACAAACAAATAATAATCTGATACTAGTGTTCAGTGAAAAAAAAAGTTTAGAAGAAACACAAGCAAAAAGACCAACAGAAGTCACACACAGCGAGATTGCTAAGTGTTGGCAATGCAATATGTTAGCCACAAGTCCAAATGTCCAGGCTTAAAGTAACATGGAGACAATATCAGTGTCCACATGTACATTGGCTCCAGCGTAATGAGCACTGTATGCACTACAATAACACAGGCAGCAGAAACTGCGGACACTCCAGGATCAGAAAAAATGAATAAAACAATCAAGGAACAGTAGAGAAACAGAGGCCTCAGGGTTTGCCTAGTAAAGAAAGATCATGTTCCCATGGACTTTCTCCAGACCTTGACCATACAACATATAGTCGACATRAGGAGGTACATACACACTGCACGTACCAGAGGTCTGTTGACGGATGCTTCAGAAGAGACGCTTTTCAGGAAGAGGGAAGATGCGTGCCGTGCCCCTGCCTAGGATCAGGCCTCGGTCACTGCACCTAACATTCTCTGCACCTTCTCATGACCAGAAAAAAAGGGTTGCAGCTTGGTAATTCATGTCTTCTCTCAATAACGTAGGTAAACTCCACATCTGAATTTACAACCTAGCACTCCAGGTTCATTATATTCAAAATAACACTTACGTGTCAGACCCCCAGGGTGCCATTAGGGCCAGAGGCAACTGCAGAGCTGTAAAGCAAACACTGGAGACCGACCAGTGATATTAATGAGGTATTTTGGATCACATGTTAAAATGTGACACTACTATCATGATCCAGAATACAAGAGAGGCCATTCGAAAAGGACTGCACAAGTGATCCAAGATGACTAAGCTGGTCTTCAAGCACTAGACAGCACTGAGTCTTTGGCTTCCAAAGTCATTCTGAAAAAGTAAGTGAATCAAGCTGATGTGCTTTTTTTTTCACATGTGATCTTTTCTTGAGCTTCAAAGCTAAAAAAAGTTCAGAATAACTCTAGATAGTTTGTGATGGTGAGATAGTCCAATCTTCTAGAATATATGAGGTTTAACCCTTTTTTAGCTTACTGTTAGCTTTACTTTTATGTTATGACTTAAAAATAACATCCCATGAACAGATTCCTTGCACTTGCACTCATAATGAATCCTCTAGAATCATGTACACCGATGTGCGTGCAAGATCAAACCCTGTTAATAGCTTTTTGCCAAGTAGCTTTTTTATATTGATTTTTTAAAAAAAAAAGATCCCACAGAGAACAATTGCTATTAAAAATGCTTATTTTGAAATAACTAACCTAATACTAATTTTTAGGGTGTCTAACAATTTTGATTTTATGAGTGACTTCTATCACTGTTTTTTATGTTTGAAACAAAACTTTTGAATTACATGGATTCCCTTACTTTCAGTCTGGAAGATTAGAAGAAAGTCTCAGAGGTCCGGGCTACCCTTCAAGCTCCCACAGTTATCCAAATACAAGGACCCCTGTGTCTGAGCATCCTTTGGAGCCTGTCCTTTACAGTGACTACATGGCCAGATCTTCTGCTGGCAAAGAACATCCTTAGTCTCTCTGGGGGGCCACRCAGGCATAGGCCGTCCCATCCCCACCTCGGGGCAGCACTCAGCTCCCGGGGCGCACTCAGCCCTGCCCTGTGCCACACAAACGCAGGGGCAGCGTTTCAGCAGGGCAGATGAAGCTCTCACACCGCAGCAGAAAGTCAAGCCCTTGAGAGAGCAACTGTGGGAGTAGCCACAGCACTAGGCACCACATGCTGCAGTGCTGGAGCTGTCTTTCCTCCCAGTAAAATCAATCTGGCTTAATGACTTTACAAATGTTACACAGTGCATTCTTCTGCTAAGATCCCACCATAATCAAAAAAAAAAAAAAAAAAAAAAAAAAAAAAAAAAAAAAAAGGAAAAAGAAGAGAAGACGGTGAAAAACAATACTTTGCATTTTTAGAGTACTCTCTATCCCTACCACACTCCTACAGCTTCAATACCACAAAACTTAGAGACCTCCATCACATGTGCATTGCAACACCTGTCAAAACGGGGTACAGAGCAACAGTGTAGAGAGTTGGGACCTCTTTTTTGCAGAGAGTGGACCATGTTCAAAATCTCACAAAACTGACCYACAGTTTGTTAAAATGTAAATCTCTGGCCATCACTTTTCCTTTTCAGCTGTTTACAAATCAGAATTTCTGTCTCTACAGTCTCCAAAACCATTCACCTGAGAACTCATGTCTTTGCTGCTTAATAATTTTTTCCAGACTGCCTTAGGCTGTTTTGAAAGCCTCATCTATTAAAATACCGATCTTGCAATCAGCTCCAGGCAGGAGGCTTTCCACAGAGAACGCTTTGCAGCATTGGGCCTACAGCCCAGATTTTCAAATGATTTTAGCTGCTTAAAGAGGCAGATAAGGGTTTAGGGGGATTTTCACAAGCTCCTAATTTTTGGTGCTACATATCTATTAATTTTTGCTAATTCAGTAAGTTACTGCAAAACTTTTAGAAAATCTCTCTGGATGCTCAGTTTGCACAGAGCTCAAACTCTCCGAAGTTTCAACATTTTCTACTTTTTCACATGCTGTCTCATTTCATTTGGGCAGTTATTAGAAATCATTAGGAAAAAATGCTAGCTTCAGAGGTAATTTTCAAACACACATCTGTAAAAGAAGGACATACACTGCAAACACAACGTAAAGGCTTGACAGAGAAATACCTATGGCCTGGAGTACGATGTAAAATGACATGACCATAGTGATGATTTTTATCTTTAAAAAAACAAAACAAAAAAAAACCCCAAAATTATTTGGACTTATGTTGCTGCATGTAAGTCTAGTATTGAACTTCGTCGTTCCTGCTTTACAAAGACAAGTCTCTCACTATCAGTAGCACTGTTGTTTATACCAGCACAATAGTGGGCTCTGACCCCAAATGTAAAATACCAAGTAACAGTAGACAAAAAGCTGATCAAACTACGGTCATCTACAACCAGATACATACTTCTGACCTCTTTCTTGTACTTGTCTACTGTATGTACAATGCAGTATACAACATAACACCAACAGACCTAGGGAGATTAAATGTCCATCTCTCAGAAAGGTTACAGAAGTTAGCTAGCTGACTACACTTTTGGCTCTGATCTTCAGTTTGTAGGCTATATTTCTTTCTGTGGAGGCCTTGTCTGATGCCGTGACTGCAGCTTCTTGTTTTGTTTGGAAAACACCAAGCACAGTTTGGAATACACCTAACAAATTACAAACTTGCTTCTTGTAATAAATAATGTGGAGTTTGCTCTCATGGGGGAAGGACGATGTAAACATTTAAAAACACTACTTACTATTAGTACTGACTGATTTCATAGTTGATTAAACGTTGCCTTTACAAATACTGCTAAAATGGAAAATTTTCTCATAGAACAGGAAAAGGGTGTTTTGCATTATTTCCAGTACACAAAAGGTGGGAAAATTTTTCTCTGTGTAAAATAATCCTTTTCCATGGTTTGTAAAGATACTCAAAGGTAAAATTTAGTGCAGCATCCAACCCCTAAAAAGGGTCCAGATCGGTGAGTAGGCAGAGATCTACAACTTGGAACTGCCCATTACAGTTAGGATTAGGAAGAAAGAAATTGTCAGAGTTGCAGTATTTCATTCAAGCAAACCCTAATCAATGTAAGTATCTTGAGCATTTCCAAGCTCCACTGTAGTTCAAACCTAAACATTTACAYACTTAATACGAATGAGGAATTAACTTCCCGGGAATACATTTTATACACAAATAATTGAAAAATAAATTCATGTTTCCTGACTTTTTTTCTTTTCAATGAAAAGGTTTATATTAACAGTGAACTGGAAAACATACTGAAAATTCAGGTAAACACCAAATGCTTTTACAACAATCTGACAAAGTAGTATTGTAATACATATATTCCAGATTTATCTTCCATTTTGTGAAATATTCTGCTATTTCCTGCTCCGCTAGAAGAAGGCCATACAGAATTCAAAGCCCTGCAAATGTGTCTGCAGAGTAAGCACAAACCAGCAAGTGCCACAGAAACTCAGGTATGACGAAGCAAGTCTTTCACAGCCTAATTAATTGGGGTATACGCAACATTAATTAGGACCAAGTCTATGCTACAGAGTTTTTCAGCACAACTTAGTCTGTTAGGAACATGAAAAAAATATCACACTCACTACCTGACAGAGCTGTAGCAGCACAATGGGCAGTTTTTGTCAGCTTGGTGTGTGCCATTTAAGGAAACGGTATCACCAAGCTGGCAAGAAAACACCTAGGTATATGATGCACCTCCACGAGGGGGCTCAGCCAACACAGTCACAGCACCAAAGATTCTTCCATTTTAGGCAACCCCTAAACTGAGACATCAACACAATCTCATTTGAATATTTTTTTGTAACTCATCACAGTTATCTCACTCCCGACTTGACTACAGCTGTCCTTCATTCATGTCCCAAATTTACACAGACACAGGTCAAACATGCTAGAGAAATAAAACGTAACAGATGCACTGTATTTCTTGCTATTTCTCCTCCACGTAAGCTGCAGAAAGGGAATGCAGTCACCTGTTCTACTATTTCTCTATGTGAGCACCAGGCAGTTGTGTACCTAATTTCTAAGCTCTATTTTTCTCAGGCCATTCAGGTTTAAGTTGAATTTTGCTCCTATTTCCAGCTCTGGGAATTTACAGCTAGATCCACACTTAGGCTCAGGTTTATATATATATATATATATGTATATATATATATGACATCTTTTACAATAAATGCCATCTAGCCTGCTAAATGTCAGGTCCTATCGCTGGAGGAAGTATTCCGTGTCCTTCAGTCCCTCACCTGTGTGACTCAAAGCTCCATCTCTGCAAGGCACTGTGGACTCCTAGTATAAGTTCTTTCACGACAATATGGCAAGAAAAAAAGGAACACAAACTCAGCAAAGGAACTGTCTAACCACCATGATTTTAACCTTAAAGTACACCACAACCACAAATACCTGAGGAGAGCAAAACACCCATAACCATACATTTCCACAGGCCTGTTCTTACCCAGTGCATACACACAAAACTTGTCAAGAGTTAGTACTGGTTGGGTGGTATCCATCTCCTTTAAGATCTTTAGAGCAACTATCTTCACTGACTATGGCTCTGTCAAACGCTCTGTTCTATTCTTCCTCACCAATTCCTGCTTGCTTCAGCTTAACTATGTCAGAAAAGCCATTATTCATTGGGTGTGGACCAGCATTTGAAAAACATTCAAAGAGAACAGCCCTAGATAGATTTCTTGATAGCTTTCCTGTGATATGCCTTCAATCAGATGACAAAGCCTTTGTCACATAATGTAAAGCCTGAAATGCATTAGAATAAACTTTCAATAGGGGCATTAAGGCTTCCATTCAGTACGTAAGACAAAACAGAGCTCATAATTTGACAGAGAACACATTTTAGCCTGTCAGACTGAAAGTGGAGACTTGTGATGTCCTGAAAGAGAAGACTATAATAGTGCAACAAAATAATTTATATTTTATTTTGTTTCCATTAAGGGTTGTTTCAATTTGATTTTTAAGTTTTATTTATAGTCTCTACAATTACCTTATGGTCAAAACGCTCAAGACCTCAAAAGCAATACTGTGGAAAGCCTAAATTTTCAGCCTTTTAATTAAGCTTAAAAAGCTGCCTCTTTTGACCATTAATCCAATTACCAAGGTGCAAAGTTTCTGTAAGAGGATATCTGAACAACTCTAGGGCAGATTAATCATTAGTCCATCACTAAATTTCCAATTTCTTCCATCCAAACCTCTTTCATGACATAATGATCATCTAGTAGTAAGTACAGCTCCATTTGAATTCTTCTGTTTGATTAACTGATCATCCGAAAAGTCCGAAAAGGTTTTTCTCATGAAAAGCACTCCTTGCTTCCCCTCCTCTCCCACAGTTTTACTTCCCAGCTCTACCTAATCCAAGCTCAAAGCCACATAATTCAGGTCACTTGGAAGGTTTTGCTAACATTAAATTGGGGCTTGACAATATACAATGCTGAGCTGGTCTAAATACACTGTACCAATTCAAATTGCATTAYTGTATTTCTGACAAATTAATTCTGTGCTGTCAGACTTTGGAGCGAACCAGTCATCATCAGCAAGTTCTCCTTAGCCTCTCATGGCTTTATTACAGACCATTTTGCTAGTTGTTCTTGCCTCCTTCTCAGACCTGGACTCATAAATGCAAACCTGGACTGCTGCTCTTTTTCTTAGGACCATCACTCCAGATGGGCCTTTCTATCTGCTGCATGAGGTCCTAGCCTCAGCCACCTTCCCTCCCACAGAATCTCCTACCTTACATCAAGCTTCTGCAGCATTTTTTTCCCTCAGTCACTCAATGTCTCCTAGGATTTCTTATCTTATGTTGAACTTCTACATCAAACTCTTTCAAAGACTTGTCCTTGCTGGAATCTCCCGTGATACTCTGGCGTTATATAGCTAGAATCAAGCGCTAAGCCAGAATCAGACTCCCTCAAGCAGTATGTGCACTGTTTGCTTTCCTCTGACTCCCCTTCTGCCTTAGCAGGCACTTGATCCAATACTGCATAGATAATTCCACACACCTTGAGTCAAAATCAGCCCCTCACAAAAAATAAAAATATGTAATACTAACAAATTCAGCTGTCAGAATCCAGGAATCACCAGAGCTAACTTTTCTTCATAGAGACCATTCCAGTCTGCAATTTCTTTATCTACATGCCTGTGTTTTCTTTCACACCAGTGATGGAAATTACTGGTATCTGTTCCAAAATGGTGCCATTGGCTAAAGGGCCTCTAAGGAAATCTGCATCCAAGTAGGCACCATGTGCAGGAGCAGTTAAAGATCAAATGGCTTGAAGCATACATTCAGCTTGGGAGGCTGCCTTTCCCCTGGGTTTGTATCCTCCTCCTCCTCCTCCTCAAAAAAAAAAAAAAAAAAAAAAAAAAAAAAAANCAGTAATTTTACTAATAGATATGGGCATTTCAATATTAAAAATTATGTCCAGTCTGCTACCCCAAGACAGTAAGATTAAAAGAAACGAATTCCTTGTCACAGCTAATTGTACAGCTGTTTATACTAAAATTTTTACAGTTCTATTAGTGTTCAGAATATGAATAATCATTTTAGAGGGGTTTCTTGTGAAAGCCTTTTACCATTTAACTTGGTCTGTTATACTTCCATATACATTTCATATACTTACATATACTTTCATATTCCCATGAATTCAACCTATTTTAAGTTTAGCCCTGAGGACTGAATTGACAGATGCAACTAAATTTAAACCACAGCTATTTTTCATGAAAAGTGAACAAATGCACGTATGTTGAGCACTTGCGATTGTGGTACCTGCTTCAGAACTGCAACATGAAGGAACATGCTGTAATTCAATTTTAGTAAAAGCCAATGATGTTAGTTAATTAAGAAGGCAGAGGCAGGAGAAGTTTGATTAAGTTCCAGTTGTAACAGTATTGTAACATTAGATGAAAAAAAAAGAAAGATAAATATAATCTAGCTTTACCATTTCATACTTCAAAGTCTTGAGAAATTAAAGTTAAACCAAACCTCTCTATATACCCAGCTAGATTCCTTGTGAGACATTCTCAAAATATAGCCTGAAAACAAACATAAAGCATGTATTAGTTTTAAAGATCTCCTAGAAAGAGACATCTGTTTTGAAGAAATCACAAAGGACTATTGCCAAAACTATCCCGTAATAGTTATGAGCTGTAATTTGACATTTCGTTTTAGATACACATTCCTCCTGCCAAGTAATATCATATTTTTGCTTTTGGCATAGAAAATAAAGAGAAGAATATATCCAAGATGAGTAATTTAGCACAGTGTAATCAAGACAAGCTGCCCCATGGAGTAGGGACTGAATTAAAGGAAGATTTTTTTTTGTCCTCTTAAAATAAAGAGTGTGTGTTCTATAAGGAAAATGTAAAAAGAAAAAATGGTTTTCTTGTTATTTTTCATTTGAGCTCAACTTATTCCAAGAGCAGATGATTAAAGGTGGGGTGGCTAAGCCTATTATTGCTTCTAGCTGTGTTCCTTAGAGGTTTCTACCATGGTAGATGCACGTCCCATTCAAGAAACCTGTTCCTCAACTATCCCAGTTCACAGCCTTAGCATATTTATGTTAACTGCCACTGATTCCAAGCTACTTCACTATATTGGGTTATATATGAAGTCATTCAAGAAGCACAACTCAAGATCCCAATCCTGCTAGGAGGTGATCCATCGCAGAAGAGTATAGCATACAGCTGGCAGTAATAACTGCCTCAGTTGTCACAGATTAATCCACCTGTAATTGAGTTAGGGCTCTATGTTCCTGGCCAAATGCCTTGTAACTAGAGTAGTAAATCACTGTCTCTGTGTCACTGCTTATTGTACCATCTTTTCGCTGAGATAAATAACAAAAATATTTCATGTGCATATAAGCAAGAGGGTCAAAGGATTTTGCATTAAAATTAGAGGCTTAAGTTAACTGTGTCTTTCAGCAACTATTTTAGACTGACTAGAATGAGGACAGCAGGATTTATCAATGTAATGATTCACGTTCATATGCAGCAGTAGTTTGAATTATTAGTGACCCCAACAGTCTGCTCTGTCCTTCTGTTCCCAAATGCAAAGCTGGCAAAATGGCTGCATCTCAGCTGTCCCAGTTAGCAGTCCAGTATTTTTGGTGAACCTACCTAGATCAACTGTAGAGCAATATCATGTTACATTACCATAGATAGACTAGCTAGAGCTTGTCTATCAGTATTCTTTGAGATCTCTGTTCTAACTACAAGACAAAATTATCTAGATACTTTTTAATATCAACTTCTCTCACATTCTATATTTTAACTAGAATAATCTCCTTAGTTTGCTATCAAGTGTTTATCAGTACAAGCCCATATCTTGATATGGATTTTGTGTGTTATTTAATTGACAAAACAGGTTTCTGAGAATATACTTTGCAGGGAATAAATATATTTGTTAAACTAGCTATTATTTTTAAGAGATCTTACGATATATAAAATTGCATCAACATAAGCAAAGGAAGCAGATTACTAGTGAAACGATGCATTTAAATATTTCAGTGTAATTTGTACCGTAATTAAGCTAACACTACCAAATGATATAGTATATGCTGATAAAAGAAAACATTTTAATTATTTTACAATAGAATCACAAACATTTCATCTGGAAAAGACTGATTTGGTTATCTCGTGCATTGCAGTCACTGAAGAATTTTAGGCAAGTGTGTATATACTAGTTCAAGTGATATAAGCATCCATTTTGACAATGTTTAGCATGTTAGAATTAGGAGTATGCTTAGACCTTTTCTGAAGTAAATATTTAGAGAAAATAGTCCCCCAAAACAAAGAAATGCCTTGAAACTCGTAAAACACTGAAGACTAAAAACGCATCTTTTTAACTAAAAGTTGGCTGTAGGGACTCATGGAATACAGTGAGATCAAAAGATGAGAAAAGCAATCTCAGTTCCTCAACTCCAGTGCTGATAATGATTTAAAAGAATGAACGGATTTCTATCAGAGAACTCTCACAGCAGACAAATAAGATGCCCACTTCTCATGTAAAGATCACAAGAATGGAAAAACAGGCAGAAAGCTGTAATACCATATACTCCTTCTTACAGAAAAAAAAAAAAAGATAATATATTTTCAGGACATTTGATCCTGTAACAGTAATAATCCCTGCCTACAAGAATAATGCAAACCATTTAGAATGTGTCACAGTTGACCAAGTTTCCTCTTAAGAGAAAAAAAAGAAAACTGAAGTCATTGTCCTGGAATGCACTGAAACCTCTTAGCATGAGTTCCTGAAATATTCATGAACATTTATAAAATAGCAAACTTTCTGGATAGTATATTGTTTAGATGTAACATGTTATGTACATGCCATCAACTGAGCTGTAAAATACATAAGAGGAAAGCTTTTTACGGGAACCAAAAGAAGTAACAGGGACTTGGAAATTCTATCTTCTGGCTGCCATAGACCACATAACGTTGGTTAATTCAATCCCTCGATTACTCATCCTTGACTGTGAAAAGTCTTATGCAACCGAGTGTTCACTAGTGCTCATTAATGAGTAGGTCAGAATTTTGAGATGAGAAGATGTACTAAAAAGTATAAACGATTCATCAGTAGTATAGGAAACACTGAACTCAGTATTTAACATACCAACTGAGTATAGTTTTTAACATTAACTTTGCTATTAGGATGCATGTGTAGAGCAGTTAAAACTGATATGCATGAGGGTCAGATAGTCCTGTACCACTGTCCAGTCGGATGAGCACAGGTAAGAGGGGAAAGGACTAGGTGGACTCACCTATGAGTATGTGTCTGACAAGGAGCAAAGAGGCTTACAAAGCCTTTTCTGAACCACACCATGAATATTCAGCCTTCTCAGACTACTCTTAAATTTTTGTTATATTTTGAAAATTCAGAGACAGGCAGCATTTAAACCTCAAATTCTTATGCTAACCACCATGAAAAAGGAAGAAATAGGAAAAAAAAAAAGAAAAAAGAGAAATAAGTAAGTGAGCTTCAATTGCAGATATGCAAACATGCGGCAGTAAAGTGGACGCTGTCAATATTTCTGGTCATTTCTACACGTGAGTTTGTTTCTCATATTATTGGGCTATGTGCTTCTGTATGGGCAAGTCAGGAACTTACCCTGTGCAAATTAGTCCTGTTTAAGGAGGTTAGGAGTATAGAACACAGCAACTTCACATTAAGTGCTGAAAATAAGGGCTAAAGAGACCACTGTTGAAATGTTTACATATTTTGCAAATACCTAAATATTTGGAGAACAGCAAAAGACAGTGCTTGGCATAAGCAGAAAGAAAGTATTTTACCTTATTACTTGTTAAAGCAGTTTGTAGTACCACATAATGAATCCAGGTTAAAAAGAATACTGCAGAGGAAGAAAAAAAGGGGAGGGGGAGGGGGGAAGGAGGAGGAAATTGTTTCCGGATGCAGTAGCCTTAGGCTGTTTTTCACATTCACTGATTGGGTTACTTAAAAGTGTAACTCATATAGCTACTTCTTCCAGGCTCTGTACTATTCTCTGCATAGCAGGGCACAGCTTTCCTACAAACTAAGTGTGAAACAGGCTGAGGAATTGATCTGGCTGGAAGATAATGTTCTGCTGGGATGGGGATGTAGATTTTTGTTTTTTCCAGCTGGATTAATTCCCCATCTGGTTTATCATGAGGCTGTGCAAACGCTTGTACAAATGTTTCTGTGTGGTGAACTTSGTGAGGAATTCACTGAGGTTAAAAATAAACAGGGGGAGGGAAAGCTAAGTTATTTAACTCTTCTAACCCAATTCACAGGGTAGCACCACAAACAGTTTTACCAATGTCACACTATGACACAAGGAAAAGCAGGAGGGCTGCTAAATCAATCACTGTTAGCAAAGGAAATGCCCCTCCAACACGGCCTCTGCTGCAGCGCCTGCAGAGGGAAACGTCTGCAGAACCACAGCTAGGAGCAAGCTCGGCCAAACAAACCCTCCCGCCCTTGACAGTTTGGTTCTCCCTTGTCCCACCCATTTGTGCTGCCATGTTGGTAAGCAGAAAGCTGCCAAGCTACTGTGAAGTGCTGCAGTTCTGCTTCCTAACAGACACCTTTCAACTCTGAAGCTTGGCACTTGCCCATCCTAAGGCAGCAGATCCCTGCTGCTGGGATTTGCACTGGCCTCAAAGGACAGCAGTTAAGTACCATTCTGCCCCAAGGGTCGCTTCCTGCCTGCTTATGCTGTGAGGATGAAACGAGAATCTAAGCACAAAAACTCTGGTTCACCCAGACAAAAGCTCGTGCATGAGTACTTTCATAACACAACCTCCTCACTGACTGCTTCAGACACAGGATGATGGATGGGCATCAGCTTTCTGTGCATTTCAATATAAAATAGGTGCTCTTTCGGCTTGCAAGGCCAGGCTTTTTCCATCCCTCTTCCTTTTACCGAGACCACTCTTCCAAAGGCTCTTACATGACAGAGATATGGAAATAGCTATATATCTGGTGATGGCCCTCACATACCTGTTTAGGTCAGCCAAAAACATCACCTAGACACCAGGTGGCAGCATTAGATCCAGATAGAAACAATTGAGTTCAAAAATATTTGTATCTGGAATATTTGTTTGTTGACTTGCAATAATAATAATAATAATAAACCCATGTATCGTAGAATATTCATACAGGCATATTTTTCCTCCTCTTTTTTTTGATCTGCTAACTTATTGTTGCATAAATGCAAGTATTTCTGGAATGAAAATAAAGTCTCATGTGTTCAAGTTAGAAGTCATTTCCTTTAAATGAGTAAATGATACAGCTATGTAACCTAAGAAGTTAAGAGCTTTTTTTTATTATTATTTCTTCATTGAGTTGGGTGACTTTGCTTCTTCTGTATGTATTTGAAAATAAAATCCAATAGAAACTTCAGCATAATGACCGAGGCACTAACCATTCTGAGCACTAGCTCAGAAGAAGCAAACACCACATACTTTTACCATGACATGACTATGTGTAGTAGCATTCTCTGCACAGATACTGGTCACAAGTCTCATGCTGCAGATAACATTCTGATTTGGAGGTTTGTCTGTAATTGCTATTTCTAATGAGTGTAGCAACTTATTTTGCATTTAGTTATTTTAAAAACAGCAATCAGCCTTCTTAAACTTTGCTCCATATAATTATTTGAATTTTTGTAATTTATATGTAAGTAATATAGAGTTACATTCTTGTACTGTTTCAGAGAGCTTGTCACCATCTCACACTGTTACAACAATTAGAACTTCCTAATATCTACAACAAGGAATGCAGACTGTCCTTGAAACCGAACTCCATCTGGTACAATGAGAGACATATTTTTTCTTGTGCAATTGTTTCTTATACATTTTGCATTTCTGTCCAGGTATACTTACTTTTGTTCGCAGTTTATGGTTCAGTACAATGGCTATTACAGTTACTTTGTTAGACTTTTTCAAATCAAACTTAGCAGAAATTTTTAGCCCAAACTTCTCATTGCATACCATCATTTTATGTATGCAAAACAAATAGGAATAAGAGAAATTTATTTCTTTACATTTGTTTTGTTAGTATTTCTGACTATTTCATGACTGAAGGCTTTATCTTCTGAGGCTGTTATCAATAGCTACCTCAGGCAACAGAAAGAAGGAAATTGAAATTTTTGAAGTGAACATTCATCCTTTAAAAAAAACCCAACTAATAATCAAGCATGCCTGCCAAAATATCTGAATTTTAATGCACTTAAGATATTTTAATCATGGAACTTTCACAAGGAAATAGATACAACAAGCAAAAAGGTATCTGTTAGAAAAGGAGAAATAAGGACTCCTGATCCATTTTCATCATTGACATTGAGATTCTGTTGTTAGCTTACTCCTTCATCCTGCACCAACATCTGCATGTGAGAGCTCTTTTTCCTAACCTGTTGACTTGATACATGGTGGGAAGTTCAGGGTGAAGTTAGAGGAGATGATGTAAGCTGACCTGACAGCTTACTGATACTGAAAGGAGGAGTTACCATTCCTTCTTACAGCCATGCATTCCTGAAGCTTATCATGCACTGGCTCTGATGCTTGTTGGGCCCCTCAAATTGTGAACCAAGCAGAAAATACAAGTTTTATCTTGCTGAGCTAACAGTTTCTTGCCAGATGAGAATATAAATCAGCCCACTAAAACATCTAGCAAATGCTAGACTTTGAATAGTAGAATCTAGCAGAATCATAAAGCTTAGACTAAGGAAAAGGTAGAAAAAAGAGGGCATACAACCTTCCACTTTTAAATTGCTCATCAAATCACACATACAGTCTCTCTATGCTCATGATCCATACAAGGAAAAATCCATAAAAATTTACAACAAATACTGTCCACAGTCCAACTAGTACAGTTATTCTGACAGGTAGGAGTGACCAGCACTGCAAAGAGACTAAAGTTCTTTCAATGAAAATACTTCAGAAAACCTTGATTTTGGTGCCCAGTAACACAAAATGAGGCCACAGCTCTATGAAGGAATCATGGCTTACTCAGTCCTGACAGGGTTATGCTGAACCAGAATTGCTCCAGTTTCAGAAAAGATTTTGTCACAGACAAAGTTGTAGCTCCAGATTTTCAGCTACTATGTTCCTGTGCTTTGGCAAAGGATAGGGATCATGACATTGAAGTAGCTTTAAGATTCCCATATGTTGTGCCATACAAAGATCTGTGGTTGCTATAACTATACTCTGTCTCCTATAGCCAAAACCACAGAATATTGCAGGGCATTATAGCTATCTCCCCTTCAGTGTTCCAGTACACCCCAGTACAGAACTGGTCTAAATCCCTCAGATAAATTTTATTTAACTGAGAAAGCTTCCAGTACAATTGGTATTCTCCTGTGGTGGTTTCCACACAATTTAAAAGGACCCATACAAACCCAGATGGTTTTGATTAGAGTAAGCCTTGTTTGTGCCAGAAGTCTGAAACTGCATCCTCCTCTGCCATTAGGAAGTGACACTGAGAAGAAGGATAGGTCCTGTAGCAGGGGAGCTGGCTGGCCAGCAGCCACAGATACTGGGGTTGGGTGGGAGACTGACAGAGCCTCTGGCATCCAACAATGCTGAACAATGAAAATGCTCTCAGCAGTACGAATCTTTAAAAGAAACCCAAGTCAGTGAAACAGCGCGACAGACCTTTGTTCCTTTGTTGCATTGCTGCCCTGCACTTGAAAAATTTGGGGATCTCTCACCAAACCCTGGTACACTCCAAAGCAGCTCTGGTAACTAGTGCCATGAGCTACAGAGGTGTGATCTAAGAATTCCTGACTGCAGACTGACTGAGCAGCCAAACCAATCTGCCTTGCACACTACCTTGGATTTTTTTCACAGTTTCTTATCAAAATACTGACCAAATACAGGGAAGATCTTACAAAACAAAGTTTGTTGCTGCCAAGGAATGATTGCTGCTAGCTAGCATTTATTTTTCCACAGTTATATTCAGGGCTGTTCAGGGCTTGGTTGTCCTTTCGAGACAAACCAGATCAAGGAGTGGTGTACACAGTACATCATCCCAGGATAAATCCGGGGAGGCTCCATGACTCATTTCTGAGTCACTGTTCCTCCTCTGCTTCTTCCAGACTCTTGGGGGTGTAGTAATTTATTGTTGGTCTGTATCTGCAGTAAATTATTACCCCCAGTTCAACTATCTTGTGCAGAAAGAATTAAGACAAATTCTGCTCATCCCTTGCCTCATAAAAAATGTAAATAGGTGAGCAGATTAACTTTACTGTTGTACAGAGATGTTGGCCCTGGCAACTTGTGTAGAGATTTAAGAGAAATGGACAGAAACGGAGGAGTTAGTCTTTCTTCCTTGAATGGCATGCTATCCAAGCTGATTATCTGGAACTAGACTGTTTCTACAAGAACGCCCAAAATTCCAATTACAAAACTAAGATTAACTTTTCAGAAGGTTGTTTCTAAGAACATGGATAAAATAAGATAGTATGACTCAAATAAGAGAAGGAGAGTACATCACAGTTAAGCCACACAAATTGCTTTCACCGTCAGAATAAAGTATTCTAAAAAACCCAAGAATGAATAACCTTTTTTTCCTCTTTAGCGAGACAGTATTGAAGTATTACGGCAAGGCTAGACAGCAAGCACTTAAATAATGCCTACTTAGTCCCAAGCAAATCTTTGCTAGTAGGAATGCAAAATTTAGGTTGAAAAAAAAAAACATAACTAAAATAAAAGTTATGCATATCCAAGAAAAGTACATTCAGAGAATCACAGAAAAGCATGAAAGGGTACTGAATAGCCATAGGCCTGTTCAGCTCTTTATATCTGCAGTACAGAAGCCTGAGGACACTGAGGCTATAGTAGAAATACATGGAAATACAATTTTTCCAGTGGCAACACTGAATTAAGAAGTTCTTTCCTGCTGTCATTCATCCTCATCCCCATGCTCACTGTTCCACCCTTGGTTGTGGTTTCATGAGACAGGCAACACTGCCTTAAGGTATAATCCTTTTGTCATCTCCAGCTCTTTTCCCTACCCTCCTGCCACAAGGTACTAAGCCATGCTGATGCAACTGTTTGTATGGCCATGTGGTTAGCTAAATCCAGGAACTCATTCAACTACAGAAACCTCAAACATTTTTTTGCAGGACTCCAGTTAACCCAGATCAATTCCTTGATCCATTACACTGTGTGAACCTACAAAGAATTGTGCTGGCGTAATCCAAGGCAGAATGTGAAGACAATGTGTACAAGAGGAAGGAGCTATGCTACTTATACTAGCACTACTATTAAATTAAATAATATAATCTTACCTTAGGAATGAATTATTGGTCCTGACAGAAAATGATCTAAAGACTGATCTCAAGCACGTAAGTTCTACCCACAGCCAGTGAGGTATAAATACAGCTAAGCATGTGAAAGAAAATTATTTTTACTTGTTCTTGGTATGATAAAACTACAGAAACTTGATCCAACTGATGCTTATTTCTAACAGGTATTGATATATGTATAACCAAATGTCATCCGTAATCTGAAACACTTGCAGTCACACACTGTGCTTGACTGTCTTTGGTTCCTAAAAAGTAATAAGGAACTGTAGTCAGTGGTTCAAGATATATTTGGATAAAACATGTGTTAACAATTCAATTCAGTATGGACAGGCTTAAAATTCTGATACTTGTTTACTCTTTGCATTCCGATAGAGCATTCTTTTGATAAATATGGTACAAAACAGATCATCTAGCAACATGGGGTTCCATCTGATCACAGCACAAATACTTAACAACAATATACATGGACTACGCTGTACGGACTGGGGAACAGAAAGCAATTATTACGTATATCAGAATTCTATGAAGAGAAGAGGAAAATTTCAACTGTATCAGATGGTATTTTATCACTGTTAGGAACTACAAAAATAAATCATAACTGAAGAATGTCTTCTTATAGAAAACAGAATTTCCCATGTTTCCATCATATTAAAGAAATGAGTTACATCTTTCAGTTTTACCTCACCAAGCTAAACAAAGAAAGTACTATTTAAAAACACAAAAAGCTCCTTAAGAATAGCTTTTCTGTTACATCACAGGAATCTCATTTGGGAAATTTAAGACTAGAAAGAGAACAACTCTGCAATGGCAAGAAATGGACTGATAATACATTTTCCTGTTCTCCGGTTTCTGTGAAGCTATGGTCTAACATACAAAATTAGAAGTGATGTATTTTTGACTCAAGAGAAGTTTTGCAATTCCTAAAAAAAGATAAAAGATTGGAACACAGAGGTGCAGTTGAATTTGGATTCTTCCTGTGTATAATCTGGCAGAAGGAAACAGCACCAGAGTTACCAAATGAGGCCAATTCATCCTCTGGAATGCAGCCGCACAAGTAACGGTGATTGATACTGACAGTGCTGCTTTCATGTAGCAATATCCCTGCCACCAGCTGTGCAACAGAAAGAAAGGACTCTCTGGAATTCACAACATTCCCCCCTCCGATTAATCCCTAGCCTTCCTGCTGCGTGTGAATGAATTGTGCTAGGTATTCGTAGCTCTGCTGTGGGAGATTTGCCGATTTCTTTGAACCCCCTGGGGGGAAGTGATATAGAGAGCAAATAACCAGCATGCAGTACTGAAGTGATGTAATGAACAAGGGTACGCAAAACGCTTACCTCTGCTATACCCACACTTACTGTGCTTTTCTCTGTACGTCACTGGAATTGGATACAAAGRAAAACTTCACTGTACTTCCGGATACTCTAGCTTTACAGACAATTTAAAAAGCATTCTTAGACTTCCTAGCTGGGGGTTTTATGCAGATCAGTTAAGTTACAAGGTAAGATACAMATAATATTTAAACTAAGATCGTGGTAACACAAAGACAACGTAGTTGCTAACCGATATAATTAAATCTGAGAACAAAAATAGGCAAGCATATAAAAATAAGGCCTGTGAGGCCCCACGACAAGCATAACCAGTGCCCTCCGGTGAAGGCCACAGCCCACCGCAGCTCCTGATGGGACACAACCTGCGCTTCACAGCAGGAGCCCCCCAGCCTCACGTCCTGTAGGACAAAGTCATAAAAGCAGAAAAAGATCATTGTGATCCTCTGCCATATGAGTTACCACTTTACTTACTGGACAAAAACAGTAATTAGCTCCTATTGGGTAATTCAGGATCACCAAGGCAAAGAATATCCGTCTTCTTCCAAGGCTGGGTAACAATTAGATATTAAATTAAAAAGTCATTTTTAAAATGATGAAAAAATATAGGTAGCATGGTAGGAATGCTCTGTTAGTGTAAGAAACTAACAAATCTTAGAACAGAGTCAAATAGGAAATCTTAGTGATTAAACAGATATCTAAGCACTACGTGAATATGTACAAAAGCCCAACACTCAGCATTAAAACATAGAAAACTAAACACGTCATGAGATATGTACTTATTCCTTGCATCCCTACATAAATTACTCTTGAATTCTAACTATAATCATACAGGCCTTATTTTACAATAACACTGGCACTATTTTGATGCTTTAAAAAAGGTAAGGTTTCAAATGCTCATAATAAAGATGAACAGAAATTGTTAAGTATAGGTAAATCTCAGCACGACTCACTGTGTCTCTCCAAGCTAGTTTCTCTAAAAAGGAAATGCATTTTCTTGCAGTGTACCCTTGAACCAGCTTCACTTTGCACTTTGAAGATTGTGAGGGTGGAAATGTGATGGATAATCTGATTCTTTCACCTGTGTTTCACAGGATACATGTTAGAGCTAGTAATCTCAATAATTTAAAGATCAGAAAATATTGCAAAATTCGTAATTTTTTACATTAGTTTTGTTACTGTCAGATGCATGCTCTGAAATCTAGTATGTTATTTTTGAGAATATTTAAATAATACATTTGTATATAAATTTAATAAATATAATGTATAATTAATTATAAAGAAAAAATAAACTGACATCTGCATTATTTGGTCAATTATAAATATGAAACAGTTCTGAATACTGCATTGAAAAAAATCACAGTACTGATGATCACGTTATAGTGAAGAAAGAAATGATACAAATATATTAAACTTCTGATATAATCCAAATCTATATACAAAGTGCACTTGTTGGGTAAGCCATTCTTTGTGGACTAATTACTCAGTCCAGCCAACAGCTTGCACTTTTGCAGTAGTCTTTTTCTGTGAATGGGTGGACTGTGAAGCTGCTATCTGAGCAGGTGTAACTACACCCATTAGCTTTGTTGGGACGTATGTAAATTATCTGTTCTGCAATGCAGCGAGCTTACGGTTCACTGTCTCTCATTTCTTCCTCTTTTTTTAATACCCTGATCTTGTTTTAGACTCAGACTACATAATCTTTTTCACTAATTTTGTACCTTAGTGAATGCTGATCCTGAGTTCTGAAGAACCAGAATGTTTCTAGAATTCTGGTAGAAAATTCTCAGCGTAGTAGCCACTTTTGCGATAGATGATGACTACTCTGGCATTAATAAAGCCGCTAAATATACTGCTGTTCTTGTACTCAGACCAAAGGACGATGGTTAGAGGCCTAAAAATAAAAATAAAATTGCTTGGTCACATTTTGAAAGCTAAAAACATAATAACTGGAAATCTCTTTGAGGTTTTGTGAATAACTTCATTTTGCTATACGCTGCATATGGCAGCCATAGTTTCTTAGCTTTCTAGAATATCTTCCATGTAAATATTTCAAATTTCCTTGTTTGCAAATATTCTTAGGTCACAAACATGCAATGGATTTACTGGAGGGGCAAAGAGGGCTACCTCCTCCGTCCCCCAGCACCACCTGCCGCAGGAAGCATTTGGTGTCACACACGAGGAGACAAACTGATGCTCCAYCTCTTCTCTCCAGTATCAGGGAACATGCACCCTCAGTCACCGGTTCCTGCCACCCCAGCTTCAAAAACACAGGGAACTAACACCGCATAATTAAGCGACTTACTCAGCGTCGCAAAGGAGGGCCAGGTCTAGAATGGGGGAGTTTCTGCTTCCAGTTACAGTGCTCCTTTTCTTATATTCCTTATTTTACAGTGTTGTTATAAGTATTGGATTAAAGTATACATGGCAAAGACAAAATTTAAATTTCCTTCAATTTCTTTAGAGCTGCTCATTCAGTTATCCAGGATACCCTCTTTAAAGTAACAGTTCGCTTCCAGTTACAAAGCTTGTATTCCTTTTTTACTTTATTACTAACAATAACAGCTAAAAATGTCCCCATCAGGACTGAGAACCCACTGTGCCATGTGTTTTTTGCCTTCTCAAATGATTAAATTGTGGCCATGAAAGATGAATGCTGAAAAAAAAAATCTTAGCAGACAAAATGGGTGAAATTTGACGGTCTCTTTTATGCCACAGAGAGCCTGGGAGCTGCAAAGGAACCATAGGTGACCCTAGTTCAAAAAGATTTCAAATCAAAAGATCTATCCAATGCCTTAGATAGAGGCTTCAAGACAGCTTTATCCGTTGCTGCGTTTTAACAGCTGTATTGATCAACCTCTGTGAACTTACAGCCCTCACTTTCCAGCCCAGCTGAAGAGCTCCCCTGCAGTGCTGGTGCCTGTAGTCACTGAATAAATGTTTCTCACACCACAACTCAATTAAGTCAAGGATATCAAGGGGAAGATGATCCAAGGAATTCACTAACCTCTGTAGCAGAGGTAACCCACGGGAGGCTGGCAAATTCAAAACCTTTTCACCAGTCTTAAAATGTACCTCAAGATTTTACAGGGTGTTTTGACTCTTTTTCATCCCTTCTGTGGTGATGTTAGTTGTTCTGTTAGTTGTTCATTCTATTTCACAATCATTTGCACGGAGCATACATACATTTCTTCCYTGTGAGAGTGACGGAGCACCGGAACCGGCTGCCCAGAGAGGTTGTGGAGTCTCCTTCTCTGGAGATCTCCAAGKCCYGCCTGGATGCWACCCTGTCTACCATGCCCTAGGTGACCGTGCTGAGCAGGGAGGTTGGACTAGATGATCTCCAGAGGTCCCTGCCAACCTTCCTGATTCTGTGATTCTATGATATATAATTTTTAGTGCACCAAACTAAACTAAGCATGTTACTAATAACTAAACCTTGAACAAAGCTGTGTAGCACTATATAGTGTTGAAAGAAAATACATTCGAATCAAATATAAAATATCTGCAGTATGAAGATGCAATAGAATTTGTTGCAAAGATTTATATTAAAAAAGCATCAAGTAAAAGGATCTGAAAAGACTATTAATTTTTTATAATGTTTCCATTTTAGTTGTAAATACTCATATAGGTGGTTTTCAGCAGGAAAAATGTAAGCTATTTGATGTGTAAGTTCTTTGCTTCTTAAAGATTGTGGTTTTCTGGCCCTGATGCACTCCACAGATTTAAATGTTGTAGTGACTTTTTAGAGCAGCAGTTTTAAGATCTAGAGGTGCACTGTGTTCTTCCTGTTGCTCCAGATCAGTAACAATTCTGTTTCTTCAGAATAAAACATGTTACTAATTAATGTATCTTTGAAAAAAAACAATTAACAGCAAAAAGAAATCCTTGTGAATTTTAAGAGAATATTAACTAGGAGTCAAGAGAACACTGAATGCCAAGTGGATCAGGAAAGCAGTTGCTGGAAAGAAATTTTATAGTATCACTATAATATCTTGACTGGCAATAATTTACCTAATCTTATATGTAAAGTTTAATATCAGTCTCTCCTAATGCAGTATCACTAAAATAACTTGCTGAAATTTTGCATTTTAACTCAAAATAGAGATCTGCTATACAGCATGACAAATCTCAGGGAGTTAAAAATTCAGGTATGTCTTTGTCTTCAAAAAAAGTCTTAATTTATTTCAAAATAATCCAACTTTGTTGAGGAGCTAGATTTTAGCTTTTTGAGAGAAGGAAGAAAGTAACTTTTAAGTCTATGAAAAGAAACACTATTTTTTGCAAATTTTGGGGGATAACATTATGGCTTTTCTGGATAATATTAGTGGCAGCATGGGACTGAGCATTTGGGGGTTGGCAGCTAAGAACTGTGAATTAGATATCTGTATATGCATGCACTATGCACATGAATGGAATGTACTAACCACTCTTTCAAAATAAATTTTAATCTTCCTTCTTTCTGAGCAGGTTTCTCATTACAAATAAACATTAAGGGAGTGGAGAACTCATTTCAGCACACATGGATAGTGAATTTACCAAAAATTACTGAAAATGCTTGAAGTAAATCTAGGGAACCAAATATAACCAAAGTATAGCTGCAAGGATTTCAGGAATTTCTGGGTATAAATTCAGTCATGGGTCTCAACAGAATCTTTACAACCATGGCCAATTATTACGGCGTGTTTTCCCCTTTCAACTCTGATTCACTTCTTATTATTTGTGGCAACTGAAATTCATAGCAATCACTTTTTACTACCACACATTCTACCCAGGTAATATTAAAGAGATTCAGATGAAAAAGGAAAAGAATCCTAAATGATGAGGCATTCTCTCCTCCTTTCATTAGAGACATCTGAAGTAACTTTAAAAGAGTGGTCATTTTCCCCCCTCCCCCATAATTTATGCTGCTTTTTCTCCTTTTTGTATTTCAAAGAGATTTAGTAACGAAAATGGAAAATCACTTTTTCTTTTTACATCTTATGCAGTAGTATGATACTGCAATATTCCGGTTGCAAACGCCAGCACACATACACACATAGATACGTGTGTGCATATATATAMATACACACTCTTTTATTTTTTATATATTGTATATATATGTATGCTTTTAACTACGACAGCAAAACTGAACATCTAATCTTTCTTCTGATTAGGCTGTTTTAAAATGGTTAAATTCTCAACATTGTAAACAGGACTCAATTAAACCCGTTACTCAAAGGCACACTAACTTTCCAACACGGACCTCTCCCTTCCCAGCCAGGGGAATGCGGTGCGGACTATAGAGAGTGGGTAACTAATGAGCCCATCCGCTGAAAGACAGACCAGGCTGCTCTGGGGCTGCGGGCTGYGGGCAGAGACCTGGGCCTGTTTTAAGAGAAATGTTCCAAGAAGAAAAAACTCCTGAAGAAGTTACTGGGAGAGAAAGGAGATGATGTTAAACAATACATCACTTACCTTTACTGTGCAATCAAAGGCATAACTACTTCGACAAGCCTCTAACTTTCCCATGCAGTCTAATACTGAGCTGCAATATCCCACTGTCAAACGTGAGACAGTGACACCTGCTTAACTGCTTATCTTAACAACCACTCCAAATTTGAAGCAATTTACTCGTAGTAATGAGACTAMTTCCATCGCCTCCATTGCACTTTGATGCACTTTGAAAAAATCTACAGCAACCTTACTGCAAAAACAGTGTAAAAATAGTTACATAATAACCACATTGTACTATGAGTCAAAACTAAACATTACAGTACTCAAATAACAAAACTCATCTACAGACAGCCAAGACTGCAAGAGTGGACTTCTATCTGTCTTCATAGGCTCTGTGAATCATTTTATATTCAGTAGGACTCAGTAGGGTTTTGGCAGACCGTGCAGAACCCAAGTAAGGGAGAGCAAGCAAAGGTATTTCCACTTTCTTCTTATAAGCCTCTGACCCTGAGAGAGCCTTGGGTTGGGTTGACTCCTTCGCATTCTGTTAGAGTAGTCAAAAACATACCGTTCTTCACAATGTATTTGGAGCAGAATGTCAAGTTATTCAAGATAGTCAAAGCTCAACCGGACATGGTCCTGGGCAGGTGACGCTGTGTGACCAGGGGCTGGACCAGGTGATCTCCAGAAGTCCCTGCCAGCCTCGGCTGCCTGGTGGTTCAGTGAAAGCTCTACCCAATGGGAATACAGTTGTTTATTTTTCTGTATTTTACATTTGTAATTGTGTGTTTAATGCATATATTATATAGCACTGTACTGATATCATCTAACTTCTGCTGTTATTATCAGTAAGATATTTATTAGCTGAACCAAAAACAACAACCAAAATCACATGCTACATCAATTGTAGCTACCGCTCCATATATATATGCTAGGCTCACCTAATTCTTACTTACTTTTCTTATATGTACCAGTAATCTGAAAAGGACTTAAGGAACTTCATATGCATTTAATTTACCTACTAAAATCCTGAAAAGGTGCAAAAGAGAGGACAGAAAACTACCTGAAGGCTTTTCTTAGTGATTTTTGTACCATGTCGCACTTTCTTTTTTTTTCTTTTCTTTTTTTTTTTTTTTTTTTTTTTTTTTTTTTTTTTTAGTCACAGTAGATCATATTTTTAGCTCTTGCCATGTTACATGGTTGCAAATGTTGTTGACAGAAACTGCCAACATCCTCAACTAATAAATATAATGCCAGTTCACTGGCATAAATGCTTTTTCACATTAATGCAGATTATCTACTTAAGGGGATTTTAATGATGCAATTATATTGAAAATTACACCAGTGGAAACTTCTCTGATAATATCTCAGGTTCATAGATCATATTCTGAGGGGATATATAAAAAGAAATGGCGCATATTAAAAGCTGACAAGTGATAAAGAGTCTGAATTGAAGTAATATATTCATCTACAAGGTGTAGATACACACAGATTTAGAATGACACATTTAGATTCAATTCCTAATTTAAAACTTACCTAACAACAGGAAACAAGTATGTCACATCCGCCACAACTGTATTGTACATAACAGCAGTTTCTACAGCATCAATATTATATTTACTTAATGATTCATCCTCTTCCTCCATATGTTTATTTAACTAYCCTAACAACCTCCAGTTACCAATTACTAGCTAGAAATGGCCTCACAAAGCCATGTTCAAGGGACTCTAAAGATTCCAACACGGTCTGAGGCTTTGGTATCACTGTACATCAGCAAACATTTGCAAAGAGGATAAATCAGCACTTTTCCTCAACTAGAATACCAACAAGAAGCCTAAGTGTTTAGAGTTTAGAATTCTCCATCTCCTCCATTCTCCATCTCCTCCAAATAATAAAAAGATTTCAGATGACTTCAGAAGACTCTTGATCAGCCCTTTAAAACAGAGAAAGCAATATATCTTCAAAGAGATGTTTCATACTGAAACTGTAAAATAGTTTTTCAGGCACCATCCAGCGATTTCAGATAACCATACAGGTAAAATTAGCAAGTGATTTGCCAGGTCTGTAGATTTAAACCAAATTGAGAAAGTCAAGTTTACTCCTCCTGATTTTGGTATAATCATGAGTTAATCTGGAATCTCAGAATCAAATTCTGTTCTCATCAGCTTGTATCAATGYAATTCAGGACAGACTCTTGTCCTGCAACCGGGAATCATCTGCATTGTTAGATTATGCCTTAACTAAAACATAATTCTGCTCCTTTAGCTCTGTGTGTTTTACAGAAATAAGACAAACCATAAATCCATATTTTTCTGTAATGTAAGCAAGTAATTGATTGATACTAGTACACACCTGTTGTCTTCTCCAAATGAGCTATGTTTCCATAACTATTTTTCCTGTCCAGCCACGTAATTATTCCTTTTCATAAGCTMTTTGCAAGAGAAAAGACAAATGCAAACCCAACTGTCATACCTTTCCCTCTTCCCCTTTAATTTCACCCAGCAGTAAGGTCTCTAACATTTTTTGAGGCAGCGTCTGAAGCAGAAGAGGTTCCATATATAAACTGAGTTGCCTAGGACTTCACTCTTTAGGGAATTTCTTTTTTTAAAGTATTCCCAACACACCTGTAGCATTACCTAGCAGTCTTCTACCTTGAAAGATGAATGAAGTAGTGTAAAAATCTCTGTTGCTGAAATTCAGAGCCTAGACTAGGTCATGTGAGCATTCTTGCCTCTCTCTCACTCTTTTCCCCACGCTACCCAAATTTCATGCAAACATCTACCTTCCTCCTTCAGTTTTCACTTTTCCACACCACGTTCTAGTCACGGAAGACAACATTATTCAGGAGGAGAAACAAAGAGGTGGCTACCTACAGAAGCTTATTTCAGCTCAAACAGAATGATCTCCCAATGCTCCCTCTACCGTCAATGCAGAAATGGCCACGGCTGTGCGATTCTCATGGGTTAGGTTAGCTTTACTCCCCTCTCAGAAGTGAACGTGGAGGTAGGTTAGTCCTACCGGGAGAAAGCAGTAGCCCAGGAGACAACCTCCAGGAGGATCTAGACAGTTCCCTRCCCAAGTTTCCTTTCGCTACGGCTGTGATAACAGACATCTTGCGGCACTTGAGCTAATGCATCTGTCCTCAAAAAACAGCAATGAAGTGATAGAAATACCATGGCAAGAGGTCCTGGACTGTAAATCAGCTTCCTTTCTTCACAGCTTTGATATGCTTAAGGCTTTGTATTTTCAGGTGCTTTTCCTGCAGCCCGACCTACAGCCTGGAAAGGCTAGAGTTAAGAAACACTGGGATTCTGCTTTTCCTTATGTGCTAAATGCTAATTATTATTTTTTATAGGTGGTGTAATACCACAGATGTGGGRTATAGCTGGAATGAATGAAACAAATACGACGAAAACATCTATGACTAAATCGATCATCACAACTCTTTACACAATTTGTGGCAGTATACCTGACTCTTCACACCTCTCTCTGGAATTTATAAATCCCCAGACTGCCCAACATAGGAAACTTAATAGTATTGGACCAGCTCTTCATTTGATATAAAGTCAATGGAACTGAAGGGATTTAATGTCCCTCCATTTGCTTATGTTCACTGAGGATCTGAGTTCTAATTTCTTCCACATTTAGTCTCACATCTTTAAACTAGATCAGTTCATTCAACCCCTTGTGTTCTCTCATACCTTCTGCCAACTAAACTAAGCTTCTTAACATTTCGTATCACCTCCAGATACTATGCGCAGCATACCTGCCAAGGCTCAGCTGTTCCTTCTGTACTTCTTTTTATAATAAGGTGGCCAAAGACAATTACTTTCTGTCAAATTTGTTTTGAATCAATTGAGCCTATTTTAGAATTATGTAAGGCCTGAAAAAAGTGTGGAACTGCTCTTAGCACTTTTAAGTAAACAAAAAAAACTGCTTTAACTTAGATGGATTTCCAGGCCATGATTGTCAGAACACCACTAAAAGCTTTTGTGTATTAAAAACAAAATCTAAATGAGAAACAGAAGCTACATAAGGAGCAGGGCTTTGTGGGAACCTTCCTGCCTTTGGTACGACAATCCAAAAGTGTGTTCTGGTTTCCCCCAGCATCCGGTGCACTTAAGCAAGTTTCTAAATAAAGTTGAGAAAAAGCTTCACTCACAAACTTTACTGTTCCTTAAATGGCATGTCTTTTTTTTCCCCCCTTTAGCTTTGCTGGCATAGCTGCAATTCATGTTAAAGTAGGCAACCACATTAACATTCTTCCTAAATGCTAGTCTATATATTCTAAACACTCAGTGTTAGAAAGTCTCTAAAATAAGCGCTTAAAGTAACAACTGCAAATATTTGCACAACACTGCATCCATTCAGAAAAGCTATTTTTTCTTACCTTATTTTCCCTTCAGTATTCATTATGGAAAGGATGTTCCATGCTATGCCAATAAAGAAAGCCTAGATTTCAGCTTGAGGTCTAACATAAATAAATTAGAATCTATTGGCTCCTAATTACAGAATTTGTTATTCACAGCAGGCTGCCTACCAGTACAAAAGAACCCTGATAACTGATGCTTTATCTTCATGATAAACATTCACTTAGACACATGTCAAAGCTAAAATGTAATTAAGAAAAAGTGCTAAGTTATTTTTACATTGAGCAAGCAGTGTTCAGCTCTTATTAGAACATTTAAACCCCTTTTAAACCAGTGTAAAGTAATCTATATTACATATAGTTTATCCTGATTATGAATATAGATTCTATCTACTGGAAAACAAGTAAAATAAAATAAGCCAAAACAAACTGCAAAAGGTATTCTTAAAAACAAAATCTCAGGAAATTAACTTCATATAAACTAAAATCCCTATATAATGCTAGTGTTTTAGAGATAATTTATCTCATGGAAGTCTAACACTTAATTATGGAAGATGAAATAAGAAGCATGAATATTATAATTAACAGTAGTCATGATAATACATTCACAGAATAGAGTATTAAACACATCTTACAATGCTAGGGAAACAATATACGGGTCAAAAAAACCCGAACATCAAACTCTCAATTTAAATACACATTCAAGCATTTGCATCGGCAGTTCCTCTGCAGAATTCTGAGCATCCAGCATATTGTCACTATCACCAACACATCTCTCAAGTTTTAACCTCCACAAATGTGTTATACTCGCTTTAGATGAATTTCTGTCATCACTCTTTCTTCCACATTATCAGCTGCCCCACAGAGAGCATAAAATTTCACATAAAATCCCCCAGGAAATGCAAAGAACCTCATAAAGCTGCAAAGTGTCTTATGGCTCACATGTTCAGTCTTTACACGTTTTCAAGCTGGTGGGAGAAGAGAGTTCTGGTTATACCACGGAAATAGCAAAGACGTGAACTGGAGGTATTGACAGCAACCACAACTGATTTCCAAAAGCAGCCTGAATGGTGTAGTTTGTTGTTAATATCACATATGGGTTATATTAGCAACAATATTTACAGCAATTAGTGGCTGTATCTTTGCATACAACACACGTCCAGATAGGGACAGAAATTTTTGTTCAATAGTTTCAATGTCAGTAACAAACGTCCACCACTTGCACCACTCTCATCTCTCCAGAAAGAATTAATGAGCATTCTAGGAGACAGCAAGGCAGATGTGTAATCTTTTCTTTTGTTGAAGGGATTCTTTACAAGAGCATAACCCCCTTCTTTCTCCATCCAATATAAACGTGATCCTCTTCTACCTCTGAATTTTATATGCTACATTTAGCAAAAATGCTTTAAATGCTACATTTTCACTTAGAGAACAGCTCCGACAATTCCCTCCATAGCTGGCACTAGCTTCTGAGCCTTGGCTCTTCAGAACAGGTCTTTATCTTTCCAATTAAGTAAAGAAAAAAGAATTAGCTAACAGATTCACCAGAGCTTTATGTCGTGTAAGGCCAAACCACTAGGGGGAGATAGGCTCCTGGACATGCAGAAACTACGGCTGAATGCTACGCAGGGCAGTAAAACGGTTTCAACAAATTCTCCTTTCATCAGTTTTCTTAATACAAAGAGGGACAGTACCAAAGACAATCCTATCTATTTTAAGTATGGGGGGGGCAGGAAAGGTTATTTTAAATTATTACAGGTCAGTGAATTGTCAATATTATTGTCTTTTTTTTAATAACATATACAACTTATTTACTTACACATCCTTTTTCCTGCCTACACTAGTTACATTCACCAGTGTATTAGTCATCGCTTAATTATCCCTAAGAAGCCTTATTAATATGTATGCATAAAGAGCTATCTGGCAGGAATGCATTTTAATGAAGTTGCTGGAAGGCAACAAGCTGTAATTTCGAGAAGGTTATGCCATGACTAGCAATAGCAAACTGCGGCAGCCCGGAGACAGTGTGAGGCATGGGAAGAAAATTTCAAATGCATTTTAATGTTTTAGTTATAATCAGAAAACGTTTGGATGACTGAAGAGTTGGAGCATCAAACGGTTTAAAACTATTCTTGACAGGAAAAAAAGTGTTATTGAAAACGCCGCCTGCAAGTTTCCAGCCGTGTTACTGCAGCACGTACGATACCCTGTATGAAAGGGAGATGTTGAAAACTAGACATTTTGTGGCCATTCCTAAACATCCTGCAGTTAACGGCGACTGAACCGCAAATGGATTATTTGTGAGGTTACAGCAGGGTCTGGATCGCTCCATGTTTTCTTAAAGAGTACGTAATTTAAAAATCAAGTATGTATGCTGTGTATGTAATTGTGCTTATTTCCTAGAGCAGCAGTTCGCTTGGCTGCTTCTGCTTGTTTTTTTTGGTAATGGATATGCATTCCAACCGCAAGGCAAAACCAGCATTTCCGTACCGTTTCGCCCGGGCTTTCCGTGAGGGCACAGTTCTGAAGCAGGGAAACAAGGCTGCGAGCGACGGGAGATACCTGCACGGCGCGGAGGGGCAGCCGCGGCGGCGGC
>NW_028186356.1:763999-949011 GCF_003343005.1 Rhea americana | reverse complement strand
GGCGCCAACGGCCCTCGCGGTCCTAACGGTCCTAACGGTCGCTGAGGGGCCGCGAGGCGCCGCCCCGCCCAGGCCGCTGCCGCCTGAGGCGGCGCCTCGGCAGCGCGGGCCGGGGGCGGGGGGAGGTCGGGGGCGCCGCTGGCCCTCTTGAAAGGCACCTTGTGACCGTGCGCGTTTGCCCGGCCGGAGCTTCCCGGGCTGGGTGCGAAGTGTAACAAGGCCGAAGGCAAAGCCTTGCTGCGGAGGGGAGGGAGGGGGCACAGGGGCGGCCGTCGCGGGAATCGGCCCGCTGGCGCGGCCGCGGCCTGGCTCCGGCTCCGGTCCGGCCGTACCTGGCCGTGCCTGTTGCGGGCCCGCTCGCGCCCGGGCTCCGGCTTACCGGGAGCGCCGTGGAAGCAGCTGCGGTGCAAATGGCGGTTGCCCGTGTGGCCTGATCAGCGGCAGTCCTCGGTGCCTGCAGCTGCAGGCTTTGCTGTTAATGACTAGTGCTTAATTCTAACATAGCGATTGATTTCTCTTTTGTTCTAAGAACATGGCAAGGTGCATTAAAGTGGAAATAAGTGTAGACTTTGGGGGTTTGGCCTTTGCCCGGACTGGCGCGTTGCTTACTCTGMCTGTTAATTTCTGCCTTTTCAGTCTAGGGAATCTGACTTGAGTTTTGGAAGTAAATGCTGGTTTTCCACTCTTTCATTCCTAGGGCCATGTGGAACAGTATCACTTTGTGCTCTCTTTGCAAGTTCTCCCCTAGCTCCACATCTTTGCTGTTTTCAAGAACCCCGATTTTACATCATGTATTACAAAGAAAGTATAAGGACTTGTGTAAAGACAAAAAAACAGCGCAGATACTACGGAATCAGTTCTGTCAAGTTACAAAAAGGACATGCAATGTGCTTCCCCGTTGTTTAGTAAGTAATAAAGCAAAATACRGACGGTATACAAAAACTTACCCTGTTTTAGATGGACATATCCCAATTGTGTATCAACATGTGTTTGAAGAAAATTTAAGGAACAGTGAGGCTGTTATTCAAAGGTAAAAACTGTTTTTGTAATGTTTTTATAATGTTGATATTTTTAAGATGATATCGGCATTACTTATAGGCACTTTTAAGAATTATTAACTTAGGAGAAATCACTATTTTAAAAAAAATTTAAAAAAAATTGGAGTATTTTTTTTCTAACCACTTTGAAGTTTAAAATAGCAGCTCCTTTCTGCTCTTTTCCTGGACATCATCTCTGCAGAGAATACTTTACAARGATCAGCGCTTAAAAAATTTCAGTCCACCAAAACAGGTGCATAATTGTTGGCCAAAATGCCTAAACTTAGGTGCAGACTGCATTTAAAATATTACCATGTGACATTACATATATTGTGAAGATTTTTTTTTTTTTTTTAGACCTTCATAAAAAAATGCGTTATGCCTAATTTTAAATGCAAAGACGTAAATGGTGACTCACACATTTCCAAATCTCTCCTGAAAGAGTAGGTGACAGTTACTGCAATTTGTTGTGATTCACTGACAAAAGCAGAAAAATGTATTTTATGTATTTGTCCTTAAGGAGCAGATGGCAAGCACTCAGAGGCCTTTGTTCAGAGAAAAGATACATGATCTGGAAGCAAAGCTGTGGAAAACACACTGTGCCCTCCTGTGGTAGCATTGCAGCATTATTAAAAATCCTTAGCTTTTTCTCCTGAGGTTTTTCAACCTCTGTAATCTGCAGAAAGCCACAAAACAGATAATGGAATTATGTGCAGAGTAGTTTGTAAGTTAYTATGTCAGACAATAATTTTAGGTAAGGATGATGCATCTTGGTAAAAAAAAAAACACATACTTAAAATAAATGAACAACCTGGTATATTAAAATCAAAATTATTTCCAGGACCACATTTGTTTACAGTTTATTCAGTTCACCATTTGCCCTTTTTGTCACGCAGTCAGTAACATTATACTGACACTGCACTATTCACTRCTTTTGCCATGGTGTTGAACATTCTTTAGAGCTGTCAGATAAACTGTYCAGCGCTTGCTGAGGGAGACCCAAGGAGGAAACCATTGACTGGATTCTTCCCTAGAGTGGTTGGAACATAGAGGTAAATGTGCACACTGAATTAGGACTTACGAATTACGATAGCTTTATTTGATTTGCCCTACAGTGACAGCTCTAGCCCATAAATYTGCAATATCCCTCAAAGTCAGGTCTTCTGCTTTGGTGGTCAGCCTGCCTGTTCTCAATACTCCACTGATTGGGTTGCCAACAGAGATTAAAAATGATCACATATTGTAAAATAGTATATATTGTTGGGTTTATATAGGAAACTCCTAGGGGAGGATGATTGACCTAATAGTGTCTACTAGCGATGAACAAAAGCTACAGACAGAATATATTGTTTGGCTCTTCTTTGCCTTTATTAGGCTCAGAAATGTAACTTTTGAATAACAAAAATAAAATACTTGCTTTAAGTAACGTACCGCTGCTTTTTGTTTACACAATAGTTAACTGTAGTTAACCAGTTCCTTTCAGAAACAGTAATCCAAAAATATGACTTTATTTTCATTACTGTACTACTGATGTGAAAACTACAATGCATTTAAGTACTGTGTTAAATCTGCAAAAAGGTAATTTGTAAGTAAGTCTTATTTTCATTAATTGAAGCTTTATTTTTTAAATTAGATATTCGGAATTGCTAGAGAGGGTCAGTAAAGGAGGAGGAGAAAATGCCATCATGCGCCATACCCAGAGAAACAAGAAGCTATTTGTTCGTGAACGCCTAAAAATGCTTCTTGATGATGAGTCTTTTCTTGAGCTGTCTCCTCTTGCAGGCCTTAGTATGCCATATGGTGATGTCCCTGCTGCTGGATGCGTTACTGGTAATTGCTGGCGAATTTAATACTAGATGTAATAGGAAATTCATGAATTTTATTTAATTGTTCATATCTTTAACTATGATTCATATTAGATCTAAAGACAGGTATGTGTGGAGGGTATTGTTTTGAAGGTATTTGCCCATGTTGGTGCCGCAGGCTGAGGGAAGAAGGGTTTGAACTGATAAGGTCCTTAAGGTAGTCTGAGAGGAGCTGTCCAGGTGCACGRATTTGCTGGTATCCTTTGAGGACTGACTAAAGTGCTTAGCTGGTTACTCATGGTAGTATCAAAAAAGTCTTTTTTCACCATCCTGCAGTGGGATAGCTCTGTGTATTTAGAGTATCTGATTGCAGGCAGTGTACATGAGTTGCAGTCTACATGCTGCACACCTTCATATAGTAACCAGTCTTGCTCATTGCTAAGGTGATTGTACATCTAATCAAGTTTATGGAATATTTTAGTATCTCAATAATGCCTTTTCCTAGGAAAAGTGAACATCATCTCTTTTCAGTAATAATTACCAGACCAGAACAGTTCAGACACTGGTTGTGGTATTCTTCCATAATCTGTTTTGGGGAATCTAGGAAAAACTTTTAAAGAAAAAAAGTTCTTTCCTTTCTTCTAGATTTAGTAATTTATTCTACTTACCAGTTAACAACCTGTGTTTTAACAAGTTCAGAATGGGATGTGAAATATACTGATGTCTRTTGAGTGAAAGAGGGGACCAAGTTTCTGTGTGGCACAAAATCTRTGACATTTATTTTGTAATGGTTTTCACATTATAGACTAATCTCTTACCTCATTGCATTTTGAAGAGCAGTTTCAGTTTAAAAGGCAGCTGGAAGAATAGAATCATGAAGTCTTATGTCCCTTTTGTCACAGATTGCTACATTTTTCAGTTTTTTATTAGCATTTTTATAGTCTTCTCTGTAAATTCATCTCAAGAGTTACAAGTCAGATTATATTGTTCTTTTTCTTACACATTGTCACCAATAGCAAAGAAGTTGTATTTCAAGTCTTGTCTTCTGTCTTACTGACAGACTGTTGCCAAAAGAAAATTCTAGCTATAGTTTGGCCTCTGTGGTTCTCTAGAGAGTCCTGATAAATAACTGTGGTACTGTTTATAGGAATTGGAAAAATYTGTGGGGTCTGGTGTGTCTTCATGGCAAATGATGCAACTGTAAAAGGAGGAACTATTTATCCAATTGGAGTGAAGAARCAATTAAGAGCTCAGGAGATAGCCATGCAGAACAGACTTTTATCTGTGTACCTAGTTGACAGCGGGGGAGCATTCCTACCACTACAGGTAATACAGCAACAAATTCACAGAGGAAAATTTTTATCGTAATCATACTAATCTTTAGAACTAAGTCAGTCTTTTTTTTTTAATCTTGACTAGCTGTCACTCATTGTCTGTTAAGTTGAATTTTGCCCACAAATCAGAGCCTTGGAGATTATTTGAACATATTTAACACTGGCATTCACCCTGGCTAAACTTGCATCTAGCTTCTGATCAAAGTTTAGAAACTTCAGTGTCAATGTGGGGACAAAATGCTGACCAAGCAAGTCACATGGATATTCTTCAGTTCAGTGAAAGACTTTGATGTCTTTAACAAATTAAAACATTGTTTGGAGTTTCTATTTTTGACTTTAGAATATTTAAAAATACTCTGTATTTTGTTGTGAAGTCTGTAATAATAATGGACAAACATCCATGGCCTTTAAAAATGTAATTTTTTGAAGACTTACTGTAACAAGAGAGCTTGCACGGGTTACTTTGCARTGTACAAAGGTCATGTCATTGTAGAGACTAGAGTTGTTCCATCTCCAGACCAAAAGCAAACGTACAGAAAAAGTTTCTACCTGAATTACAGAATTTGAGAGAACTAAGTAAAGAAAGGAAAATTGTTGAAGTTGTTTCACAGAYAGAGAATGGATATGAGCTTCCCCATCCCCATGTTTGCAGTCTTTGTCTGTGTAGAGTTAATTGGTTTCACAAAAATGTGAAACTTATCCCTGTTTTTGTGACACAGATGGCCATGGATATTTTTGTGGGATTGAGCAATATATGAGAGAATAAATACGGTGGAGTATGTTGCGTGTGACAGGTTATCAGGTGTGATTGTTAATGGTATCCTTCTCAGAATCGATTGCGATGGTTTGTGAATGAATGAAGCAAAGGTGAAGCACTGGCTTCTGTATTTAATGCTGAAACTGACACTGTCTTTTCCATGTGCTGTCAGTCAGAGCTGTTTCCTGACAAGTCAGATGGTGGTAGAGTTTTCTACAATGAAGCAATAATGTCTGCCATGAAAATCCCTCAGGTATAGTGTCATTTTGAATACAAGTAAGTGTAGTGCATGTGACTAATAGAGTTCTGAAAAAGTTTCCTTTTAATACRGATTCTAGGACCAACTCACAAACATGCAGAAAATTTCTTAAAGCTCACTTTTTCTGTTTGTGTGGGATGAGAGATTCAAATGGTAGCTCACATAACAGAATAATTATCTACAGCCTTAAGGATCCTTTAAGTGCTTACCGACTGGTCTTAATGAAAAAAACATCAAATCACCAGGTGATTTTAGAGTAAACTTCACTGAGCCTTGTGTGGTATCAAAACCAGTGGTGGTGTTCATGATCTTATTTGTATCTTTAGTTCCTAGTTTTCCAAGGCTTTGAATRTTCCTGAAATAAATACAGTGGCTTTGTTTTTCCATTCTCTTGCCGGTATYTTACTCGTTCTTTTTTCTGTGTCCTTTAGGTGGCAGTAGTGTGTGGATCCTGTGTAGCTGGAGGTGCCTATGTTCCAACCATGGCAGAAGAAACTGTGATTGTAGATAAAATTGGTACGCTGTTCCTTGCTGGCCCACCTCTGGTAAAAGCTGCTACAGGAGAAAATGTCTCTCCTGAGGACCTAGGAGGAGCCAGACTTCACTCTAAGTAAGTGAAATGATTCTGTAAAGTAGAAGAGAACTCAGCACGCTTTTCTCCTTAAAGAGACTGCCATTCTATCATAAATTAATATGACTGAAGCTGTTTTTGATGCCTCACTACTGTGCGTTTTTGTTTAGATTGCACAGAAATTGCACTTACTTAGTGGTTTCAGCTCATCCATGCACAAGAACAAAAATGCACAATGTTTTCAGGGAGTTCAGAGATTCACAATGTGGATGAAGGGTTTTTATTTAGCTTGATTTTTTTTCAATAATAAGATAGATTTCATTAATTTAATACTAACTATTTTTACTTTCTCTTCTAGAGTCAGCGGCTGTAGTGACCATTTTGCATCTTCGGAAAAGGAAGCCTATGAATGTGTGCGAAATATTATCTCAACGTTAAATTATGAGCCCCTGCCAGAGGAGGTTGTAGAGTATGATGATCCTCTGTATAGTTCTGATGAGCTCTTGGGGCTGGCACCACGAGSTTATAACTATACCCTTCCTGTAAAATTAGTAAGTGGACTGTATTCTTTCATCCTTCCAGTCTGCTTTATTTGTGTTTGAAAAAAGCATGAGCTGATGAGAAGTTCTTTGATGCACAYAAACTATAACTGCACATGCTGGGATTTTTATAAGGCTTTTGTGCCCTGGAACAACTGTGCTCTGTAGCTTCAAAATAATTTTGGAGTCAAAGTTTGTCTCAAAATGCTTTGTTAGTAATAAAACAAATTCATGTTCATGTTTGATGCATATTGGGTTTTTTAGTAGAATGAGACATAAAATGACCACTAGGATCATTTAATCTGACTTATTGCATAATAAGATCTCCTCACTATTTGAGCAGAGCRTATCCGTTAGCAGAACTATCCTATTTTCATTTCAGTTKCTGTAAGAAAGAATATGTTTCTTTGCAGATTCTGAGCCGTCTGATAGATGGAAGCAGATTCCAGGAATTCAAGGCTGATTATGGAACAACATTAGTAACAGGATTTGGCCATGTGGAAGGGTAAGGCTATAAGACTTCATAATAAAAATATACAGACATACTTGTCTAGAAAGCTTTCATATCATTATTAGGTTTTACAGTATCCCAGTAACAATATTTTTGGAATTCTGAATGG
Source organism: Rhea americana (assembly GCF_003343005.1). Classification (NCBI taxonomy): domain Eukaryota; kingdom Metazoa; phylum Chordata; class Aves; order Rheiformes; family Rheidae; genus Rhea; species Rhea americana. The sequence goes on along the minus strand of NW_028186356.1, from coordinate 942,089 downwards.
GTCAAGAATTGGTAATAAAATACTTTAAAATAGCAGAAAGCCTTACTCTGTTATCTCTGAGCTCTGAATTCACATTGTCTCAGGCTGATAGTGGCAGGGARTGATTTCAGGTGGATGATTTTCATGACTTTGAATTTTTTTTTTGTTCACTCAAGTTGCTACCTAGCAGTTGGAACATTGGAGTCTCAGCAGATTCCTGAAGAACTAAGAAATTGCATCTTTAAAAGTGTTCTGTCTCAGTCTGAATTGAAAGCTGCTTTCTTACCCCTTATCTTATCTCRCATCTGATCACATTACCTGATGTAATTGACTATATTGTTAATGCATTCATAAAGCATGTAACATTCCAGTCAAGTCTTAAAAAAAAATGGTAAAATGTGTTATTTCTTTTAAGCCTCTTCATATGTTGAAACTATAAACATTGCAGATTAAATGTTATATTACATGTTACAGTAATTAGAGACCAGAATCCTGGCACGTTGTACATTGTCTTGCAGTGTAAAATAGCAGATAATCTGTACCTTTACCTGACCTCTGGATGTTAGTCCATACTAGTATTTCCATGCCTTATATAAAGGGATGCTGTGGGACGTCTTGTTGGTTATATGCGTGAGGTTCCGTGAACGCAATGGCGTGTGTAAGTGCATCCTGTTATGTTTTAAATTTCTCTAGCAGGACAGATTTGTGTGTATGGATACTTACATTTCCATCCTTTTGATCATTAGGAGCTACATTTTCATAGCTTCTGGGGTTCAAAAACGAGAGTGCTCACATGTCTGTCTTGCAGGCACTTGGTGGGGATAGTGGCTAGCAATGGAGAGCTTTCTCACGATGCTTCTCTCAAGGGTAGCCATTTCATACAGCTTTGTGGTCAGCGGAGCATTCCCATCCTCTTTTTCCAAAATACGGCTCCACACGCAGCGCAGCCAACAAGCATTGCACAGGTATGGCATCTAGTTCAATATGCTTATCGAAGCAGTTCCTAGCTCTTGTTCTGACTAAGACCTTAGTTTGAAAATAAGTAATTATTACGAAAATTAATTGTCTTAATCTGCTCTTAATGGTTAAACCAAACAGCCTCATAATTACTTTATTCTTAAGTCTTCCCATTAGCGTTCTCACTTTATTCTAGTTTTAATCAGTTTTGTAGGCTTATCAGAAATGATAGTGCCCAGCTTGTGATGTAAGCTTGTGAAAGCTGGGAGTTCTTAGAGCTTTTTACAWTGAAATAAAGCCTGACAGTTCTTGCAATACCATTCTGTGCCACTGAAAATAGATATTTTCCTTTTCTAAAAAGTAAGGCATTGAGGTACAGTATGTTTTATCCAGGGCTACAGAGAGCATCACAGTAAAGCCTACACTAGAGTCTCTAAGCAGAGGCTGTTCCTGCAGCTTTGTTCTTCCCAACTGTTGCCAGCTTTAAAGACAAAGTCTGGTGTAATTCCATTGTGTCTGAGCTTCAGTAATGTCTAGCAGAACTAGAGTGGCTCTATACTGTAGGCTTAACACAGCAGAACAGTGCTGGGATATGCACACTGATTATAATTAATTTGTTGATTTACATAGTGGATTATGGTAGTTAATTTTATGCTACTGCCGTCTTACTTTGGGAGAAACGATTTACAGAATTGTAAAGAAATAAATGTTTTAGAGGCACTTTGCAAGTTTGGTGGGAGTAGAAGGAATCTAGAAGAGAGAACTAAAATCTTTATTTTAATTTCAGGCAGAAGCTCACGCGAACAGATTAAAAGCCCAGGCCTCTATGATGGCTGCTGTTGCTTGTGCTGCTGTCCCCAAAATAACCATTGTAATTGGTGGATGTTATGGGAGTGAAAGTTATATTATGGTATGGGTAGCATAAAGGTTAATGTGTTTGATAATAGTCTTCATACACTTTACTAAGCTTTCACAATGCTTTCATTTTTAAAACACTGTCAGCTGTTGGTATAGCAGACATTTAACTCCATTACTTTAACTGCTTTTAAAATTAGAAATACATCGCAAAACGGGATTACAAAAAGTTTGGTCCCCAACTAAGAGCTTGGAGCTAGTTCTAAAAAACAAGTTTTTTGAAATTGTTTCTACTTCTTATCAACACATAYGATTTGTTCACAGTGGTCAGGGACCTTGTCTTCTTCAGCTGTTTTTACATGTGCTGTTCACACTGSTGTAAGTGTGACAGGGCTATTTGCTTGCTCAGAATTAAGCTTGTAAATGCTTGAAGGAACAATGAAATCATAAAATGCTGATATTGAAGGCAATGGTGATGGCAGTGTTTGCTACCACATGGGGTCGGTACGGATACCGGTTCTGTACCTGTAATGATAAATGAGTATCATTAGTCCTTTATAACTTCAGCGATGCTACGTTCTGTCTCAAACATGATTGTGTCATTGTACAGCCATTTCTTGTGATTAAATTCAGTGAGTTTGTTCTGTGTGKTTTTTTTCGTAGTGTGGGAGATCCTTCAGTCCAAACTTCTTGTTCTTGTGGCCTAACGCAAGAGTTGCTCTTGTGGATTCAAGACACTTCTTCACAATCACAAAAACTGAGGACAATGATTGTAAAGGAGATGAATCGGAACTAAACCATCTAAAAGCAAAGTAAGGACATTAAATAATAAACCCCTGCAGTTACACTGAGATTAAATTAGTTAAAAGTGCCTACTTCTGTTTATATTCCAGATTGTAAACAGCTAAAGCAAACCTGACTCTACTGAAAAATACTTTAAAATGCCATGTGTTTTCTGCCTTGTATGATGTGGGGGTCTTCTTAAGGATGTATGAATGTTTGACTTAAACGAAAAGCCCCAAACTACGTAATCAAAATATTCTGCTATGTATAAAATAATGGAGATCCACGTGCAGAGGATCTGCTGTATCGCAGAATAACTGAAATGCAGAGGAATCAGATCTGATCTTCTCTAGCTGTGCCTGAAACTAATTTTAACAGTAGTGCCATGCATTTGTTTGAAGTTGAAGACCGTGCTTTTTTTTTTCATCCCCAATTTTTTTTTACCTTTTTTTTGTTTTGTTTGTACTTTTAAACTTACTTAATGCTCTCTCTTCTTCAGGCTGGAGGAAGAAAGCAGTGCATTTTATTCTTCTGCCAGACTCTGGGATGATGGTGTAATTCTACCTCAAAATACTAGAAAGGTTTCTTTATATATTCTTTATAGTACATTTTATCCTCAGATCTCCAAAAGATCTTGCAGTGAATGCGTAAGCTTGTGGTTTGCTCAAGGTCAGCCAACATGCTGATTTCCAGAACCAGGTCTCCCAGTTCTCACTCCATTTCCTTGGCAGTTAGCTTTTCGGTTGTCATCTCTTCACTTCCACATTAATCTGTCCAAAAAGTTCTGTTGAATTCCTTTTTCATTTGGGTTACTTCACTACGGCAGTTCCTCTTAAACCACTTAATTGACTTTCCAATTTGATTCAGTATCCTAAACCTTAATTTTTCTGTCTTGCATTCTCACCCGTATCTCTGTTCTTTCTTTTAAATTCAGGCTCTTAGCTTCTTAYATTATTCCTATTTTTTTTCTCCTAAGGATGTTTCTTTTTGCAATTGCTCCTTGCTTTTAATTTGTTTCTTATACTTGGAGTGCTCCTCATTTTTTTTAGCAGACATCCACAAATTGCCTTCTTTGTTCTTCTGTTTTGCCTCATCATATTGTTTATTAGCAATACTTAAACTGTTCTTTGCACTTGTGAAGCTTGTTTATTTAAAGATCACAAATACATGCTGTTTTCAACTAATCCTTCTAAGTATGGTACATATTTATGGTGGTGCTAAATAGTTTTGTAGAGGTTATGGGAACTTACTTTGATAATGGGAGAGCACTGAGAAGCATTTTCTAGTACTAGAGTCCATAGAGTCTCTCCTTAGAAACTGTATGTGAAAAGGAAACACAGGACAATCAAAATGAGTCATTGTTACTCGGGTAATTTTCACCAGCCCACTGCAGTTCATATTTGTGTGTCTAACTTTTTTTTACAATACTTTTTTGCTACTTATCCTCCCAGTTCTTGTGAATACATGGAATCTACATTTAACTGTCTAAACTGAGAGTTTATGCTTGTTTGGATCCTTAAGGTGCAAAGTTTTGTTTGTTTGTTTGTTTGGGTTTTTTTTTTTTAGGCTTTTTCAAGCCACTGTGTACTCTAATAACAGTAGAATATTCACCATGAAATTAAGAGCTGGGGTAAGGATTTTCCTACTTTCCAACAAGCCATACAAAAGGTTTTGGCAAAGGAGCTTAAGCTTATGTGCCATAAGATTAAAAGTTAACAGAATCCTTTTAGAAAATTATGTTATTCTTAAAGACTGGAAGTTGTGTTCTGTATTTTCAGTCATTACCATTGCCACATGAAACCAAGAAATATGACTTCTAAGAAAATAGATACATAATGAGCAGGATGTTTTGATAACTCTTCACATGGGACTGGGCATCATAGGMGCATAGCTATGTAACTATTGAATTGGATTATCACATAATATATTTTTATTGGAAATTTATGGTAAAATAGCTTCTCAGTGTTCCAAAAGTAATCCTCCTGTCATCACAGTGGCTTTAAAATGGTTTAGTTTCCTCTCACTATAGCTTCTCCTTGCAATATGTGTATTTTGGGATCCTGTGGACATTTCTTCCTTAGTGTTTTCCCTTCCCCAGGGCTTTATTACACTGATATCCATTTTCCCTAACTGTACAGCTGACAAATGTGCGTTTTAAATATCATTGTTTTACAGAAAGCAAGAACAAAAGCATTACTAAATGAATGAGTGCTACATTTGTAAATTTTACTTTTTTTTTTTTTTTTTTTTTTTTGCTTATACTTTTTTCTTTTTTTTTAATCAGGTGGTTTCACAGTGCCTAGAAATTATAAAACAGCAGAAGTACCAGTTCATATCTTCGTGTCAGTATCCTGTCATCAGAATGTAATTGCAGTCTGCCATTTTCAAATAATTGGCCTTTAAGGAATGCTAACACGACAGTGCTAATTTAAAATGTAAATGACTCTCTAGTTCTTTGATAGCATTAATAAAAAAGTTAAGCCATGTGCAGGCAAACATGAATCCTGCATCTTAAGTTTATTTGCAATAAATTTTCTATTTTGAATCATAGTTTGTTACTTCGTAAGTTAAAAATTTTACTTTGTGAAAAGGAAAGTTTAATTTGTGGTTCTGTAACACTCTAGTGAAACAAACTCATCCGGAGTTGTAGTGACCATTTGATTTAATTTTATTCATGTTTTATTACGAAATGCAGAACGAAAACTATGTTGACAAGAGAAATAAAGTTTTAGCACAGAAGCTATTACTCTATTGAGGCAGTAGCAGCTTTCAGGAATGTAACTGTTGACAGCAGACGAAATGCCGCCTGCCTCAACCCCTTTGACCTAGCACCTGATTGCCAAGTCTGGATTTGCAGAAGAGCTGTGGAAGGGCAAYGAACAAGATGGGAGGTTTTATCATGGCTCCATTCAGATTGCTCTGAGAATACTCCTGTAGTGACCAGGAGGTGGTTTAAATCCTTAACACTTCAACACAGGATAAAATTTAAAGCATGTAACAGAAGGAGCAGGTAGTCTGTTCTACTTCATGTTACCATGCCGACAAACACAGAGTTACACTGTGCTATTTCATGCGTCTTCCACTCTGCTGCAAAGTTTAATCTTTTGTGTTAAGTGAGTAATTCTTGGCACTGCACATTTTAAAATTATATCAAAGGGTACACATGAAAGCTATCTGTATTTTAGAATAAGTAGTTTAGAGAATCATCACAGAAACTAAAACAATTAAGTAACCATGTAAATTAAAAAAAATACTGAAGAAATTTAGGTCATTGGAGCGTTTGTAAATAGAGACTCCACCTTTTCAAAGTCAGGAGAAACCCAAGCCAACATGTTGCAGGCAGCAGTCACGCTCTCTTGAAAAGTCCATGGAAGGTCACGGGAATGTTCATCTCCACTTCAGCCCTGGCGACTTCACTCATGTCTTTGGCGTTGAGGATCAGCAGGTAGGCAGGCTTCGGCCCCACGCCGGGGCTGATGACTATGCTCAGCACAACCCCTGGTCGGCAAGAAAAGGAACAGGTCTGTCCTGGCCCTGCGTCATGGACTTTGCTTGGACTTTCCCCGAGCCAAGTAACCACTCGCACACACAGGGCCCCAGCACGTCTCAGTTATTTTTGCCCCTTCATAGTACTGAAAATTCTTGCTGTCGTTCTCCTTGCGTGCCAGAGGTGCTGTGGCTGTGTGGTGCCGATAGTGTCTTCCTAGCTCTGTGCAGGATGCTCACAGTCTGAGCAGCAGCTGTGAAGAGCTATTGCAGGGGCCTCTGACAAATGTCACTTACTGGAATTTAATCAAATCTGTCCACACTAAAAGTTGAAAGAAAAGGATTGATTTGCTTTACAAACTCTGCTTCTTGGGTGCCAAGATGCTTGTTTCTGGAGCAGCATCTTCGTACAGAAGAAGTGGGACGTTCTAGCTCTTAGGGTTTCTGTTCCTGTGCGTAATCTTTTGGTCAGTCATTGCAGGAAAACAGGAGACAGGATCGCCGTCCTGTGACTGCCGTCAGCTCCCTTCACTCATTTGCATTCTGCCTCAGTCATGCAGCTAGAACCGCTACTCATGCCCTAAGCTGGCRCCCAGGGCTGAGTCACCACCCAAAATAATCCGTGGCAGCGTCAGACAGGGCCTTGGGGAGGAGCGTGGAAGCGCAAGTGTGGAACCTGGCGTTAATTTAGATTTGGGAAAGTGCCTGTGCAGGCGCTTGAGCCCCATGAAGTTAAAAAGCTAAAAAGGCCCTAAGCCTGTTCTTAAAGTGCTTGTTCTCTGTCTGCATTTAAAGAAAGCTAAGAACATACATTGATCTTTTCAGCTTCAGTGGAACTTAAGCACCTGCATAAGCACTCCCTTCAGCTGGGAACGGAGTATACTGAATTATGGCTCCACATATACTGGTGAGTTTGCTCTTGACTTCAGCTGAGCCAAGATTTCCCCCAGCTTAATGTTACCCTGCTCAGAAATGAGGAGCTGAGGGAATAGGTGGAYACTGTTTCAGTCTAAATCCTGCAGCTCACCTTCAAAAATCGGTTCTGAGCTGAGGATGCGTGAAGAAATGCGTACAGTGCTTGGCATGAATACAATTCTGTGTCCTTGTGTGACAAAGACTAAAGTCACTCCACTCCTACACCAGGAAGAGGAGTAGGAATAAAAACATGTCTGACTTAAGAGAGATTTAATTTTACAAAGTTGTACCATCTGGGTTTCTTTAAATACTGTAACTCCTGATGGAAAGGCTGGATAATGAGGACAACAGACCACCTAAGCCTTGAGGTCTAGCTCCTCTTTATTTTCATTTAGTCTTAGTTTTTCTGTGTTCTCAGAAGTTTCCCCACAGTTTTACAGTAAGTAATACATCTAATTTGGGAGCTATCTGGAAGTTCTCCTGCACGCACACTCCTCCGGGTGCTATCTGGGTAAACTCAGCACAGCGCACACTGGGCCAGGAGACACAAACTTATAAAATACTAAATAATTAAAAGACAAAAAATAAAACCCATTATTACCATCATCTTCCTCCAAGGCATCAGGATGTGAAACGAAGATTGGTTCTGATGGGTATGAATCTGGTTCCTGCCACACCCAGGTCTCTTTTGTTTTAACATTTAGTTTACAAAGCTACAAAACAAGATGAAAAAMCCTCATCTCAGTAAATATCCTTGCTTGTCCTGAACCTAAAAGCTCATCAAAAAGAAAARAGAGAGTGCCCCACCCATTTGTTAATAGTTACCCTGTCTGGAACGAAGTGATTCAGTCCAAGGCCGTACGAATAGGTATATGGTTTCCCGCCATATTTCTTATAATTGATTTGTGGAAACTCAAAGGCTACAGAAATACATATATATGCACTAGGATTAGTGGGGCACAGATTGCTGAAGCTACTGTTACTGCCTCTGGCTGAGAATCAGAGTTAACATCTTACCGTGGCGAGGCCCTGAGAAAATAACTTCTGGCTCCAGCCAGATGGTCTCGTCACTGCGCAAAGTTGCTGTAGCTGTTGTATAGGGCAASGTAACTAAATTCTTACCCGTGTCAGCCTGCGACAAAGAGAGAGAGCCAAGATAAAGAACAGTGGTTGCACTCATTTTCTTAGCCATCTGCACTGAACCATTGCAAATTTCATTAAGCAGTAAAGTTCACAAYGTGCTGCAAAGCCTCATGTAGCCGCAAAATTATAGTACACTTGTGAGAAACGGCTGCTTCCATTTTCTTAGTTAGCTTTCAGTGGAGAGGAGCTGTCGTGAGAATGCCTGTCCATCACCCTAAAGCAGTCCTTCATTGCAGCCTTCACTGTGCTTACCTTCGATTAGAAACTAGACGAAGGCACGTGCCTTTCTGCTCACCGAGATATTTGGAGGTTAACTAAGTGCTGCTACATGCAGTTGCACATTTTGCTCGATCAGCTTTGCTGTTCCAAAACCAGCTCATGCGACCAGCAGCTTCACCCCTACCTGCCCCTCCCTGGCTGAGGACCGAGAGCACAGGAAGCTCCAAAAGCACCCAGACCAAGGGCAGCAGTGTTTGGTACTCCCGCCTCAGGGGACTGATACAGGGAGAGGAGAAGGTGGGCAGAGGAGAAGCAGTAAGTTCAGAAAGTGCTGAAACCTTGTGTTTGCCAGCTCATCACCAGTTCCAGCTAGACTTCATCAGCCAGGAGGAGGAAGAGGAGGACAACAACAGCTGGGATAACTAGAAATCATCTAGAAATTCTCAGCCACAGAGGCTTCCATCAGGCCAGTTGTTTGATGGACCTTACACCATGAGCTGGGAATGGACCTAAGCACATGCTCTGGCTGCAACTGCTTCCTTTCTCTGTTCACTTAAGTGAGGARCTCCAGGAGAAAAATTGCCAGTCTGCAGCCCTCTGCACCCTCTATAAATCAYTGCTATCCCATAGTCTCAAATTTGTAAGGTAGCATATGGGAAATAGAATGCAATACTGTTGATAAGCTATGGAAAAATCAAAAGCTTCTGTGAAGATCCATGCTTTAAGGATTCCTTCGCTCCACCTACCACCCCCAAATAAAAGGGGTGTTTGAATTAAACTGAATCAGGTGGAGCATCTGGTTATACTCTGCAATAAACTCTGCAGGCGAGTCATGCAGACACCAGCATTGCAGAGGTTTGTTTGAAGCTCCACGCACGCAGAGCTGAACTGTTACCTTGTCAATGTTCAAGGGCAGCACGTATCTGCGGGCCTCAGGCTGAGGGGCTTTTTCTGCCTGTCTCTTCACTTCGTCCCAGTTTGCTCGTAAATTGGCTAAATAGAGGTAGTTGTAAACAAACTCGAACCTGTACAAAAACAGGATCATAGACACAAAACAGAGATGGCACCAGAAGTGGAGTTTCAACTGCAGGTGTTCTTTCCTAAACCGCCATCAAGTGGCACGAGTCCTGCTCTAGCTCTTTGGCAGAAGGGAACTACGCGTGTGCGTTACCCCCCTCCGTTAGAGGAGCCCAAGGACTGCTCGTTTTCAGCGCCTGCTCCCCCAGCGCCGTGTGAGGACAAGCAGGGTAATCACAGTTTCAGTGCGGCTGTGGTGTTTGGAGGCCTCGTTCCAGTGCCCATAGGACTGCCAGATTTCTTGCAGTGTTTATGTGAAAAGCATCATTCAGACCTATACYAGACTGTGCCCGTTGCTATGCCAGAGACTAAAACAGCGTCAGCACTTCGGTAGTCACTAACATCTATTAAAGATAAAGGCAGATGGAAAAATCTCAGAAAATCAGTTTAAAACAGGCTTTCCACACATCTTGGTAACATGCACACTATCTAACCTAAATGATAACAAGCGGGAACATTTAAACCAGTTGAAAGAGGGACTGCTTTCCGCCTTACTGTTGGGTGCCAATTCCCATGGAGAAAGGGGAGAGTCTCCAGAGGACACAGGCCGCTGTGCAGATCTGCTCACGTGCACCAGTCAGGGTCACTGCACGCTGGCTGCGGGGAGTCCRCTTGCTACTGCCAGCGAGTGTGGGGAGAGGTGCAGCACCACAGGAGTTCTTGCTTCTGCGCTGCCACGTTGGCCATCCCTAGACTCAGTCCACAACAGCACTGCAGATACTCACCCTTTCCAGGTGCAGAGATCCACAATAAGGAATCCATTATCTTCATAGGTGTTAATGTGATGGAAAAGGTTAAAGGCAGAAGTCCGGTACTTGATATTGAGGAGCCTTCCTTTTTYCTTCTCTGCCACATGAACCCAGACCTAAAAAGCAAGCAGCATTTTGTTTGAGAATTACAAGTAACGAAGGTGAAATTAATACGACAGACCTTCCAATTCCAAAGATCGACTGCCCAGCATCATAGTATTTTGGCAAGATACGCAGCTTACCCCCATAGTTTCATTAGACTCGAAGCAGTCCATGTAGTTGGCTCCCCAAAGGCTCCAGGAGGAAAGGAACTTGAGCAGGTTGATTTTCACTGGTGTTTCAACAAACACTATGTAGTTTGGGGTCAGTCCAAAGCTGTTCAGAAACATAGGGGGAGCACATCAAGTTCACTGTGGTTAGTTTGGGCAAAACACATGTTCATTCACCGTACGAAAGTTTATTTTAAGCACTGGATGCAGTATGTAGAATGTAGCTTAAGATAACAGCAATATAAACATCCTGATTTTGGTAACTTCCTCAATTTTAGTTGCTTGTTACATGCAAGAAGAAGTTCTGCCTGCCATTTCAATGGAACATGCTAAAACCCCCACCAACCTTGTACAGGTGTGTCCATACTTTCATGTATACGCATAAAAAAAAATGTATGCTATTAGTAAATACTCATTTGTCAAAGCTGCTGTTTTGACATGTGAACATAATACACAAAGTCAGAGTTTTACTGTAAGAAACATCTCTCTCTGCTGCTAATGGACGTACATATTCAGTCTATAGGACCAGTGGAAAAATTACCTGTGAACGTAAGAGGGTTTAAATCTGTCACTGCAAGGAAACTGCACAACCACCTCAGACTTGTTTATTGGGTCTTCCTTGTCTGGAACATGATGATATTTGAACAATTACGGAGAAAGTTTCATCCATACTTACTTTGGTTGATTACTGATGTTTATCTTAAAAAAATTCTGCCTTCAACACAAAGAAACTTTATGATGCAGAAGTAATGTAAATAGTTGTTTTAAAGATAACATTTCTGTTAATTAAAAGAAGCTAATGAAATTAAAAGAAAAAAACACTTGATAACAAAAGTGATCTGAAGAACAGGAAATTTATAGCACATGATTTTCTGAAGTTCATTCAGAAGTTGGATTAACTGACCTGCCTGAAGCGGAGGAATCCGTATTATATTATAGGCAAGTGAAAAGTTTTTTCCAAAACAGTTGCCAATGTTATAAACTGTACCATCATTTTCAACATGCGGATGAGCAGTCGCTCCGTTAACTGAAACATATTTACAGAGATCCACCTGGAGAACAAGACACAGAGAATGACGAGCTCCCTCAGCACAAGCCTGCAAGTTATCCACTCCTGCTATGATTTAACAGACAGATGCTTTCTTACTCTGTATATGGCAAGTTCTTCTCTTAGCCCAGAGCATCATGCGTTTTGTGAAAAGGAAACATCAGCAAAGCTGATGAGCTGAAGAGCTGGTGGGAGAGTCGAGCAAGCTTTACTTTGTCACAGCGGGAGGATCGGGATTTGGGGGTCCAAAAGGAAAGGTTCAATAAACTGAACTTTGATAATAAATCAAAGAACAGCTCTGAAAAACATATTCTACCTTAAACATGGTTCTCCAGGTTAAACAATGCTTGGCTTCAATTGAAGCTAAGTCAGCATTAAAAATCTAGTACGAGCCCTCTAATTATTTTGGCAGCTCCTTTTAAACTTGGACTATAACCTGGCTTCAGTTTGTGAACTATAACCTATGTCTCAATCCAAGTATGAGAATATGGACMATGGACCCCTCATAGCCTCCGAATTAAATATTACTTAGAGCAGAATTAGAGCAGCAGTAGAAATCCATTTACAAGCTCACTTTGGACTCTGCTCTCATAAAAACTTCTGGCTTGCTTGCTGTGTCTGAATCATATCTCTGCCATTAATCCTAAACACCTGCCTCTCAGTAAAAGGCTGTTAAATGTTTTCATTCCAGCTATACTCTTCCATGTTTTTAGAAACTAAGTACAGACACCTACCTGCTTAATTGTCTCTAAAGTTTCTGGGTTAATTCTGGTTATAAAGTTGGTCTCAGTACATGCGTAGTAGTCTTCACCAATGGGGTAGACATTAACCAGGGCGTTATCAGTGACCTCCACACCTTTGAAGTATGAAAAAAACCTGAACAAAGAAAATCAACAGATAGTCAGGGATTTCTTGAAACTAGAAATCACATAACACATCACTGCAGCAAGTCTTCTAAATAGTCTTGAGGTACCTGGAGAAAATATTCTTGCACGGATCTGGATAAGCGTAGGTGCCAAACTCCGTTATCACAATTCGCTTCTCAGTCATTGCCCTCACGTAAGCATCAGTCCTAACGAACCTGGAGAAGGTGAGAAAGAGAAGGAGTCTTACTGGTAGCATCATAAAAATGGAGCAGGCCATATAACTAAACTGAAAAAGTTCTTGTGATGAAGTCTGTAAGACCTTCAAAGACTGCAGACCCAAAACCCCAGGACTTTGCTGGGAAAGAACGTCATGCTACACCTAGGGCAGGCCTGGTCCTGAGACCTGCTTTTTCTCTTCAGCTGCTGAGTCAGGAGCACAGGGAAACTCGTGATCAGCTTACACCTGAAGCTGATCAGAAATATGATATTTTATCCATTTATTCTTTACCAAAGACCTGAAAACCAGTAGCTCACAWTTTTCAACTGAAAACACATTCTAGTTTTCAGAATAATTTGTAGTTCTGTCACTTCCTGACTGTAGCCACAATCGTTTCTGCTCTCAGCTTCTCACCTATAAAACAAGAGTTTTGTAATCTTTGAAAAATATAATCCATGTAATGTTTTCCATGGAAATGTAACGCAAAGTGTTGTATCTGCTAAATACAAGCAAGTTGCAGTTATTTTCAGCGCTTTCTAATGYTCTCACTGTTAGAACTCTTCCAGTAACTGCACAGACTTGAAGTCAGTGAGAGCATCCCATGTGCTAGACAGCAGGATCTGGCCCCAACACATCACAGGTCAGCAAATGTTTCCTATTTTGCTTGAAAATTTTCCACATACCTTCGATGATATGTAACATGCCCCTCCTTAAAGTCAAACTTGTGAAGGAGTGCTTGGCCATCAAACAAATGATAAAATGGCTCTGCACCGACCTCAAACAAGCCRGGTCCACACCTAAGAAGACTTCCTTTAAGCCAGGTGGGAATCCTACCTGTGAAAAATATAGTTTTGTGCTTAAAAAGCAAATTAGACCATAGTTTTGCTTGTAACAACAAGAATACAACTTCAAGAATACAAATTCAAATTAWTTAGTCTATTTTATTTTTATACCATGGTCATTAAACTTTTTTAAACAAAAGATCACGTATTTTTAGGAGCCCTTTGAAATTTACTTTCTTCTTCCTCTACAGACCTAACAGAGGGTATCCAGCATTGAAAAGTCTTGAGATCCCACACCAAGCTGTACTTCCTCTACTCCAGAATATGGCAGCCCCACGTTTCAGCCCTGTACTCTAGGACCTCCAGCATCTCCACGAGCTGGTGACCCACATGCTCTAAGAATAAAAGCTGGGCTTGGAAAGAGCACAAAAGGAGATTAGCGTGACCATACAAACCTGTGACGTGAGCAGTTACTGGAGAGGACAACTCTTCCACAGTCTCAAAGAGCTTCTTGTACCCTCCAGCAGGGTGTTCAACTCTGAAAGAGTCATGAGACCTTGAAATCAGCTTGATTTGAGGAGCTTTGGGAACCCACTAGAGCAACAGGATTTTGCTTTTGGATGGAATCATTTGCATCTTGCAAAGAACTTGACAAATCAGCAGGAGAAGCACTAGGCTTCGTGAGAAGAAAGGCTTCAAAGGCTCTGAGAGACTGCTGTAGCAGACCACAAATAGTTCATGTCTAGAGGCTGAGTGTGCAGATGAATGAGAAATAACAGGACACTGAGTGCCTTAGCCCCTGCTGACCTGTCTCCAACAAGGCAAACACCCTCAAAGAATGCAACAACGCACAATTTCAGGCGATCCTGAAACACCAGGAAGCAGGTCGACTCTTTAGAATCAAAAATCCAGCTTCTATTTCCCAGGTCTCTGATAAGTTGTTTTTCTTTTTTCTTTTCTTAAGCCAGTTGTATTTGAACACTTAAGCTGAGAAGTATTTCAGTTTTAGTCTACTGCAAAGCACATGAAGACACACCAGATATAGGCTGGGTTGTACACTGTCCTTCTCAAAAGGATGGACCATCTCCTGCAACTGGGATGGCAGCCCACCCCCTCACAGACCCGGGCCATTTCTCTGTTCAGAGTGTAGCAGCACAAACTTGCRCACACAGAAAACCACTGCCATTTTCTCCCCCTGCTCCCAGCAGGGTGCATTGACCCTCAACCTCCAAACTGCACTACTCCGTACAGCTCAAAATCATCTTCTCCCTTGAGTACAAGTTGCAGCAGATCCCGTGCCTCCTTTTTAGCACTGCTGTCCGCCAGTGTTAGCAAGCCCCACGGAGATAAGCCTATCCCCCTTGGTCACCCAACTCTGGTTTGAGATTGCTGACCTGTTCCTCAGAAAACTGGTTCTTGTGCAATTCTTRTCCACAGTGTGAGCCTGAAACTTGGGGAGCAGGAAAGGCATTTCTAGGWCTTCAGAACATTTTTTGGGAACAACACTTTTTACCACTCGCATTGGGACGGGGCTGAAAGGCAGCTGAAAATACCCCTTCCCTCACTGCTGTCTAGAGACAAAACTGCTGGGGACTCCACAGCAGCCTGCTACGGGCCTTCAGCCGCTCCCTAAGAGGCTGCGGCGGTCACCCCTTTCCTGTTCCTCGGCGCTGGCGGGCTGCTGGCCTGTCACAGCTGCCTTCATCTCCTCCCTTTGGCCAACCAGCTAACTCCTCAGCAGCACGGCTGTACTAATTGAATTTTCAGCTAATCTAGCATTTGAGACACTTGGTTGGTCTGTGCAGCCTGTTAGTCTCGTGCCGTAGTGGTGCTTTCCCTCCTTGCTCATCACCGTTATCTTCTGTTTAAAGTATAAGCTTCTCCAGATAATCCTGCATCTTATGTACTTGCATCACTTTCTAAAGAGGCCGAATCTGTTGCRGCTGCCTTGGATCCTTGTGCACAGCAGCCAGCAACCCTCAGAAACAGAAACCTATTCCAGCTGTAGCACCTAGCAAGGTGGGCACCTCTGAGTACTCCGCACACGCTTTTGTAGCACAATTCACACAGTCATAGCAATAATTAAGTTGCTCCCGTAGAGAAAAGCCCGTAGGAATACTCACTGGCTGTACATTTTCGCCCTGAGGAAGGATGTGCGCCCTCCGAAGCCAACAGCAAAACGTGGTAGGTAGAGCTGTGCTCTGAGTATTTATGCAAGAGTTCAGTTCTGTTGAAGAAAGTAACAGGTTACAGCAAACATCCCGAGCAACCAATCAGCTCACTACCGGGAACAGAAGTGGCTTTCACCACCAAAATCCTCCTCATGCTTTATTAGGTTTTGTCTTGCTGCTCACACAAAAAGAGCCTTTCAATGTTTTTCAGAGACCTAAATTCTTCCCAAGCAGAGTGATTACGAAGAAAAATAAAGAAATGAAATGGAGTACACTGGAGTCACAGAGGCTGTAACGTGCCAGCCACTCGGCCCTGTTGCTTAGGTCTTCACCATCTCTTCCACGGTGATGGGCCCTGCACCCACTACCCTGCGTGGGCGGGAGGGAAACGTTCCCAAAGCTTCCAGTTACAGCACAGGCTGCAGGCAGGCAGGAATTGCTCCTGCCAGAAAAAGTCACCTTGGTCCCATGCAACATGGTGCATCTCTCCATCTGCTATCTCACCTGTAGAATAAAGGTTAGTGGCTTACATATTAATGAAAAGACATTAAAGATATCAAAGGGTAAAAAGCAAGATGTCATCATCAAATTTTGTAATTTCCCCTACACATCAGAAACTAATTTTTCCTTCTGTCCCAGGCATCCATGGAAGATCTTCCTTCCAAGCTTGAACATGCTTGCATTCATCTTTGCTAGTTTTGGGACTGCCATCAGTCAAATATTAGTGTCTTCCCAAGGAACATACTATTTCTGAACAATAAACTCCTTGGAAAGATGGAGTTTTTTTTTTTTTTTTTTTTGGCATGAAGGCTTTCGTTAGAAATTGCTGTCTTGCTTGA
The DNA here is from genome assembly GCF_003343005.1 of Rhea americana. Taxonomy (NCBI): domain Eukaryota; kingdom Metazoa; phylum Chordata; class Aves; order Rheiformes; family Rheidae; genus Rhea; species Rhea americana. Next base: position 925,734 of record NW_028186356.1, on the reverse strand, counting down.
AGTAAAAACAATTTACAAGGAGAAGTAAATATTTATTTTTTTTTCTTAGAAATTAAAAACTAAAAAAATTTGCTATGGCTTCTGTGAATAAATAATTTTGGGTTTCCTGTTCAGTCCTTAAGTACTGAAATGCAATGCTGCTGATTACCAATTGTCACAAAAAGACATGTAAAAGGATTTCTAATAATCCAACTTTTTCCCCCCTGAAAGCGTTTGGTTTGTGAAGCCTTGTACGTTGGCATAATAATTGTCCAAGAAAATCTACAACGTTATCAATAATAGTTTACATAAAACACATAATAGCAGCAATCAAAACATAGTAGTTCTTATACAGGGACCAAGAAAATTGCCTGTGCTTTTTGTCTTGTATAGCCTTATACATAATATCAGCAGTAAACCAGACACAAATATGTCTTTGACAATGATTTATTCAAAGACAACAACAACCAAAACAAAAAAAAAAAACAAAAAACAAAAACAAACAAACAAAAAAAGCTAGTTAAGTGATGAGAGATTTTGTAGGGAGCGAAGTTTTAGCTTGCATAGCCATCAGCTGTGCTTACTGTTCCCAAATCCACTCTATAAGACTCTCCTAGCAGAATGCCAGTCTAACACAGTGCAAAGTATTGCCAAGACATTTCACCTACTTCGTTTGGCTGCAGCTGAGATGTTTCTGAATCACTGGACATACCAGCTTTGTTTTTGTGTAGTTAAAAACCTGTAATGGTCAGATCCTCAGCTGATGAAAATTAGCACTTTACCCAACAGGCACCGAACAACACTGTCATCAGGAGCCAGGATTAAAACAAACAAAAGGAGTTGATTTTTCATGCCACAGGTAGCCAACTCATGGACTGCTCTGCCAAGGGATACTGCAAATAATAAAGGTTTATATCAGTTCATGTACCAATTCATGTCCAATTCAATTTCATGAAGAAAAAGCCTATCAAGTCTGAGTGCAGAAAACTACATCCAGCTCAGGAATCCTGAGCACTGAACCCATTCAGAAAGTCAGGAGGCTGTTAGGAAGAAGTATCACCTGTGACTGCTGTTCTTTCCGTTGCTATAAATTGCTGACTGTCTATGGCCATAGTTTCCCCTCTCCTCCCATTTCTCTTACTTTAGTGCTCATTTCAAATACAGTAGTACATATTGGTGTTTCTAGTTGTTACATTAGGCAGATTTCTTAACACTGCTTCACATACACATACAGTAATATTTTTACATCAGATGTTAACAGCCTAGTTAACCCAGTCACCACAGAGGCCGTTCCTTATGAGCTGGAATCAAGGCACCGTTTCTGGACCATCACCTGAAATCCCCTGTTCTGCTTAATCTTTGACGTCCCTGTTTTCTACGGAATCTTCTTTTATTGCTGTCTTAGCAGAGCTAAACATTACACTTTCTCAGGAGGACATGAGTAAGCTTTATCCTTGTACTTTTTACATAAACCACAACAATTGCTGTCAGAGCACAGCCTGATCATTAGGAAATTACTTGTTAATAGCAATTTATGAAAACAATGGTGCTGTAAAAATTCATTTCATCGATTAACAAGAGTAGGAAGATTACTGTCCCTCTTACTTCTAACCCACTACCCAGGATGAAGACATTTTATAATGCACCTTCCTACAGAAAGTAGAAGTTCCCATGCAAATAGAAATTGTGCCCCAGTGAACAAAATAATGGTGAAAGGAGAAAATGACGTATTAACCAGCCTCCATGTTAAAACTGCTGCTACAAAGATCAAGAAGAAGGCTTGCTTTCTTCTGTCCAGTTATTGAATCAGTAGGCAGTATTTGTTACCCCGCCTTAAGGTCTTAATTTTACCATTTCTATCAGTCTGCTGCCCACATGCAGTTGAATTTGGTCTACACAGTTTAATCTCAGCATTGAGTTGTGATGCGCCATCAACATTTTATCCAAATAAAGCAACTTATGTGTGACAGCTAAGAGGTTATTGGAATCACCAGGTGCCACTGCACATCAGCCAGAACTAGATCTGGTCTCTTTTATGTTTTGTTTGGTATTAACGACAAGAACGGCATAGAAGCATATAAACTACTAACCTATTATAAGTCTGTTCTTTGAGTAATACAACTAAAAATTGTGTGAAATGGGCCTCTCAAGCACGAGCAACAGCCTTTCATTCTGCCTTTTTATCCAGGAAAGGGAGGTCACAGTTTATTTACCTCCAACTGCCAACAAACTAAGTTCTGTTGCAGACAGAGATAACAAACAGTGTGAAACACATCAAAAGAGTGCAAAACTGAAGAGAAGAAAGTTTAGGATCTCCRTATACAAGTGTATATTCAAAACCAAAATACCTTGTCATAACAGTGCACCTGAATCAGCCACAGACCAAGTGAACAAAGTTTCTGATTTGTCTAAAAACACTCGTTAGCCCTCATAAAAATAGTGCCACATTTCAGCTGAATATTTTTTTTTTCTTAAACAGAAGTAAGCCCTTTCAAGTGAACTAACACTCAAACCAAAAAAGTCTTAAAAAATAAAATCTAAACCAGTTTATGAGAGCTTAACTCTCACATAACAGAAGTTAAAATAAGCCATATGTGTGAGTATACAGACACACACGCATGTGTCTTATAAATGGCCAGTTTCTAATCCTCTGTCCATTTCACCCTACTGTTTCATAATAAAGAGAGAGAAAAGGGATTGAAGTCCAATAAAATCATTGCTTAAGTCCCCAGCACATAGCCTTTATTGCTTGTATACATGCTTCAGTACTAGACTGTAACACACTTCTCTTGAGTCAGTGTAAGACAATGAAGAAGCCATTTTACAATGTCAGTTTTCACAACATAACTATGCTTCAAAGAATGGAAAATTCTATTACCAYGTTGTACACAACCAGTAAATTTCAAATAACCATGGATTCACATCTGATGAACAGTTCCTCACAGAGTTTTAATTTTTTTAATATGCTACTTGAAGAAAAAGTTTGAAGTAGATATTCTCACTGAAGAGAAGAACGAAAGCTCATAAAGTTTAAGATTAAAATGAAATTTGTACCTGTCATTTTTTGGAAATGTTTTAATTGTTCCACTGTTAGTCAAATGGTTTAGTTATTCAAGTTTTTATGAAGTTTCTGTTAAGATCTTTGAAGACTACATTAAATAACATGGGTCAAGAACTCTGAATAATGAGAACAGTCCTTTGAAAGCTAAATCCTAAGAAATGTGAGCTGCTCACCTAATAAGTTGCTTAACTGGAACATATAAATAAACATAGCATTTATGCAATGCTTAACAAGACAAAAATAATTAGAGCAGGTACCAGATTTGTAAAAGTAGTTGACTATAAGCATTATGGYAGGTGACTAGAGAATAAACATCTGTCCCTACTGTGTTAGTACAACAATATGTACAGGTCATTAAAGCATTTATTATGAATATTGGCTGAAACTGGGCTTATCTTGGTGTCTCATTTAGAAAGCCTTCTTCTCATATGGAAAAGAACAGAATGATGTATTGCAAAATACATATCCTAGTAGATATACCCTGGGGTTTTTTTTCTGTTCAGAAATTCATTTCCAGATAACCATAAAACTGACCTAAGACTAAATTTGATATTTCACATTCTTAATCATATGTGAAGAGATAGATAAGAAGTCCACAAAACTAAAGCTATGTAGGAAAAAATAGCATTAGTGAACATTGCTTTAGGCTAAAACTTTAGCAAAAAAATCTTTCTGCATGRAGAGATTCAACTGTCCATACAGAAGCATCTTCTGCAGCTTTCTACTCTGACTTTTACTAAGGTCTTTTCCAGATGATAATAGCTGTTCTTTGGGAGGGAGGGCAGGCAAGGGCAACAGTATAGACTAGAAGACCCAGAAGAAAGAAAATTCCCTTCAACTTTCTAGCTCACAGAATTTCAGGATTAGTTGAGATTGTATTGCCATTTACAGGACAGAGAAAAAGAAAGAAAAAAAAAACAGAAGAAGAAGAAACAGTTATTCTCTATCTGTTTGGWCCACCCAAAGAAGTGATAAATACCCTAAAACATAAGGTCTCGGACTGGTGAATCTCCACGTGTGTGGTCTTGACCTTCTGGGGAACCTGCATCTCAGGAGCAAGAACTGAGGACTGCTGAAGCAGTTTCTCATCAGGATAATGCAAGGACTCCTCATGAAGACTTCTGCACCAGCTGTTCTAATCTAGAACCCAGAGCTGAGCTGACATACACAAAGAAATCCAACTTAAATATATGTGAATACAACAGGATGCAAAATCAGAACCTTAATCACTGTTGGAAGATTTTCAGTTGGTACAATGAAAAGGGATGATGATCAGGAATCACTTTGTACTAAATGGCTTATTTCTAACGTAAAAATATAATTTCTGTTTCATTCAGTATTTTCATCTTRAAAAGGAAAGCAAAACAAAGCAAGCAACTTTTTGAAATGATTGACCATTGTACATGTATCCATGTTCAGTTATGAAGAAAAACAAGTATCAGATGCAGAACAGAAAGGTGTTATAGCTCTTTTTTTTTCCCAAGGAAAGAGAGAATAATCTCAAAGAACTGCAGTGCAGTCTCATGGTTTTAAACCATCTCAATTATGTACTAGGATGTTAAATATACAAATGACAAYCCTCAGCTAAGACCTTTAAAAATAGCACTGGCAAAGTATCCGACACAAGTGTATTTTTGTACAAGATTCTACTATGGAACCTCTCTATAAAAGGGCAAAATAGAAAYATCCAGGTAAACAGATTAGCAGCTAAGATTTACTGTCACTTTAATAACCTGCTTCGCTTTATGACAACTAYAGTAAGAGCCCATATGTGCAGGTACAAAAGGAGTTCAGTGTCTTGTCCTAGAAATGAGAAGCCATGACAAAGCATGTAACTCTGGGCTGTGTGCTATAGATGTATGTAGATAATCAAACAAGGTAACACAGACAACTAAGCAGTTCATGCCATGGAAAAGCACCCATCCTGTTTACCCAGTATCTCTGATTTCTCTAAAGCACAAAACTGCTGAGAAAAAACATCCTTAAGGTGAAAACAAAGGCAGACCTCAGATGTACCTAGTCTTATAAAGCCTCGTGCTTGCAATGCATCCTTCCCATTTTTCTGCAAATACACCCAAAATAGGTAGATGAATAGTTTAAGATTTATCCAGAAACAATAATATAACTAGAGTGTAAAATAGACAAATTCCTTCCAACAAAAACCAATTTTGACACTGTTCTAAAAGCAGAATGGTTTCACTGTAGGGCAATTTATTGATTGGGAGATCATAATAAAGATTTCATTAAGAAATCTTTAACCTAAAGTAGAAGAAATAGAGACCATAGTGAAAGAAGTATCATACAGCATTAAGTCTACTTGAACAGAAATTTAGATTATGCTGGGGACAGAACATAGGTTGGACTGCAGGCCTGAAAAAATCAAGGGAACAAATACAAAAGCTCAAGCACAGCAACATGCAAAGAGCTAGCATTCAAGGCACTGAATTGCATAGGTATGGATGACAGAAAACCAACGCTTACGTAAAGGACATGTTGTTGTACCTTACTAATAAGCGGTAATTTTTGCATAGGATTGGAATGTACAAAACTATTACATGTAAACAAGAGCATATATAGAAATTATATTCCACGTGGTAGCTTCACTCTCTCCAAGAATCTTTAGCTGCACTATAACAACTTTAGTCAAAAACAGTGGATTACTCATCAGCTAACCTTCTCTACTCTAACTGCCCACAGACAGAGCTACACCACTACCAGCACTGTTTTTAACCCTACRTCATCACATTCTCATTGGATTCTGATAAGGTGATAAAAGAGTTGTGATCAGACCGAGAAGCAGATCCATTAGTGTGTCTACTTGCAGGATATTTTCTATAAAAAAAAAACCTTAAAATTCACACAATTTGATGTTATTCCAGCACACAGTATCCATTTTTTCCAGATTAGAAGCAGTAATATCTATAAATCTCATGCTGGAGTTCATTTTGGGCATGTTAGCTGGCAATAGTTACAGATTACACGTTCAAAGTGATTTTTTTTTTTAACGTAAACAATGTTTCATTGAATCCTTAAAAGGTTCATGGAACTTTTTGCTATACTGTGCTGTTTTAACCATGTTGCAGGAATGCTAAAGAAAATTCAGTGCAAATTCTTCTCCTGTTAACTGTCCAGGTTTTACCCACATGCTGCCAGTTGCCAAGTTCTGCTGTCTTAAGAGTTTGATGTAAATAAAATATACAGGCAAAGGTGGCAAAAAAATAAAACAGAACAATTTAGGAAAACAAAGATTTCAGGCTTCATTTTTGAAGGATCAAAATTTGGGGGAAAGAAAAGCATTCATTTCTCTTCAAGTCCACCACTAAACACTTTAACAACATTCACTGTGATTTTTTCGTTTGTTGCCTGAAACATGCTTGACTAATATTGAACCTCAATTTTGACAACATTTGCTTTGAATTGTCTTATGATAAAGGTACTCATCCAGATTCACATTCTTGTGGTGCAGTTTCAGTCCCATAAAAGTTAATAAGTAAACTACTTACTCTAGAAACAAAATATTGAAATTTAATCTATTCTGATTCTGTTGTCACTTCATGTATCATCCATTCTCTACACTACGTGGTTCAAAAAGGTTAACAGACCTGAAATCAGTTTTCCATACAAGGTCAGAAGTATGCCCAAATTTTAATATGAATAAATATATAAAAATTTAAGAGACAGTTTTACAGATGAACATAAGTATTTTATGGAGTCAGACAAAATGGCGATTTCCAGCTCCCTTGGAAACAACAGAGCCAACTATTTAATTAGTCCCAACCTCAAAGAACGTTGTTTTGTTTAGAGACAAGTATTTTGTGAACTCAAGGAAGGCATTTATCCAGGACATACAAAGAATTAAAAACCTACTAGAAATGAAATTATATGGCATAAATTCCAGAACAAAAAGTTACCACTATATGCATATTATTAGCTTCCCACACAAAAATCATAGATAAATTTTTGGTTACTAACAACTTCAAAATTTCACATTATTTTCACATTTACTTTACTGAAGAGCAATATATTGAAWAATTTGTAAACATATAAATATTATTTCCCTCTGTAGCCATTTAAAAGTTATCTCCAGAAAAGCGTTATTTTGGCACCTTTCAGCATAGTGTTCATGTAAACATTTATTCCTTCATCACACAGCCACCATCAAATTTCCATAGCAACTGCACTTTGGTAAACTATTAATGCATCTATTAAATAAATATGCGACTGAAGTGTAGTATATTAGTATCTTAGGCTACGAAATTTTGTTTTTCTCAGGCTAAGCATCGGTTGTTTGATGGTAGGTTTGCTCTCAAATAGCATTGCCTCATTTTCTGTAGTCGGAAATCTGTTCCTGTAGATCAGGGGATATTCCTTCTGAAACTAGAAAACACACAATCAAAAAAATTATTATATCAAACTCCATAAAAAAAAAAAACACACAAGAGGGAGGACTTGAGAATCAATGACTTTGAGCAGATACTCATCAGCAAGAACAAAAACTATCAGCRTATACAATAAATCTGCTGTGATACTTGACACAAGAAAAGGCCACTTTGAGCATGTAAGTTTGCAATTCTTAAGCAGTGAATCATACTGAATTTTTACCAGAYACTTCATCTTCTGCTGAAAAAGTTTATCTCATTTTCTTCAAGGACTTTAATTATTGTGACTGTAAGGAAGAACTCTACTGGTCTCCAACGATTAACTAATTGCCTTTATTACCATTTGAAAAGATAGTCTACAGTTGCTCTTAACATTGCCCATGAGCTGAAAATCACTGCAGTACTACTTATCACTTCTGTTGTTGCCCGTTTAAAGTCACACTGTCCAGCCAGCACTGGTACCTATTCTGCTTATACTTGGAAAATTGTCATTGAAGAATCACAACGATGAATATGTTCTGCACAATATTAATTTCCACTTMCGTAGATTTTAAAGGTATTCTTTTAGAAAAGCTTACTACTTAACCAYGGCAGAATTTTTCAACACCCTACAGATAAACAATCTAACAAGAAGTAACTGGCTTCAGACACACACTTTTGATTTTTTTTTTTTTAATGCGATGTCTCAGGAAGGAAAGAATAATGGTACATATCCATATATCTGGAAAAGCCTTCTGTTGATTAAATCAAACTAATGAAAACGACATCATGTTGGTGTTGACATAACTTGGATTTATCCCTCCAGCAAGYGGCATGTATTTGGCTTTCCCCAACTGAAAGTACCAATACAGAATAAACGCTTATAAAAGTTGCAATTGCTACTAGTTATCCCGGTACAAACCGAAGACTGTAACAAGGGGTAATTCCAAGCTAAAAACAAACAAACAAAAATCCAATCCACCTCTGCTGGAGGTGAGGCCCTTAAAAAAGGAGGCGGTAAGAGCAAGCARGAGAACGTGCAAGCTTTGAAAAGCTGCTTTTTCGAATTTGAGTCACAAGACTTGCTTAAGAGATTCTAGGACAAGTACAATACCATTTGATTGGTCTGAGATACTTGCCAAATGTTTTCTGAAAAAGAAAATAAATCCTCCAGTGTCAAATCCTGCCAGAATTGTTGCATTTTAACCTTACTATTTATGCAACATGTTAGTGTGCCACAAAAGTACTAGATAATCTTGAGCAATATTCATGTTATAAAACATAAAGCCAATTCCAAGGAAAAGAATGCTTTAAGATTGTAAATAGATGGAGCTTGAACTCTGAAAGAAAAAGAGATGACTACTTTTTGCCTCCTATTGATTTTAACCCTACTCATAGCATTTTACTAGTAGTTTGTATAGCTAGTACACTGCAAAGAACAATATTCAATTACTACCATGCAGTATTTAATAGGATATTACAATGATTTTATACCGTATTCTTAAACCATTATTTGTTTGAACACTATGGCTACTAGGCAGTACCAAACACTATTAGACACTATTCTTTAAAAAAGACATTAACCTTAAAGTATATTTACCTCTTTTCTATTAAACAAGCATTTCTTTCTATGCAGTTTATTCATGTTGTGTGCCAGGGTCTGCTGATTAAATTCATCAGCTCCTTCCTCCACAAGAATGTTCTCAGAAATAGATTAAACATCCACCAAGCTTCTTACCTGTTTTAACTTCTTCTTTTTGTCTTTCAAAGACAAATTCTTATCTTTGATAATGTTCTCTAGGAGTTCTGCCACTGCAGCTTGAGAGGTAGACACTTTCTGTTCCTCAAACTCCTGAGGAGTTATTTGTTTACAGTATGAATAYGTGGGCAATATGGCACTAATTTCTTCCCTTGGATATCTGCACTGAAGAGAGAAGGGAGGGAGGCAAAGGAGGGTGAAAAAAAAAATTAAGAGGTCTTCATGTGTTCAAGTGATTATGTACTATTTCAGGAGGATGCCGCTTCATTAACACCCAAGAACATTAGCTTACAATGGCATTATAAATTGTAATACTGTTGTTATTGTCATTATAATGTAAGTTTGATAAAAAGTTTGAATTTAGAATACCATGCTTTTATTTAAAGTTTTTCCATCCCACCTTAATAAGTAGCAAATACTCTGCAATTAGCAAAAGTATGTGTCACCAACCTGGGCCATCTTCATATATTCTATGTGATCTTGCACTGCAACCTGCAGGTAAGTTGGTACTTTAAATACTTCTTGTTGATGGTCCATTAGAAATGAAACCAGTCGTGTAGAAAGCAGCTCATCAAGATCTACTTCTTCTGCACAGCATAACACACATCGAGAAAAAGTCTGTATCATCTGAAAGTGTTTAGTAGATCATTAGTATGTGCAGTTGAAGGACTTCTCTTCCCAGTCTATGGATTTTTATAATGGAGTCTCCAATATTAACTTTCACTGCAATACCTCTTGCCTGCATCATCAGTTAAGAGACAGGGGAAAAGTTTTTTTTTCCCCCTCTTCATCTAAAATTACTCTAATTTTTCTTTTCAAGGTTAGATTTGTTTTTGCAGGGTTTTTTTGTATTGAATAGTACCTTCAATTGAGAAATACGTATTTTTAAGAGAAACGGGAAGTGTTCCTTTGTAGAAAAATGTTCATCTTCAATTAAGGCAACAAAACAAATCTTCAGAGCTAGCCCAAATAAAATTTAATACACACCAAGAACCACTTTAAAATACTTTTTCAAAGCTGTCACAGTTTCAAAGCTTTCAGCTGGCCTTCTTTAAATAGCATGTTTAGGTACTTTGTTATTTTATCTAATCTCAGTYGGTGCAAACATTACAAAAATCTTTAGTCTTTCCAATGAAGGCTTAACTTCAGACCTAGAAATTAGTCTTTAAATCAGGCAGAAAAACTTCTTTCTCCTCTCGAATTGTTCATATCATAACACAAATGTTTAGTCCAAGGAACAACTTCCACAGACTCTTTAAAGTAAATTATGTTGGCAATTGGGTGAGAAATCAGATTAAATGATCATTTGCATTCTTTTYAAAAATTATTCCTCTGCTCCCCAAATTAAACAAAAACAACATCAATATTTTGAWTATGTTAGGGAAGAGTCAAGAGAAGTAAATCTGACCTGAAGCAGGCACTAAGTATTCCAGAGACAAAAGCTCTGTCCGTTAATCATTAGATGTACTGCAATGAGACAAGAACCTAAAGTTTGTAATACTACTCCTAATCTCAGCATTTTTTCAGCAGTATTCTTTAAATAACAGACATACTGTACCTAATGATTCTCTTAGAAAGACTTTCCTTACCAAAGAACGTGTTCCCATTGCATCATGCAGTCGTGGCATATCAACATTTTCACTGATCCGAGAGATCATACGCATGAGGAGCTGAATCTTTCTACGATTTGGAGGTGGAAGCAATAAACAACATATCTGTAGTGCTTCAATAGCAATTCTTTCTAAATGAGGCTGAAGGAGATCTACAAGTTAATTGTAAAGAAAGATAGCTGTCATTAAGATTTAACACAGTTTTCAGAACATTTTAACCTCAGTAAGAGAAATCTCATTTTTTTTTCCCCAGTGAAGATGATCTCTGTGTCACAGTAACTAGTAGTAACATAAGTAGATCTATGTTAGATGGCCTTTTATTTTTGAATGGCCATCTTCAACTTACTTTGATGATAAATGGCTGGTACAATTATGACTATAATATAACTCAGGAGCAACACTAATGTTACTCCAGAAAGTATTAGCCAGAAAATGCATTTCAAAGACTGTCAGTCTCCCACAGCAGGCAAGTCTGTGCAAATTCCCTTCCTCAGTGGTAGACAGTGTTTATGTTGTACTATCACTTACCTGAACAGAAAGGTGAATTACTGACACAACATAGTCAAGAATCCAAAAATAGTACACGCTTAACATTTGTTAGGAAAGGCATGGAAGTCTACCTTTAAAAAGTGTAACCTTTTAATAACTTGAAGGGGTTGTTTCGGCTTTTTTTTTTTAAATAAAAGTAATGCTATAGAGATATTAAAAAACCTAGCAAGTGTCAAAGAGAGCAAGAAAGCAGATTAGTTAGTCAACAAAATAAGCCAATACAACATGCTTTAGAAAGCCATCTTACTTCGTGTGCCAGCCAACACATAAGTATCATGAGTGCAAGAATATTCTGAAAGTTCTACAGTACTTTTGCAGAGTCTTTTATTGATGGTGGTATCAGAAACCTCAGTCTTTATCTCCATTGAAGCAGCCACACCAGAGGAACTTGTATTTCTTTGCCCACAAAGTCCTGACATTGGTTTTACAGTGATTTCAGCAACTGGTATATTAATGCTAGCGCAACTTTTTGAGTGTCTTCTGACAAGTAAACTTTGAGACCTGCATATTTGCTTTAAATTGTGATTTTCATTAAATATSTCCTTTTCTTGAACAGTTGATGCAGACACTGTCTTGATACCAGAAGTTTGTTTTTGACACATATTATCAAAATTAAGTTCCAGCRTAGACTTGTTTTTATATTCATAGGGTAGTGGTTGGTTTTCATTTCTAGTGCCCAGGACTACGCTCAGATCAGTTTGCCTGAAGGAATTTGATTCTCCTTTATTACAAGAGCTTGAGGTAGAATCTCCAATTYTTTCCAAAGAGTAACATTTTGTCCTAAATTTTAGAGGTACGTCCTGTTCGTTCTTTAAACCAGAAAGATTTTGACAACTTCCTCCTATTAGATTATCAACACTGCCTCGTTTACATATCAATTTATGTGGATACAATTTCTTTGCACATCCCTTCTGGACAGTTAGCTCTTCTGGAAAAGATTTCCTGGACGTTTCATGTTCTTTCTTTTTTTTCTCGGTGTCTTTGCAAAGTAGGCTTAGAAGAAGACATTCAGTTGACTTGAAAGAGTTCAAGTGAAGAATTTTTGAAGGTTGTGGATTACATGCCTCATCTGGGACAGAATGTTTTCCACTGCATATATCTGGAATTTTGATGTAGCCACACATAACTATCAGAAAATGAAATATAAATTAAGATGCAAGTGATATGAACAAGTTCAGAAAGAAATAAAGTTGCTAAGTGAACAGAGAAGTCAACAAATATAAGACACCAATCTATTGTTCATTTGGTTAGTAAAATATAAGAAAAAATTAGCTCAGTCCAGCAGCAGTTTAAACAAGGTAATTGCACTCATCACAACACACATGCAAGATTAAAGAAAGTTAATATAGTGCAATAGCGAGAAATAGACAGAGATGATCAGATATTTCTAACATGGCTAATGCATATTTAGAATGTTAGACCAGACAGCAATTTACATTGGATATCATGAGAYAGAACTACATTTCAGTTAATACTGTAACATAGAAAGACAGCATCAGTGATCTTCCTTTGACTCAAGCTGCCATACAAATTAGTGGGCAAGTTCTGATTTTAATTACAGATTTGTTTCCCCTAGTTGATACACACTTACTGCTTACACAGTCTATTTCTAAAATCATACATACCTAAAATATTTACAAAAAGTTCATAGTACTCAAAAGTAAGTAATGGTTCAGGGAGACTGAGAAAGTAGTCAGCAACTGTTCTGAACACATCTCTTTCAAACCCATTGTATGTTGGTTGGCTCATGTCATTATTTCTAGGCCCTAAAGAGAGAGATGGAGAGAGAAAATTGACCAAAGTATTTATTCTCACAATTCCATGTTATGAAAAAGCAACATTAGAAGTTTATTTTTTGTAGGAATGACTATATTTTACAAGAAAGAACTGTCAGGAACATACAAATACTTTGGTTTTAGTTCAGCGCTGTACCATTTGTAAGCAGAAAAAACATTAGATGTTCTCTATAGCCACTGAGGAGTTGTGCTCAACAAGTTGTTCCACAGCAGTAAAATAAATGAACTCATTTATGCCCTTTATATGTTCTCATTAAAATAATCACAAACTTTTAGCATTTTCCATCATTTCTAAACTCTAGTAATCCCAAATCTCCCATGGGCAGCTCTAGCTTCCAAAACTATACCCAAATTTGAATAATGAGTGTGCTGAGAAGCCAGCCAATACATACACGTTACTTCATACATAGGCCAAACAGAGCTGGTAAGCGTCCTTTCCCTTTGTGGGGGATATCTCTTTTGTTTTTAACTCCTCTATTTCAATGTTTTACCAAGTGGAAGTTTTGTTCATAATTATCCCCACAGATGATCATAGTAACATCCAAATAATTTTCTTCAAAAATGGACAATTAGGCAATCCAGCAATCTAAGAGTCTTGATTAATAAGTCTTGCCTGTTTTGCTACATGGACGAAAAGGAACGAATGAGTAACATTTGACATTTCGAAGATCTTTTGTTAATCCTGGAGTTATTATACACCACTCAGATAATGCATACAAATGAAATAAGCTGTCTTATGAAATATATTCTAAGGAATTAGAAGATAAGAGTTTTAATTAAATGCTGATCAAATCAAAAGTGATACTTTTCTTTGTTCTAACTTCGTATCACATTAGCACATACTACAAATAAAAATAACTAAAAATATAGTAGTATTCCCTCCCTCAAATGCAAATATTTTTAATTTTCACTGTGCAAACTTTTGCCTTAATCACTTAGCAATATACCTCACAGATGCAGAGATAAAATCTCCACTTGAACTAATTCACTCAAAATTGAAAAACATACAGACAATAAAAAAAAAAAACAAAAAAAAACTTGTTCTCAACTTTCAACACATGAATACAATTCAGGATTACAAAGCCCTATTAATTCTAAATATGTGACTTATGTGGGGATTAATGTATTTAAATGCTTATAAGGTAGTGCTCAACCATATTTTCAGCTTTGATTTAAATCTTACTYACCAAGCCCTTTCCTGTCCTGCTTTTCCTAAAAGCGCTCTTAATGTAATAGCCTGTACAAACTGAACTTCCAAAGCCAATCTAACCTTACATGGATTGCTACTAAATAGCTAGAAATACATGCAGGTGTATACACACACCATCAAATGATGTTATAGTCAGTACAGCTTTTACTAGAAGCAATGGAGATTGCCAGGGTCAGGGGCAAAAGACTAAAAATCAGGGTTAGTATAAATATAAAAGAACTCATCACCTCAGAACCCCTTTGAGAGGCATTAATTCTAGCTCTTGTATATCCTATTATAGTCATTCAGACAGACTGTGTTGTTTCAAGAAGATAAATAAATAAATAAATAAAATAAATATATCCTCACTACCACATGATGTTCTACGTCTCCAGAGCTTTTTCTAAATCAGTTTTGTAAAAATGCAAAGCTTATCTAATTGTGAGCTGCATGTGTTTGTAACAAACACATCTGACAAAKGAAGCCTCAATGACTTTCTGTGAAGTTTGATAAATGAAAAAGAAAAAAAAATCATTTGCAAGGTAAAGACTATTAATACTATATAAGTATGCAACAGCATGCTGAAGTACAGAGAAAATCTTATTCATCAGTGAATTCACATTGGACCAAGCTACCAGAAATTGAACTTCATTAGAGTCACTTTTTTCTTCTYGCACATACCAGACTTAAAAGCCTGTGTTATATATATACATATTACTGCATACCAAATACTTTCCTGGGTGTCCCACGGCAGCAGCTAGATGTACACATAATAGGGACATGTTAATAACTGATTCWTTTCTGAAGTTTAAGAATTAACATTGTGCCTTTCTAAATTTTACGGGAAGAAAAACTCTGAATACCAAACAGCAGCACTACATTTTCTGTAAACGGCAGCAGCTTTTTGTTTTGCGCCTCTTTATCTCCCACATTAATACTAAAACAAGAGACAAATACAGACTGACTCACATTCTGCAGATAATGAAAGTTCATTTTTAACAGCCAAAATGTCTGATTAAAAAAAAAAAAAAAAAAAAAAAAAAAAAAAAAAAAAAAAAAAAAAAAAAAAAAGCTTAGTTTAGAATGTGGTGATTCATAAGACATATAAGGCCTTCAATCTCCACTGTTAAACTGTAACTATAAAAGGTATCTCAGTGTGCTTTAAGCATAAGCTTTTCACAAACACTGTTTATAGAAAAAGGTGGGGAAGCAGATAAGGATTACCTAATTGTTATCTACTTTATAGGCTGGAATAGCACAGTTCCACTGAAAGCTTTCAGACTTGAATTCTCAATTGATTTAATGGACTAAAGAACACTAACACCTCTTCTCATACTAAATTAAGCTTCATGTTGCCAAAAATTCACATACAGATTCAGAAGATGCAACCTGGAAGCAGAATAATTAGCTAGATTGCAAAAGGACCAAGATCTTCATTACCTAAAGTATAACATCTTTCATGTTGGTTAACTACTTATGGTTACATTTGCATGCAATAATTTGAGATGAACTGCTTTGATCGCTTCTCAGTATGTCAAGACAGTTGGTTTATCTGGATTTCCAAAATGAAATACTATTCATCTTAAAAATGCAGCCTTTTTTCACTTTCAACCCTCAAAAGGAGCATCTGAATTGAAAAATTAATCCAGAACTTACAGTATGCGAGGCACTTCATAGCTGACAATACCCAGTGAGGGAGGTCTTCTAAAATAAATAAGTATATTATTTATACATAACCACAAGACTTAATAACAAATATAAATAATGGTACACATGTACAAAATAATGCATTAAGAGATAAAATTTAATTTTTAAAGGTACTATTACTGCTCTACATGCGGACTTCTAAAAGCGAATGGTAATGCACCTACAAAACCTTCCAGACAAATATACTGAGTTGTTATCTAGTTTGGAAAAGGAAGTGTAAAAGACAGGCTACGAAAGCTWTTACCTTAATTAATTTATTTTAGATTTTATGTTCAGTTATTTACTGTTGGACATAATTACATCATATAGAAATGTCAAATTAAGCAAAATCAGAAAAAAAAATCTAACCTGATTTGTTCTGTAAAATAACAACACCATGTTTACTTGTATTAGTCATATTGTACATGACATACTCAGGAATTATCTGTGTTGGCTGCAAGACTTCTTCCAAAGATGGGAGGCCTAAAATGGTTTGTAAACTGTTAGGAGGAAGAGAACAGATCTTTGTTAATACGGAATGAAAACAAATTATGCAAATTCACTTATCAAGTAAATGCTTTTTGAATATAAGTGGAAATAAGTTCTCATATGCAGGACAACTTGAAAACACACTTCTTCCTGGGACAAACACCAAAAGAAACAATAAGAAACGAGCAGCTACGGTACTTAACATATACTCMTTTAGTATCTTTAACAATCATCTTCAGTAAATTTCCAAAGTCCAACATTCTTGATGTTAATAAATACACTGGAAACCGTATGCAAACCTTGCACTAATTAGTACAAAWTTTTACCCTAAAACATAATTATTAGAAAAATTTGCAAGTCAAAAMACCTCATCCCTGCATTTCAGATAGAAAACACATACAAACTATTTCTCTTGTGTACAACACTTCACAGTTTATTACTTACTGTATCAGAATCATATTTCTCCAAATTTCTTGTACATATTCCTGGCTTATTTCCTTCCTGTGCAGGGAGCCTTCTTTGWTTTCCTCTATTATATCTGGTTGTGTTTTTTCTATTTTTTCCTGGAAATGAGTGATTTATACATATTGGATATATGATAAATATACATGTAAAATAAATTTGGACCTCCTAACTCAAAGATTAAGTAAATTTGTTCTCAATTATATATTAATTTTTGCAGAACACTGAATTGCAGAATACTAAATTCCAAAGCTTGATTCAGTGAGTAACTTTAGTGGTCTTAGCATTAAAGTGTAGGTATACTCTATTTTAAAGCAAAAAGGACAATATGGAAAAATAATAAACTCCTTAAGAAGTAAGCAATTTTAAGAGTAGAAACGTGTCAAATCCTAACATATTAGGAAGATAAGAATCCTTCTTTAGTATCACAGTCTAAATTCACAAAGTATGTGCACACATATGTCAAGAGAATAAAGGTCCAAACACTTGCATACCCTCTTTATCAGCAAAGTAAGCAGAAAAGTTATATAATTGGTAACCTTTATTTATTTGCCCTAAATGCAAAATCTTTTTGGTTTCTACAGGAACATATTGTTCTAGTTATTTCCAGAACCCCTCCTTCTAGCCCTTCCAATATTTTAAAATAATGTAGGAGGGATAATTCTGCATTGAAGGACAATGAAAAACTTTATATAAACACCAGATCATTCTGATGCAAAATTAGCCCTATATTGCAATGCGTATGGATTAGATAATGTGGCAGTATTAGTAACATCTTCTGTCAACAAACCTATTGCCAGTATGACATTGGGAACAAGAAAACAGCTTCATACAGGTTTAAGAGTGTATTTAAYTTCATCTCTCAGATGCAGAAATGTTCCCTTTCACTTGCTGTCAGTGTTTCAATAATTTCATGTTACAGTTACTGCTATGATTTTTCCACATGTGTATTTTGCCTGARCATATACAGGCTATTGAATGTCTTACACCTCAAGCTGTCTTTATACATGCAGGAAGTGAAACAGCATATATTAGCAAGGCACTGTTTTACAAAATACAGCTTCACTTTTCTATTATACCCATTTAAATGCTATATTTCACTGTCTAGGATAGTCTATCAAAATATTTTTTCAGTTAGAAGGGAAGATGACAAAAAACAGAAAACAGTGTCACTAAAAGATGACTGCTTCCAGTCTTTTGCTTTTCTTGTTTTTTAGGGTAAATAAAATATGCAACAATTGTAGTTAAAGAAGAAATGTAAATTATTACCATAGACTCCAGTAATTCCATTTTTTTAAGAGTTCTCTTGGATAAATGTRGCAACTTAAAAAATTTTTCTTTGTCTCTGGAGAATTTTTCCGAGTTCCCTTTTGGTGAACACCAGGTTGGTAGAGGTTTAACTGGAGAGGTTGAAGGAAATCTGTAATTAATTGCAGAGACATTAAATACATTTAGAATAGATTAAAAAGAAGTCATTTAACCAAAACCATATCCTATCATTGTGACTCCATAAGATTGTGAAGAAGTTCAGTGAATTAAAAAGAAAAATGCTGAAAWTTTTTCATTATAACATTGTTTAAGCCAACTCTACTGTAAATTAGCTTTGGACTACTTTTCTCAGTTCCAAAGTCAAGCTGAAGATACTCCGGTATTTATACAGCAGAGAGACTACAATCTGAGAAGTGAGGGACTTTTAATATCTTTAATTTAAGAACTTAAGGCAGGCTCTGTTGCCCACTTAGACTTTCTTTAAAGCATACAAGAGATGAAGTAAATACAAGACTGGTAGCACAGCATGGAGCTCCTATAAGAAGTCCTCTTTGAATCCCCATCAAAGACCTTAAATTTAGTGCCTATGCCAGGGAAAACCTTGGGCAAACAAGCAGCACACTAACAGCACTCAGCATACAGGATTTCTAGTCTATAAGTCAAACAGTGCTAAAAATTAATTTGGGGCCCACTGCTCAACCCAAGGCAAGACCTTCTGGAGATCCAAGCATTAGTATTTTAAAATRAAATTCTCAACCCAAAGAGCTCTATTAACTAGTCTTCATTTCAGGCACATCTTTATAATACCTGTACAGGCCACYGTTATCTTCTAAATTTTCTGATCCCCATCTTCCTTTTATGTCCTCAATTACATGATTCTTGAGAAACTTTCTTAATAACTGAATGGTCTGTTGCCTAGTAACTTCTGGACCAAAGTTACTATTACTCTTTAATACTTCATGAAGCCAGTCTATTGCTTCTGATGCAGTAAAACAACTTCCATGTTTTCTGAAATGCTGCCTGTGTTTCCTTAATGGCATCCCTGCTCGGAAATGTTTAGTAACTTCATTCCACTGCACGAGAAACAAACGAACAAAAAAATGAAAAGAGGGTTAAAATCTAAAGGTTATAATAATAAATCTTATTAAATATAAGAAATATTAATACATAGCAATATAATACAAATATAGACATATAAATAACACTGATACTACTGTTATTAAATACAACACTAAACTCTTTAAATGATATTGTATTAATATTTTATATTTAACATTCATTTAAATTTAAGTTCATTAAATATATATGTAAATATATTTAGGTTTTTGTCTCCTGCTTTTACTGTTGAAAACGACATCAAAGTTTCTGAAGGATGACAAATCTTATGATTCAGTGTGCACATGTCCACCACCTGCATAAGCACTGTCTACTGAGGTACTATCAATCCGCAGCCTGCAAATTTGAAATAACTCTTGGAAAACTAGTGCGGGTACATAAACAACAACAGCTACAAATTTCAATGTATTTTATTCTTTTACATGGTATTCGCTCACAAAAAATAGATTATGCCGTCAGATGCGCTGCGATCAATACAGCGCTGCGCTGCTAGTCTAATTTTCAGTGACTAATGCAGTAACAYCAACACATACTTTTTCCATATTAAAGGTTGCACGCTATAAGCACGTGGTACCGCAATGACCTTACTGAACAAAACAAAACAAAACAATCTTTTGCTTCACAGCGTTTAGATTTCTACACGCTGAATTTAAACATCAACGAAAAGCCAGTGTGGCAACCCCGCTCCCCCCAGCTACTACTTGATTTTTCCGTGCGACATGACGCAATATGAGTGGCCAGACCACGGTGGACTCCTGAAGTTCTACCACCAACTTCCCATTTATTTAAAGGCCAAGGGAAAGGCTACGCGGAAGCCAGGTCCTGCRAGAGCAGCCTCCCCTCCCCTCCTCCCCGCCGCCGCGAGCCCGCCGGGCGCTCCGCGCGCAGTGACAGCTCGCCGCCAGCCGGCCTCCGGTCCACGSCACCCCCAGAGCTCCAGCCCCAGCGTCCTCACCAGCCTGGTGGCGCGGTAGGGGCCTGGGGCCGCCGGGCGGCTCTCCATGGCGGTCCGCGGAGCCCCCTCGGGCAGCCCAACCGCCGGGAGTGGAGGGAAACAGCCCCACCCCCACCTCGGCCTAACCGTCACCTCCTAACAGCAGTTTGAATTCCCTGCGCGAGCCGGCGGCGCAAGCCGATTGGCCGAGCCGGGCAGGCGGGGCTGCGGCGGGTGGCGCGCGCCGCCGGCAGTTGGCCGCGCACTGAGGGGAGGCTGCCGCCTGCCGCGCCTCAGCGCCCAAAGGTGCGCGGCGGAAGGGAAGAGCGGGCGGCTTGCTGCGAGGCTGTCGCTTTAAGCGCACCTCGGAAGAAAAGTGAGATTTTTTTTTTTAATGTGTATTTTAAGAGGAATGTGAGTTTTCCTTTAAAAGGACCTGATCAGCTGCGTCCAGAGTCTCTTGAATCTAGCCATTCTAGAGCTCAACACCAAGCTATTGCAGGGTTTTCTTGACCATTGTAATTTCACATTTTAATTCACTCAATTTTTCTTCACATGCGGTTGACTTGTACTAAGATATTCCTCTAAAAGTCTCAGTAAGGCATTTCAATCTACCTAAGCAGAGCTTTATTTGAATGTGGTGGCTTAGCAGTACAACAGAGATGTTGCAGGGAGCTGTAGAGATATAGCCAGTAGTGYTAGTCAGCTTCAGGGCTGTGATAGTTTACATTCTCTCTCATGGTCATGAAGGCAGGAAAAGGACAATATAAGAAAAGGCCAAGCATACATTACAGCTACAGATTTGCCCCGAACAAAGGTTTTAAAAAGTTACATTTTCTCAAAAATGGGAAATTCACATTAGTTGTTTGGCAAAGAGAGAAAGAAGATATGTTTGATGACTTGACTCAGTTTAGACCTTTTATCCCCACAGACATCCTCTAGAAGGCCAGTGTAGTGTTTACATGTTTCATGTCCTGTAAGTCTAGCACATAGCTTACACTGCTACCTAAACACATATACTACTAGTTCCTCTCAGAGGACAGCACATTTTTCTTAACTACCCTATCTTATGAATTTCCTACAGATACAGACATCCGAGGAAAAAAAAATCAAACAAAAAATCCATTAGCATGGCTTTCACAGTTACTTCTAAGTGTTCTCCCTTTCTCAGAACCTGTAGACTTCAGCATATTTGCTTATAACYTGTGCGCTACAAACACCTTAAAAGTGTTTTTTTCAGCCATTGCTCAGATGTTTCAGGCTTATCATCTAAACTTCTTTTACAGTCAGTGAAGACAAAAGAATACCTTAGAAATCTTTACGAGAAGTAATTAAAAARCCTCTCACTGCAAAAAGAAAACTTGCATTAACATATCAAGTGGATTTAGCAGTCATACATACAGCTGGAGCCTAGGAAAAAGACAAAACATACAGTAACRAAGATGATGTACCAGATTAGCATTAGGGAAACTGGTTACACAATTGCCCCAGATGTGGGGATGCTAATTATCCTACTTTTGTATGCTTAAGAAGTTAGTGGCAGGAGCTACTAGTAAATTTTCCTAATAGTTTTTACCAGATACCTGAGCTGTAGCACCTGTTGATAAGCCACTAGTTGTTAACTTATGAGTCATTATAGTAAATAACTCAAAATTAAATGAACCTGTGTTATTTCACTCATGTTTTCCATCTGATCAGAAGAAAAAAGGTGTGGATTCTCTCACTAGATTCAAAAGCTTTAGAAATGCTCTTCACTCATGTATTTCAACAATTGACTTTCTATTTTTCTTTCTAAAAAAATTGCATGTTGAGTGGTTGCCAAGATAGAAAGTGCTATTGATTTTTTTCAATGATCCTTAATATATTAGCTCTAAAACTGTTCAAGAATATAAATCAATTTGTTGATTATCTTAGGGCAATCTCCATGAGTAAAACTTACAGAAAATGGTGACTGCAGCAGTTTTACTATTGATTGCTTCCCATATTCCCCTCTCTCAGGTTGTTTTTTAAAACATGATGCTTGATATATTTGCATTCAACCTACTACCTATAGATGATTTAATACATTTTGTGGAAACTGTGTATCTTAATCAAATAAAGAGATTTTAGAGACATCTCTGGAAAGTACAGTGAAAGTAGTAATTGGAGTGGTCTGGGAAATGTTACAGTCCATCTTCTTCATTCTAATGTAAGTAATGGTATACTGTTACAGTCTCTGGAGACTCAGTGTGTGAGCCCTGCAGTCAGTCACTGACTGCACTTTGTCTATTCCAGTCACTTTCCACTGACTGGAACTTCCGGTGAAAGAAAATTCAGTAGCCTGTGTCCAAAACAATACAGATATCAGGGCCCACATTCCAAAACAGACACAATATTTGATCCCACAGGATTGTCTGTTATCCCAATGTTTACAACTTTCTCTTTACCACAGATACGTGATTTTCCTCACCTCCTTTTGCTGAACTGGAGTTTTCTGTACGCAGAGATACAGCATACAACAAAGTAAAAATCTGTCRTCTTTGCCGTGGTTCCTCAGGTAATGTAAAGCATACAGAACATAATACCAGCTATGACAACATTGCTGTTGGGACAATCAGTAACTGCAATGGTGAATAGAAGTATTTCAATCTGCTGGTGTAAGTACAGTCAGTAGATAAAACTGATTTATAGAATCATCCTTCCGTAATGCTCTGTTGCTATTCTCTGTCATGTATGCATGTTTAAATTATATTTTTAAGGGTATGGCTTCTATACTTGCAGTAGATAAAACCAGTCTGTCAGGTATTTAATGAAATTAAGCAAACAAGAAGCGTAACAGTACATAACAATTGAAAGATATTGAAGATTTCTTAATGCAAAATTATCMTTGTGTCATTGAGATAACAAGATAAAAGGAATTCATCTGTTTCTATTTCCAGGTGAAACATTTAGGCAAATTGTTTTTCCAACAACATTTTGTATTGTTTGTTGAAGATATTAAGCAGTGAGGGCTGGATTTTTTAATGCATAGTGCAGCCTTTATAAGAACAATATTTGGTAAAAAGAACCTAATCTGGTGCCTATGGGAAAAGTACATTTTAAAGAAATATTGCAGGAATTACTACCATTTCATTATAATGTATTGTTTTTTAGAAAAGCAGTTACTGACCTGTGGAATTTCATAGCTGTCATATAACAGCATGTAACAGCTGATTTGCTGCTTTCAGGAGATGGAATGGCCATATTTTAATAGCGACAATGTAAACACTTTTAGGAAGGATTGGTGTGCAAGGAATGATAGAAAGAGGAGAATGCTTTTGAAGGTTATTTTGAAAATATGCATGCGAGAATTTGAGAGAAGAAAGAATCTCACTTGGGAACTCTATCTTTTTCTACTCCTGCTGGACTTTTCCCTATGTGGAGTCAATAACTTGTACAAATAGCCACTTAGATGRGAAGCTGGTATGCAGTAGTGTAGCCACCACCCCCAAACCTGGAAGACTAAAAGGAATAAACACCCCTCTTGTTCAAGAACTCTGACCAATTATTTGAGATCCCCTGCTGCACCCTCTCTGTAACTCAGGCTCCCCAAGCACTTTCCTCTCTCTTGGAAATGTCAAAAGACTCCTTGTGTCATCACCCCCTAAACTCAAGGAATTTGAACACTGTTATTGTATTTCCTCCTCTAGGAGACTCTGTATCAACACATTGTTCTGTTCGTACCTTGCATGTATTTAAAAAATAGCATGAATCTTTCCTCGTTCACTTCTCAAATCATCCAACAGGTTCACCTACTTCCCTACCTTCTCCCTTCTTGATGCATTAACAAGCTTGCTCAGGACTCTTGCCTTGCTTCCCTATACCCTGCTAAATATGTTTTGGATTCCTCCTTCCAAACATTCAGCCTGCTGAGGTGGGAGGGGGGCGTTTCCTAACTAGTCTACTGATCAACAGAAGTACACATAGTCTGTAAAGCATATTACCTGCTTTAAGAGTGGCTTTTAGTGTTGTTTGTTAAGTCCCATGGACCGTATAGCGATGGCCATACAGATTTTAAGTCCTCAGTGGATACCAGGTGGGAAAATCTTGCTTCATTCCCTCAGTAGGCTTATTCCTATTTCTCCAGTGCAGGTGTTGTAAGTGACCATTCTGCAGTGGTTTACAGAAATCTGAAAATATATGGATGTTTCATAGAAGTCATACAGAAAAGCCTTGAAGTCTTTAATAACATCAGTTTTTATGGATATGCAATCCCTTATTTTGTAAGAGCTTAATTTCTGCTATACACTGGCTATTCATATAAATACCTCAAAAATATAAATATTTTTCAATTTCCAAATGAATATAAAATGTTAAGAAAGCATGTTTATGGAATATTTCAACAATCAACTAACAAACATGTTTGTTATTGTTTGTTACAAAGGACTAAAAATGTCTACCAAGGGGTAAGGAGATCATGCTTAACCAAGCATGAGAAACTATACCAGTAGTAGTCAYATGGTGAATATTATACTGTTATAAGGTGAAGTGCATAAAGAGTTTTTTTTCAAGAAAATATTCATGTAATGTTAAWTATGAACAAACAATTAAAATATATATGAGGCTGTGTGATCTTTGAATTTTCAAAAAATATTGAGCTTGGAGCTCAGTTCATTGGGGTTAGTTTCAAGTACAATTYCAGAGTCTAGCAGATATGTTTCATCTATAATTAACAACCAGTGCTTGCACACATCTTAGATGAAGGCTGCAGTTTTAATGAGAAACTATTTTATTTTAATAGGCTTCAAATATATTGCATACAAAAGTGACATGGCTAAACCTATTTGAGCTGCTATACCTGAGATTACCGAGCGCTGACACTAACCACACAGCTGACCTTCTAACTATTAATAACACCTTTGCAAATGTAGACATGAGATGCCCTGGATCCAAACATYTAATTAACAAAGATAGTTTGAGGCCTGAGGTATTTTGAACCAGCCCTAAGTTAAAGCTCTTTTGCTTTGCCTTTCATATATTACTTATTATCCTGTCAAAGGTTTTTTCATATACTGCATCATGATATATTAATTAACTCATGTGCTTTTTTCCCCAGTCATTTGGCTTAAGACTTAATTAAATAGGCGATGCTGAGTATAGCTTAGTAAAGGGAATCTGCTGAGTTTCGCTTTTTGCCAACTCAGCTGCCCAGAATGGGCACTCAAGCCACTCATTCACTCCACTAGTAGGAGTGAATTCCACACTTCCTTGGTGTGGAATCCAGACCATTTAATCAAAGCACATATTAAATACCTAAGTTTCAGATGCCTAATGGAGTGGTCTTTCTAGAATAGTGACTGTATGTCCTGCACAGACAGACCAACAGTTATGGAGAAGGAATTCATCTGCATAAATTAGGTAGGTAGTTTCTCTGTCAGGAAATCTGCAAGGCATCGATCTCTCAGCTAGGTAGTCACCTAGGGAACACAGGTACTTACCTAGAGAGGCTTGTGTCCAGATGCACCTAATGTTTATCTGCAAATTAGGTACACACAGTGAATGCCCCCAGGATATTCCAAATGATATGAAAATGAAGTCATTGCTATCTATAGTCTTTAGCTGTCTTTATATGAAAAAGGCTGCAAATTCTAATGCTATCCCAGACATTTCTAATCAATGTATAGACTCATAAAACTAAAAATGATTTCTTACTGTGCAAAGTGTCCTCTTTAACCACTGCAACATTTTATCACAAAATATGTTTCARTATTGATGCATATCTAAATATCTTCTGGATTTCTCAGATCTAAAAAGCAAGTTCTTTGAAAGTATTTGAATAACTAGAGGAGTTTTAAAATTCCCAGTCATCTGGGTTCAGAGAGCTGAATTTTTAAAGGAATTTACTTTTTGCTCTATGTAGTGCAGCTAAGCCTGATATGAAGATGTCCCTAGTAAAACTATATTAGCAAATGGGTGCTGACTGGAATGCAATCTGTGAAAAATTTTGAATCAGGAAGTAGTCTTGTAAATCACTTCTAGATTGCACTGCTAAGTAGATCAATGTCTGCCTTAAGTTTTGACTTCTGAATTTTAAGCATTTTTAAAAATAAGTTAGGCAGTTTGCCATTCTCTGTGCTTTTGAAAATCCAAGTCTGCTGGTTAGCCTAAATTTATAAATGTTTTTGAAAATCTTTTCTTAAATTATATGATGGCAAAAATGTTGAGCTGCCTACACCAATATATTTACTATTTCTGTGGGGAAACTATCTGAGATTTTTCAGATAATAACAGTATAGGCAGGATTTGCAGTACAAAGCATACTGACCCTGCCTGATATGTGACCCTACATCTAAAAGGGGCTGTTTGAGCAGTGACTTTTCAATTCAGTTTCTCGTAGTGAGGTTTGAATGTCTCAAGGCTATTGAAAATTCTGCTATTACATGTTGAGAGCTACAATTTTTGTACCAGCAAAATTAAAAAAAAATCCTTGGAAAGGACAAAAAGGCAGAGGAAAAAAAAAAAAAAAAAAAAAAAAAAAAAAGTAGTAAGCTACCTGGGATGTAATAGCTAAAATGGATACCTTTGTGTTTAAACCATTGCCTTTGGTACCGTCAACTGTTCTGTGTGGGCTACTCTATTATTCTGTGTGTACTACAGCATGTTATTGGTAAAATAATTTCTCATGTGTTCTTGGAATAAATCAGAACATTATCTCTGTTTTGTACAGCATCATTGTTATGCAATGCCTACAGGTTGCTAACAGAATTACAAAAGTAAGCTAGATGTTTCTGGCTGTTATCTTGCTAGAGTTTTCCCCAAACAGGAGGGAATTCCTCTGGGTATTTATTTTCCCTCTGAAAAGCATTTCTCAAATCATTTTGGTTACAACTATAAAAAAGTTGTTTAGATGTTTAAAGGAAATGTCAATGCCTTCTGCTGTTCTTGCTTATGCTGAGGTATCAGTTCTTTGAAAATGTATGATGAAATGAAAAMATTGGCAGCACATCATACCAACTAACAACTTCATGCATTCAGTATGGCTGGACTATTTTTAAGTATCTGTCTGATAGAAGCAGAGAGAAAACAGCTATCTGGATGCTTTTTAAAAAAGCTATTTCTTTTCTGGCCAGGAGAAAGGAAGGGTAGAGTACTGTTGATTGCTATATAGCAAACAAGGGAAGAAAAGTTAAAGACAGTCCTGAACCATGGTGGGTGAAAGTGGAGATAACTCGGGAAATATGGAGAGGAAGAGWGGGCTACAAGGTGAAAGAAAAACCTGACTAGACTGTTAGGCTCAAAAGCTGTCAGGCTCAAAGGTCAGTGATTCACAGTCTAGTAGAACCTGGTTATAAGAGGCATACCGCCAGGGTTAATATGGGGCTGATGCTCCTTAACATCTCTTCCAGTAATCTTTAGGAACAGAAAGTGCCCTCAGCAGTTTTGCAAATAGGTGGGAGTGAAAGGCAGGGCTGCCATGGAGGAATGAATTGGAGGAATGGACTAACAAAAATTTTATGAAATTCAACAAAAACTAATGCGAAGTCTTGCACTTGGGACAGACTAACCCCATGCATCAGTACGACCTGGGAGCTGACTAGGCAGTATCTCTACAGAAAAGGATCTGGGGGTCCTGATGGGTAACAAGCTGAACATGAGTTGTAGCATGTCCTTATGGCAATGAAGGCCAATCCTACCATAGTGCATTAGCAAGAACCTGGTCAGCATGTTAAGGGACATGATTATTTACCTCTACTTGGCACTTGTCAGGCAAGGTCTGCAGTATCCAGTTTTGGGCCTCCAAGTACAAGAAAGACTGGCAAACTGAAGAGATGCTGGTGGAGACCACTAAGAAGAAAAGGGGGCACATGATGTATGAGGAGAGGCTGAGGAGAGAACGGGGATATAATTGAGAGCTTCAGCTACTTAACATGGGCTTATAGAGAAGATGGTGGAAGGCACTTCCCTGAGGTGCACAGTAAAGGRAGAAGAGCAAAGGACACAAGTTGCAGTAAGGGCAGTTCTGAGTAGACACAAGGAAATGGTGATGGAGGTCACACACCAGAACAAGCCCAGAGAGGCTGTGAGATCTCCAGCCTTGGACATTTTCAGATCTCAGCTGGACATGGCCCTAAGCAACCTGATCTAACTTTGAAGTTAGCCCTGATTTGAGCCAGGGATGTTTCACAAGGGATCTTCACAGGTCCCTCTCAACCTATATTTTTCTATGATGCCTATGAATAGGGAAGGCTATAGTTCCCTAGCTTTCCATCCCACCACAAATTCTCCCTCATCTGTATGACAGTCTATAGTTAAGGAGTTAAATTATAAAACAATTAACTGTACTGTTTCAGTCCAACAAGAACACTTTCTATGGAATTTATTTTTAAACTCATTGTTTCATTTCTATTGTTCAATCATTGTCTGTATGATGTCATCAGTGGCATGGAGTCTAGTTGGAGGCCTGTGGCTAGTGGTGTCCCCTACAGCTCAGTACTAGGTCCCATCCTGTTCAACTTTTGCATCMATGACCTGGATGAGGGGACAGAGTGCCTCCTCAGCAGTTTTGCTGATGATCCCAAGCTGGGAGGAGTGGCTGATACAGCTGAGGGCTGTGCTGCCATTCAGAGAGACCTGGACAGGCTGGAGAACTGGGCAGAGAGGAACCTCCTGAGGTTCAACAAGGGCAAGTGCAGAGTCCTGCACCTAGGGAGGAATAACCCTAGGCAGCAGGACAAGCTGGGTGCTGACCTGCTGGAGAGCAGCTCTGCGGAGAAAGACCTGGGAGTGCTGGTGGATGACAAGTTGACCATGAGCCAGCAATGTGCCCTTGTGGCCAAGAAGGCCAATGGTCTGCTGGGGTGCATTAGGAAGAGTGCTCCCAGCAGGTCGAGGGAGGTGATCTTGCCCCTCGACTCAGCCCTGGGGAGGCCTCATCTGGAGTACTRTGTCCAGTTCTGGGCTCCCCAGTACAARAGAGAYATGGAGCTRCTGGARAGAGTYCAGCGTAGGGCTACAAAGATGATCMGAGGGCTGGAGCACCTGCCCTGTGAGGAACGGCTGCGAGAGCTGGGCCTGTTTAGCCTGGGGAAGAGAAGACTGCGGGGGGATCTTATCAATGTGTACAAGTACCTGAAGGGAGGGTGTCAAGGGGACGGGGACAAACTCTTTTCAGTTGTCCCGTGTGACAGGACGAGAGGCAATGGGCAGAAATTGAACCGCAGGAAGTTCTGCCTGAGTATGAGGGGGAATTTCTTCCCTGTGAGAGTGACGGAGCACTGGAACAGGTTGCCCAGAGAGGTTGTGGAGTCTCCTTCTCTGGAGATCTTCAAGGCCTGCCTGGATGCAGCCCTGTCTACCATGCTCTAGGTGACAGTGCTGAGCAGGGAGGTTGGACTAGATGATCTCCAGAGGTCCCTTCCAACCTTACCAGTTCTATGATTCTCTGATTTGTCTTTAGCTTTGCTTAGCTTTAATGTAGATGAATACTGACAAAACTATTATTTCAGCTGTGCTCTTTTTAAATGATAGTTTTAGTTGTATATAACTTTGTAATAGTTATTACAGATTCAGTACCGTATTAACACAATCCATTAGCATATGCTTTCCTAATGGCTTTATGCAAGTCTTGTGACTCCTGTATTATGTGACATCTACTCATGACATGATTTTTAGAAGGCAACTGCTTCTGTGAGAAGGTGCAAACTGTGTAAGCTCCCTTCTGGGTTTAATAGCAAATGAAAGTTTGCTCTGATAATTTAATATTTGTGCTTGGTATGCTAAGATTTTTTATCTATCATGACTCTTTGAAACAAAGAAGTATTTGGATTTTATGTGTCTATTTGTTCAAATAGCTTTTATTGAACTCATTTCTTACTTTAAAAGAAAAATCATTTTCTGACTCTGCTACAGAGCTTTAAATAACAATTGTTTCAGATATAAGCATTCTTTCCCCCCCTGCTACTCTTATCCACTAAACTGCTTAATTAAAAAGAAATGCAGTTTTAACCAAGTTGGTCTGAAAAACATAATCCTTTTATGTAGTTGCTTACAATTTGTTGCTTTTCATTCTTGAGCTGCAGTACAGATGGGCCCAGTTTCCTCACAGATTAGTTCATCAGATCTATTATTCTACAAATGTGTAGCAGCTGTTGCTCAAATCCAACTTGATTGCACACGCCCTCTGCTGCTTTACTCAATTGGTTTACTCCAAACATTTTGTTACTAAATCATTCATTTGGTTGTAACCATCCATACAAAGTATACATTAAAAAGCTTCATAGTGCAGCAATTTGAAAGGCAATTGCTCAAAACAGCAAAGATTGCTCAAAACAGCAAAGGATGGGATCACGTATGGGGTTTGTATGACTCTGAAATATTGGTGGGAGATACACCCACAAAAATATTACATTAATCGACTCTGTCTTTATTAGCTCCTATAACAAGCACTAGAGTTTCTTTGCCCATGGGACAGGCAGAACAAGTGAGACAGGTAGAACAAGTGAAGTGACAGGACTGCTTTTCCCCTGTAGCCACCTCAGTTCTTGCTGAACTGATAGTGTCTACCCATTTGTGCCTTAATATTGCTGCCTTTTTCACCCAGCTAAAGTGTTGTTTCTTGAGACTTGGCTGTATGTTCAGAAACAAAGGAAGAGAGCTTCAAATTAGTACAACTCTTAGCGGTCACAGTAACAGCTTTAAATCATATTGGTCTATAGTAGTCTAAATCTGCAAGCTCCTGAGGAAGTATTCTATACTTCGTCAAAATTGCTCAAGCCCTCTAGCTCAACATCTTTTTGGTATCCAAATATCAACTAGCTGACTATCTGATTTCCRTATCAGATAGACAACCTCTACCTGTGAGGTTGTCCTAACTTTCTATTAAATTCCAAAATCATGTAGCAGGCATTCCTACAGTCTTTTTAACATACCTGTAAAAGCTATACTTTTTATTCATGCTGTCTCATGTGGTCTTGTACTGTCTATCTTCTTTGGAGGGATTTTAGAGGGGTATGTCCTTTGAGTAAAAAATTTGATCAGTAAATTCTGGAACTAGTTTGTTAAAAAAACATTTAAACATAGCTTGGAAACAATMTTGAGGCCCAAATCACCTGTGTAACTTAGCTACTCTCCAGATCTCTAAATATTCTTGTGCTTGTGGCATGGAAGAATCAATCTATAAATAGCATTGACAGTACAGATGTCTATACTGAACTGTGCAAAACAGGCACCTGGATAGGCTCCTGTGTTTTCTGAGGCAGCATTCTGAGATTCTCTTAATATGCAGAGAGTAGCCTTATTTTCCAGATCTAGAAAGAAGTCCTTATCTTCAAAAGCCACAAAATCACTTTCTATCTCCCTTTTATCTGCCAATGCATGTGTACTTAGCTGAATTTGTATGATGCAATAGGTAGCTCTGTTGCTGCATTTTTGGGTCACTCTGGGCTTCCATCTCCAAATCAGTGGGAGCTTCCTAGCCAGTTCTTACTCTACAGCAGCAGGAGAGTTTGCCTGCTTACAGCAGTTTTCTAATGAATTTTTTCTTTTTGGAACAATAATACTGTAATCACTGCATAACACATACTTGTAATTATGATCTACTGGATCAGAGGTTTTTCCTTTTAATTTGCTATAAGGCATATAAATTGTATCATATATTTCAACAATAGTGGGTGAAGGTTTAGACACCAGGTTAATTATATTGAATCTCTTGACAACATATGATCTTTTCAGCATCATTGCAGTCGTACATGATTTTGAGRACGGTCTAGCTCCCTTACATTGTTAAAAATGTACTATTTTTTTTACAGATTAGTTTATTTTGATTTTAGGTTAAGCTATTGCATGCATACAGCCTTGTGGTTACTGATGATCTTAGTTGACTTGCTTCATCATCTGAGGCTGCTTTTTTGTTTGCTTTTTTTCCCCCAAATTTAAAGAAGTTATCTTTTGGCTTAGTAAAGTAAGTTGGAAAATCCAAATAACTGGAAAAAAACTAATAGGAGAAGGTATTAAGAAAGCACAAAGCACCAATTGCACTCTGTAATGGCCCATAGTAATCTTTTCAAATATTAGACATTTGCAACAGCCATTACAGAGATAGTCAGCAAGTTCATGCAGAGTTAGAAAATCACAAGGATTTATCACCTAGTTAGGACCTACTRGATCCCTCTATATGAGGATATGTTTTCATTCTGGTGACACAGCAGTTTGCCTGGTCTGAGACCAGATAAATTTACATTCTAGCATGTGAAGAGTTGAGGAGCTGTATGCAGACAGCTTTACTGTGTTCTGCCTGATGGGAGAAATGCCCAGACTGACAGCAGTCTCCTGGTGTCAGCAAGGTGAGTGAAAATTGCACTTTTAGGGACCCCACTTCTCTTTGGGAAGCTGACCTGGAGCAAGCCTTCTGCCAGGGACTGCTCAGACATGGAACTACTGAGTTTGTGGAAGCTATTTTCTTAATGACTGGCTTATTACCTGCATGTAAGCTATTGTTTCCATCTTGTTGTCAGGATGCTTTGTCATAATTTGAAGCAATATTTTGAAAACAGGCTATTTTTACCTGCCTGTTTGGCAGAATATGTGGTCAATACTGGAACTAACTGGTTAACTATAGGGGCAGAGTAGGGGCAGAGTCTACCCTGTTCCAACCTTATAATTCCAGGGATATTCCCTGTAACTTTGTATAATATCAACAGTCTTGTATCTGTTAACACCTGAAACATCTAATGAGTATTGAGGACCAACTGTGGAATGTATTCTAGAAAATCAAAGCAGACAAGTAATCCGTGACTCTCAGAATTTAAAGTACAATGTCCTGTACTGCAGGGGGAAGTAATAGCAGAAGTCCATATAATTGTATGAAACCTTGATTTCTTCAAATGAATGCAGGAACCTACTCTAGCACCTATCACCATTTAAAAACCTGATGTAGCATATCCTTGCTTTTCTCATTTCAGGGCTTGTCTTTCTGCGTGACTTTGTTGTGATATAATTGATTTCTACCACAAGGTGGTGGTGTTGCTTTTTTTTCTCGCGCTCTTTATTTATTTATTTATTTATTTATTTATTAATCTTGAAAAGTTGTTTTTGAGACCAGCTGGAGCAATGTGAAAACCAGCTCTTATCTATTTAATGCAACTTAATGATAACATGTTGTTTTAACAAATGTTCATGCAATTTTCATGTTACTTTTACAGCCGGAGTGTACTAGTACTATGCTTTCAATATACAACAGATCCATTGTACATTAGCAAGGCTATTATTTCCTGCTTTCCAATCTTTTGCATCTGATGTTTTTACTGCACTATTTTGTCCTCCTAGGAAAAGGATAAGCCATTTTTTTTCAAAGAGAACTTACCAACACTTTACTTTGAGTCATTAGACATCACTTTATGTATAAAGTTCTTTTTTTTGTGAAAAGGCCGTTTAGTCGTCATGTTATGAGAAATGTATTGGTTCAAATTTGTGTTAGCCCAGGCTGAAATCTCCAAAGATACGCTTGCCAGTTTGGTAACCAGGCAGAATGATTCATATGATATTCTGTAGCACAGAGACAGTAGTTGCTGCTGTATGCTGTGCCTGAGCTTGTGAAACAGGCTTGTATTGCCCAGATCTACTTGGCCCAATATCTTATAGGAACTTATAGGATATGAAAGCCTTCCTGAAAGTCTGGGAATTAACCAGTGAACACTATGGGAAAAAGAGGTAATTGAAAAGTCCCTGAAATCCTGCAGTTCTCAGCTCACTGTGTCTAAAGGCTGGGGATTTAGTAACTTGAGTGAAAAGCTTGATTCTAGTCATTGTAAACTGTAAAAGTGACATAGTTCATGCTCTTTCATCCCTTGCTAGTCTTACTTTGAACACTTCTTCTGTGTTGTAGCTTAGTGGTATGGGCAGATGACACTTTTATTTGTTTTTTTCATGGACCCTGTAAAACTATTGACCTTGAAATACTTCTCTATTTTTGTCCTACTTGGAAATAGAATGCTTCCTTGGACAAAAAGAGAAAGTAACAAAAGCACCAACATAAGTGAAAGCACTTGCATCACTGCTGTAACCTTCCTTTGTTACAGAGTCTCCTTTCAGGAGAAAGCCTGGCAGGTATGGGGCCATGTGGAAGTAGTCATGGAAGCATCTGTGCAAGTAGCTACTTGAACTGGGAGCACTGGCAATGCACAGAAGATAAGGGACAATACAAAGAGTTCCTATTCTGGACCAACAACTTTGTCCCTCTCCTTCCTCTGTATGCTTTTAGCATTCCTGTTACTATCATTCCTGCTGATTCCTGGGTGATGCATATGTAGAAAATCTCTAGAGGGTAGACCTTATTTATGCAAATATTTTTCTTGGAGGGCTGACACAAAAAAAGCTGAAATTACCTAAATAGGAGGAAAAAATCACTTGAAAAACTCTGTAATTTGATTAGAAACRATGGAGTCTAAGAAAAATCCTAGAGGGAAGACAGAGGAAACAAAWTGGCCATGTGAAACAAGGACAGGATCAATATACTGAGGAAGTGAGAGTTGATAAACATTTGCGTGATTAACGTACAAGTACCACTGTTCTGTCAGGAGATCGAGGGTACTGCTGAGTTTTTCCCTCCTCTTCTTCCCCCAAGGAAGCCATCCACTTATGTGCACTTTAATTAAGTTACCTAATGATTCTGATCTTGATAATACGTATTAGTTCTTATAAAAATAAAATGAAACACTTCTGCAGTTGATGATACTACTTGTCATGTGTAGTTCAGTTTATTTTGTTGCATTAACATGAACATTCATTTCAATATATGTTAAAAAGAGAAGAAGGCATAATTATCATAGGATAGAATGAGGAATAGACATATTCTTGAGCATTTCATAATATTTGTAACAGTTCACTATTCGGTATTGGTGACAGCATAATCTCTACTTTACGGGCTTTGACCCTGAGATAGTACTTTTCCATGAGCATTCTGTCAGTGCAATTTTCTTATGTACTTGCCTCAGTGTCATAGTAACACTACAGTGTAATTTACTATGCATAGGGTTTGAGTTAGTTGCATGGAGTAACTATTTTGTCAAATTTTGTAATTATTTTGTCTGTAAGCTTTGTACAAAAATGTCAGCCTATTTAATTTTTTTCTAGATCACAGACTGCATTATTATCAGATGGTATCCTTTATTTCAGATTACAGCTCTTCAATTTCTAGCTAAATATTCACTGATTCAAAAAGAGGTGATACTATTCTAGAAGTATTTTAGAGCTTGTTGGTAAAAATGACCTCCATACAATAGTAGGTGACTTGTTTAAATAGAATGCTAGAAATAAAAATTCTCAATTTCAATAGAGCAGATTTTGATAAACTGAAAGAAGTACTAGACCATTAACTGAACTGATGAACTTGAGAACCTAAAAAAATTCCAAGATTTTGTTGCATTTAGAGTGAGCTGTTGGGATAATTGAGAAGAGTAAGGGAAGGGTTTTGGCTCTAGTTGTATAAATAATTGAATCAAGAAGAATCTTATAACTAGAGAGCCTAGAAAGATTAGAAAGGAAAAGACTGATCAACAAAGAAATCAGCATGATGGGGATGAGAGCTGCCCCAGAAGATAGCAGGGAACTTGTAGATAGTGTTTTTGGGTTTCATGTCAGACCCCATTTGGGGATGTGTTCTAACAGATACAAATCCTTTTGTCCATCCCAATATTTTGGCTTCTCTGACTTAGGTATATGCCTGATGCATGTCTTTCCTTCCAACTTCAGTTGTTACAATCTCTTTTTCTCAGCCAGTCAGAGATATTTATGTCCTGGCTTTTCTTTAGCTTCTCTGTTTCTAGCCTGGTGCAATATTTATGCAAAGTAAACYGCACAACAGGAATGATTTAGAGACAACCAGTGTAGAACAGTTGGGAGCATAAGGATTATGGTAGATTGAAGTTCACGTGAAGGTTCATGCTCAGGTCCCCCAAGGAGCTCTCATCTRTTCCATATGAGTTCTTGAACTACACTGCTTTTGGAAAGTGAGTCTTTTTTGGTACAAGTCCACAGTAAAGAAGAACAAAAAATATCATAGGCAATCTCTTTCCTACCTGAAGTAGAATGTAAACACCAATGAAATACCAAATGTTTTCTGACATGAGAACTATTTCGTATGCAGACCTAGTCTTAAAGGTTGAGCAATCTCAATACTCGGAAATGCAACTAACTCCATTCATAATTAACTTGGTTTTTAATTCTTTTCAGCTAGATTTTTTTGCACCAATTACTCATTTTCAACATCTCTAATTTTAGAATAGATATACGTACACAGATTTACCAGTGCCAGAAGTGGTGTAATAATATACTGAAAATTGATTTGATTTAGTCTTGAATGATGCTGGTGAAAATGTGCCAAACTACCCACATTTATACAGTCAAAGAGCAATCTGAAGGAGTCATGCTTTTACATTGCCAGTTAAGTATTTTCAGCTCAGTGTATGCAGAAAAAGTACCTTGTTACCTGAC
The DNA here is from genome assembly GCF_003343005.1 of Rhea americana. Classification (NCBI taxonomy): domain Eukaryota; kingdom Metazoa; phylum Chordata; class Aves; order Rheiformes; family Rheidae; genus Rhea; species Rhea americana. The sequence goes on along the minus strand of NW_028186356.1, from coordinate 889,031 downwards.
TATCTCTCATTGATGTATGTAGGTTGATTGCCCCACTGAGCTCTACTTTTCAACCAAAGAGGCCAATTTCTCTGTTTGTGCATGAATTTCTTTCATTAATGTTAACATTATTGTTTCCAGGGCGTTAGCATCACTGTGAATGGGAGCTGTGCATGTGAGTTGACAGAAACATACTCCTTAAATCTGTAATTTGAATTCAGGTTGRGTATACACTACACAGGGAGTTAAACATTTTTCTACTCACTGATCAGACAAAACCATGCAGTATTTACATTAATTCCTACATTTTTTAACCCAATGTGCAAAGTTTCACAGCTACTCTTCAGTGCATGTCAAACACTATGCAACACTGAACATTTCCTCTTAGAAGTGCCAAGTTTAGGCSGTTCAACTTCTGAAACTATTAGACTGTAACTCATCTGCCCTACCAATAGATGGATTTGTAAAAAAAAATATGAAACTAATACTCTGGGGAGATTTCCTTCATAGAACATGAAATTCCTAAGTACATATTTACCTGTGATCCTGTAAACACAGGACAAATTACTGCAGGTAAACTATAGACTTTTCTTGATTGGTTAATGAAAAGCTTTTCTTCTATTGGAACCGTACTCTTATGGAAGAAAAACTGTTTCCAAGACAGATGAGCATTTTGAAGGTAGTTTACTATATAAGCAATAGTGTCATTTTCTTAACTGCTATAGAGAATAAATGGATGTATTCTGAAATGACTGTTTAGCTTGTTTTACTAAATGTAGACATTTTAAACATGATTGTCTTGGTATTTTCAAAAGAAAGCATGCAGGAACCAAACAAAGGAGAGGGTTGAACTCCAGGACTTCTAGTACCAGGAACACAAACATCTATTACTGGAGTTGTAGAACTTGTGTCAATAAGTAGCAGGGCAGTGGTACCATTATTCCAAAACTGAAAGAGACTCCAGATATGTTTTACCTGTATATATGTCTGTATGATTAGGAATGTGTTCTGTGAAAATGTAGTTGCAGTAAACATATACATTTGTATATTGTGCACCTGTATATTGTGACCCTGCTTGAGCAGGGAGGCTGGATTAGATGGTCTCCAGAGGTCCCTTCCGACCTCAACCATTCTGTGATTCTGTAACCATACAGCACACACTATGCTTACAAAAAAACCAAGATGGTCTGTAGAACTGCTTCATGATATGATAATTCTCAGTGATTTCTAGGGCTCAGTCCTACAAAACATTGAATAATTCTAACTTGGAAAATACATAAAGTCAATTTATAACCAATTACCTGTATTTGCTGTCAATGGTTGGGAATAACAGTGTTTAAATACTATATTTTTAAACAATTGTAAAACCAAGGGCTTATCATAATCATTTAGAGAATTAAAGTCTTGCCATAAAATAACAATTAAAAAGAAAAGAAACATTCCATTAGAGTTTTTAATCACTCGAGAGATTTTTATTCTGTTCTTTCTCAAAAACCAAAATTCTAAGTTAAAAGAGTTTACCTCTGTGTGAGTTATAGTTGTGGTAATTATATGCTACATGTCATACAGATACAATGCCTACTGACATTAAAGCTTTAAGAAATTATAATGGACAAGGACAGATGTTGCCAAGTTTAAAAATAAAAGGAGAACAACAGAAACAATGTAGCAGCTCATCAGAATTCATCAGCAAGTGGAGTTTAATTCCATGGTACTGTACTGTTATCTGTCAACCATTCATGCAATTAAGAGAAAATATCTCCCAATGTTACCATGGTGCTAAAGCATTCCAGGAGAACAGCCAGCCCACACAGGACCTAGAAGCTATAAAATATTAATTCTGTACAAGCACACATTCAATAATCTGAACATTTAATATAGGCTATAGCAAATGTGTTGTAGCAAATTATTCAGTTAAAAAGAGCAGTGCCAGATAGTATATTGACCGTACTTTATTTGCAAAAATAGTATTTGTTATGGGATTACAAACGTAGATATGAAAATGAAGCTTTTATATTAGCAGTACAGATATTGTGACTGACAGGTAGGAATAAAGGCTGAACGCCATGCCCTAATTATGTGATATGGACTAAATGTGTGGCACGAGCCACTTTGAAGCCATGGAGAAAATTCTGTTGCACGATCAGGAAGAGAGTTTGATTCACCCTTCCCCTAGCAATAGCCTCTACTGAGGTGTGCAAATCACAAATACAATTAAAGGTGAGCATTAAAGGCTCAGTTTTCAAAGTGGGTATTTGTTTGCCAGATAAAGTCCAACAGAAAAGGAAGTTTGAAATACTACATCAAGTAGAAAATAATTCAGCTACTTCATGGCACTGAGATGTCAAATGAAATTGGCCAATGTCTGTTGCAAGAAATTGCATGTGCCGGAGTGGATTTAGGGAGGAATCATGCCTCCACCATTAGCACTGCTGCTCCTCTGATACAGTGTGCTCCTATTGAGCTGGCCTATATCCATCTTTGGAGTATGCTGAAGCTATGCTCAAATTTAGAAAAAAAAACATTTCCTGATGCTAGAAATACATGATAAACATCGTAAAAGACACAGTGAAAGTTATGTTCAGTAATAGCATCTTATAAATATGGGCTAAAAACTCATTTGGGTTTTCAGCGAGCTGTCAGCAATTCCTGTATGAATAGAAACTATTATAGTGAAATCACTTTTGCAAGTTCAAGTATGGCTTGAGCAATATGCAGTATAGCCAGTAACAAGCCACCCTGGAATATTGAATGGATTCTGAAGTTGCATGAGTGGGGAGGACCTTTTGTCAGGCTTTGTGCTTTTTGTCCATTTCTAAGTCCCTCTTTTACTGCATAATTGCTGGTTTGCCATGTGCTTTCCACAGGCTGTGTGTGGGAAGTGCAGTCATGGGCTACAGTAAATTGGAATTAGCTAGAGTTAGTTATTCCAGAGCTGCTGTCTTCTCTCTTGAAAAGAGATCCCATCTTAGATTTAAACTTTTCAAAACAAAACTTTCCCTAGAAAGTTTCAAATGTGAGGCAACATCTTCCAAAACACAAAACTCCAGCCAAAAAGTACTGAGAAATCTGTTCTGCTACAGTTATTTACAGCGTAGAACTATTGCTGGGGCTTGTAGAGTACATTATTCAGGAAGAAGTATTTGCTCTATACCTGTTTTTCAAAGACCTGCAGATGAAAGGGCCCTCATCCTCACAATTTTCCTTTCATCTGTTCTTTATAACATGATATTTCTGTTCAAGTCCTTGCTAGAAAGGGAGAGAAAGTTGGAAGCCTTTAGTGGAAAGTYCCACAGAATGAGTTTTTGCGATATGATTGTACAGTTAGCTAAATARCTTTACTCATTATCACTTGCCTTTGTTTAAAAAAAGAGAGGCTCACAGTTTGTCTGAAAATGTTGTCAGTCAAGGTCATCTTTCAAGAACTGATGATACAGATCTGAACATGATCAAAGTGCTATGAGATGGGATCATTATAATGGCTATGAAATTATGAGTAAGTTGAGAATTGTGTATTCTCCTTCTTGTTTAGCTTTTAAATACCTCAAAAATATTGGTCTGTCMGCTACCTTAATAAATTAGACCACCATTTAATAAATTGCAGCCCAGCTGGGAAAAGATTTTAAGAGGCTGAAGTTTTTATTTATTTTCTTTTAAACCTTTTAGGTGTTTGGTCTAAGGAAAAGAGAAAATAAGTCAAGATGATGTTTCAAGAACAAAGCAAGTAAAAAATGTGTTATTAAAAGGGAGAGGCTGAGCAGGAAATATTGTGAAATTCTGCTTTTTGCTTTTTTTTCCCTAAAATTTTCCACTTCAATGGTTAAGTAATACTTCAGAGAAAAGGAAAGCTATGCTGAAAATCCAGCATCCCTGCTTGAGGCAGGGCTTGAAAATACATGCCTGGGATCTTCAAGAATTCTGTAGAAAAACAGGCTAATATTGTCATTCCTAATATTTTGAGGTTGAAACAGAGCAAATCTAGCAAAACCATTCTAAACAATCTTTYAAGCCCACAAAAAGATGCAAATTCAGACACAAGAATAGTGGTGTTTTTTCTTTTTAATACTTGGCAATTCGTCTTTAATATTGATTCTGTTACCATTTCCATACTTTTCTGAATAATTCATCCTTGGTATTTAGTTCCTTCAGATATTTTTGGACTCATCATATCCCCTTTTGCTTGTTGCTGTTTAGCTAAGTCGTTTAGTGTATATAATAGTTACTGACAGCTAAAATTAGTCTTTTTTCCTGATACATCAACTCCATCTATCTCTTAAATCATTTTAGTTTATTCGCTCTGTATTCTATCCACAGTTTGTCTATATCCTCTGGTAATGACGTAGCTGGAATAGAATGCCATATACAATAGCCATGAGGTAGAATGAGTGGCGATCTGGAGAAAAAAGAGGCAATTAAAGACAGGTCTCGTTTAGAGCAGAGTTTGGGGGTTGGATCTGGAAATGTCTCATGGCAATCTCTGATTTCAAAGCCTTTGTCACTCAAGCTGTGGCAAAAAGTCTTTAGCCCCTTAAACCTTAAACCAGCTGTTTCTGTAAGCCAAGATTTAACAAAACAGTCTGTATTTATAAAAATAATACTTTTTTTTTTTTTTTAATTACATTTCTGATTCTTGGATCCAGTTCCCCGTATAATACGGACTGGTAGGGTATATCAGCAGATGATGGCATATGGAAGCAGAACTATAATGCATTCTAAATCTGAATGCCGTAAAATGTCACTGTTTTTAAACAACTGTAGTTCTTACTTTGTCCAAAGTAGATCAGTATTCCTGCTGCTGCTCCAGTTATTCTTCAGTGGTATTAATCATCACATAATGAACAGTTTTTCTTTGACATTAGCTGCTCAGTATTGGTTATTTCACTTCTGATTTCTGTTAGTTGTTTTTAATAGTTGCAATCCGTATGTGAATATGGGAGAAGGAAATGCACGAAATGATGTAAACATTTATTAGTACAAAATTCAGCTACTCTTGTTGTGCAGATTATCTTTTGTTGTGCAGAATATCTTGCATTGCTTGCATCATGTGAGTGAACTCTTACCCGACAATAGCCCTGCTTGTTATACTTATGTCCCTATAGTATGACGCAGAAATATGAGTAACTATTAGTGTTAATAACTAAGAAATTGTTTTGAACCACATTAGCTAGCTAATGCAATGCTCCTGATTTCCTTGATTTAGTAAGAATATTTACTTTCTCTTAGGATGGGAAACATTATCCTACAAAGAAAGGTTTTTCCCATCSTATGTAACTGTTAAAGTTAAAACAAACCAACCCCAAACTAATTGTTCTGCCGCAAAAGGCTAATGAAGTATTCATTAACATAAACACTGGTATGAGACTGACAGCACAGGAAAAAAATTGCAACTTTAAGCTTAATTTTATGAAACTTTTCAGAAATCATTTATCAACAGAGATATTAATTGTAGCATATTTTTTTCTTGTGCTACTAATAAGATATTTCATCCTTAATGCCTTTTAAGCCTTCAGTCATATGTTAATATGGCACCTTGTTGTACTCTTTTAAACACAACATTAAATTGATTTTGTTTGTGAGTGTACAAAGATCAATAATAGTTTTATAGATTTCCATCTTTTGGAGACACTTTCCTGTACCTTRGTTTTTAAGTTATGCTGTTGCTTTGTCTGCCCAAGGGAAGATGACTACCAAACCCTGAATCCAACCCAGTTGTAGAAGCTGGTCTGTCCCAGAGAATGTAGTTGTTTAGAGTGGGGAGGAGGATGCCCTCTAATTCAGTTTCTGCTGTGGCACTGAACTGCTTCTTGGATCCTCATTTATGCTATGGATATCAGCTGCTGAACAGTTTAAGGAGTGGTGCAGAACATTTTTACTACCTTGAATGCAGACCGAGGGTGTTACCTGACAACTGGTTGTGTCTGCATTCTCCTGGGTCTGCATGGACTCTAAATTTCAGGGAATTAGAACAGGGCCTKAGGAATGACATGCAAGTACATTTATTCTGTTTCACTATCCAAGCAGCATTTCCTTATTCTAGCATGCTACTGCATTGATGGCAGGGRAGTGAAATATTATGACAATAGGGTTATCATGTTATCAGTGGCTCTTAGCAGATTGCTTTGTATGAGTTTTTAAAATTGCATTATATAGTTAAAATTACATTATATATTATATATGTAGAATTATATAGCAATAGTTTTCCCTAGCATTGTATCTCTTGATTTTTGATTCAGATAGGGAGTACAGAAACATTTTACTGATGAACTTTTTCTGATAGATGGAGAAGCTCATTTTGTTTGAACCTCCTATGAGATGATTATGAATATTTAGGATTTTATGCTAGAAATTTACATGTTGCTGTTTATCTGTTACAGCATGATGTGGGCCGTGCAGTTTCCCTAGATACTCCAAGTCAAAGTATGTGAGATCTATTGATTTTGATTCTCTGTTTCTGGCTTCCAGCTTTCTTTATGGAGACTTCAATTTTGCCATCTTTTTCTCGTAAGGGCAAACCTCCTTATGTCTCCTGCCATAGCTCAGTGCTGCTCAGCCAGGGCTTCAAAACACACGGAGGAAAACCTGGCCTTTCTGAGGAAGCAGCTTCCTTGACCAAATTCATGGAAGATTCCTGTAGTACAAGGCCTGATGTGGAGAGTGGCTCCTGTAGAATGATTTCTGCTTGTGGAGCAGAAGTTGTGTCGTATTAGGTAGCTGATGGGCCTCTGGCAAATGTGAGGACTTCTCCCTGAAAAAGGCTGCTGCTCGCTGTGGMGTTTTTGTATGAGTTGCAGAGGTTTTCCTTCCACTTTCACTTTTTATTTGTAAGGCATGGAATGGGCTTGTWTGTGATTGTTCTTGGAAGTTCTTGGAGTCAGTCAGTTTATCATTAAAGGACTTCACAGCGTATTTTAGGGAGCAATTTAAAATTTTACCTATTAGGCTCAAAAACACCACATGCTGAGAATCTTGACCTGTGATTCTTTCCAGCTCAAGGATTTATTCACTGGCTTTCTGCAGAGGTGATGTGAAGTGAGCAACTAGATTCAATATTCTTTCAGTATTCTGCACACCTTTTGCATTTTGTATTTGTGTATTCATTTTTGTCTTTACTGCTTCCATTGTGCCCAAGCTCATCTATAAACATACTATGCTGGATCTTAATGAGGTGTATTAATTCTATATTTGTAGGTCACTTGAGGCTTATTTGGACATTTAAAATCTCTTCATAATACTTAACAGAATGTGAATAAAGGAGATTTATTATTTGAAGACCATTTATAGCTTTTTCTTGCTGGTCTAGAGTATGTTTCTGCTTGTATATGCAAACCAGTCTTTCTCCGATTTACTTTTTTTTCTTATTTTATGTTCTATTCAATATTGTATTACACTCTGAAATGTGGTGTATTACGGCCATATATTATGTCTTAAACACTACATAGGGGATATTTTATGGATTAGAGAAGAGACCTGTCATTTATGAGAAGCCACTTGCTTAAGCAGCCACCTTACTGATTTAACTGAGCAAAATGGATTAGCAGGACTTATTTTCTTTTTATTTCTTTTTTTTTTAATTGCACATTCAATGGAAAGACTCTGATTAATCTGTCTCCATTCCTTCCTTTTCTCCTCTTACCCTTTGTCATTTGGGTCTGAATCATGATTGCCTTTCGTCCCTCAACTGTCAGAGGTTGGACCTAACTGCTTCTCTGAGTGCTTGTTTGGGGTGCTCCTGTCCTACCTCCCTCGCCTCAGCACTTCGTGGCCCTCTCTGAATCCCTGTGTCCAAAACTCCAGCCATCCTGCAGAACAATCCATAAGTCAATGCCTATCTCCTCTCCCCCAAATAATAAACTCTTTAATCATAAGTTCTAGCAAAACTAAACTCTTGCAGTCTAGTTGAATTCCTCCACCTTGACTTCCAGCTGGGACTCAGCACTTTGCCACTGCTAGGCCAACTTCTAGCACTGGTAAATGCTCTAGCACTTCAGAAAAACATTACGAGTTTAATGCTATTAGCCCATATTTGTTCTGCAGCTGGCTACAGAGATKTTCTCTTCTATAACTCATGCATGTATTGAATGAAAATACACAACAGCAATCTTTGTTTCTTATTGTATGTCTGTAGAGGAAGATAATGGAAGCAAATTATATTTTTCCTAAATCTGAGCTCTTTTGGATTTTAGATTCCAAAATAGAATCCTTTGAGAGAGAAGCAAAACCTGCACATACTCAGTTCTGAATCTGATTCTTGCATCTTCAAAGTAAGAAGGAATGAGTATGTGGTTTGGTGGTTTCTGTGGGAATTGTCCCTACCTGAGGTACTATAAAATCTGCTTTAAATTCTTGTTTGAAAAGCCCCAAAACTGTGAGAAGATAAAATTAATTGAAGCTTGAGTTCTACTGGCAGAATGTCAATATAGTATTTTATATATTATGTATGCTATTAAAGTTGCTAAAATAAGCAAAAAATCTGAGATTTCTTTGCCTAACAGCTCTCCAATGCTCTTGATTTTGTAAATCTTTTTATTCTGTAATATTTATTTGGAAAATGCTGCCTCACTGATGAGAAAAGCCACTCAAAAAAAAAAAAAAAAAAAACTATAAAAAAGTGTGCTTACTGTCCAGCTGTGTATCTAAAGCTCTTTGGTGCTTGGATTTAAAAAAGCTGCTTTTATTATTTTTGTGAGTTTTATCTCTTTGGTTGGTCTTGGAGATAGGGTATTACTCAAATGTGCAGATAGTGAATTACTCATGATGTCGAACTATGTATTGTTATTAAAAATACATGCTTTTGACATATTAAGTAGCCACTAAAAGCACTATCCTTCGTCAAGAGATATACTGTGCGTTATACTTTTGAAATCAGATGAGCTGACAAGGCATGAGGACTAGATTGTAGATAGCAAAACTCAATAGATCAAATGTAAGGAACAGAACTGTTGATTTGGATTATGCGTTTGCTATCATTTTTGCTTATCTCCTGAAGAACAAATCTCAAGGGCTTAAATGGATGTCTGTGAGAACTAGCAGGTGAAGTACTGCCGTTTTTAACTGACTAGTAAAATTGTTTTATGATTTGATCAGCATAAGGCAGTACAGTGTCTGTTGGTTAGCATATCCTCGTAACTGGAGATTTTCAGGGAGATGAGAAATAGGGTTTTTTTAAACCTTCTATGACACATTGCTAATTCTAGCAGTATTTTTTTTCTGTAGGCTATATTTTCAGAGATGCATATGAATAGAGACTTCAAGTGCTGTAGGATTTCCTTAAAAATGAAAGAGTAGCTTTCATTTATAATCTTAAAAAGCAGAGTAGCTTATGAATACATAGCTTAATTCATGCAAAATATGCCGAGTGGTTGTTCCTTAGCACCAATGAAGCCATAATAGCAATGTCCTTCACCTACAGTTTGGTTCAGGAATCCAGCACGCATCTGATTCGCAGTGGGTGGCCAGTGCTGGAACCAGGAAGGAYACTTATACGCTTCTCTCCTCGCACGTTTTCCACATGGGTTTCAAACATTCAGCTTCTTTTCTCTGCTAGAACTTCTGCAATTGTGCTTGCTGGGCCTTCTGCAGCAGAGGGAGTGTGGGGGGGGTTGTCTGTTGGGCTGGCACTGTCTTAGCTGTCTCTAGCTGGCATAACCCAGGGGTGCTCTTCAGAAGCTAGGTCAACTGGGGCATTGAGGCTAGGCATAGTCTGTAATGGAGGTGTGATTTTATTTATTTATTTTTTGGAGAAAAATCATGAAGCAAACGGAAATCTTGAAAGGCATCATTCTGAATAACTGAATCATAATTACCCAGTGAGCAGCGTTGCTGTCTTGTTCCCCATCAATCAATCCTGAGTACAAACGAAAGACTCCTCTGTTCCAAACAATTATAGTATGTAAAATGGCTAAAACCTTGAAACTAAGAGATTGCCATAGAATACTGTTGCTGTGTTATACAGGTCACTTCCTGGGATTATTATGGACAGTCATAGATTTTGTTCTCTAATTTTGAAACAGAGAGAGAAAAGAGACAAACATCTTTATTCCTATGGGTAAAACTGATTCAGCTGAAGCATTTTTTAAAAAAATTGACTTTATTTTTAACGGATAATTACTGATTCTTGAATCTTGTTTTTCAGTCCATGAGAGATTGCACATACAGCTTTACATTGGTATGCAGTAAGAAACTGCAGGTCTGCATTCGTGACAGTCTATTTAAAATGTGCAATGAGAAGGAGTCTTCTAAAACAAGGTTATGCTCTTGATTTTCCATTCAAGTATTTAGAAATTGTATGCGCTGTTTCCAAAAAGGAGTTGSAATCTCACCTTGAGTTTTCTCACAATCATTTTGAGCAAACTTTGATACTGAATTTTGATACTGAATTTAAATTTATTTATTCATAAAATATGAAAACTTATTTTGTGTAACTGGTTTAATTCAAAATAAATTATATTTATGCATTAAGTCATATGATACTTTATAGATATGACCATTGTTCTTTACAGTTAATATGTAATGTACACAGGGTAGATTTTTGGGAGAAATACTTTTGAATCACAAAACTTAGTATTACTTGAATGGACATACTTGTATGTGAGAGCTCTGAAAATTTTAAGTTGCATCTCTTATTAAATTTATTCAAGAACAAGATGGAAAATATATTCATAATTTAAAGAAAGATAAAGCTGATATAGTTCTTTAGAGTCACTAATATATTTCAAAGCGAGTATCTTTCATTGTTTTTATGAAGTGTCAAATGAATGAATAAACTAAGGAATTTGGATGACTTTTTTTTTTTCTCCTTCGGAAATGTATCTTGTAGGCATCTGATATCCAGCACCTGACAAAGGGCACCAACAAAAAGTTCTACCAGCTGCACAGATTAGATATATTGTTGYAGTTAGGCAGAACTCTTTTCCCATGCTGCAGACACTTTCTTAATAACAGACTCTCTTGATAGCATCCATTGATTTTAAAAAAACCCAACTTTGCAATATTTTTTATAAAAAAAAATGTAGTAACTCTGCTGAGTTCCTTTTTAATATTATCTGTGAAACAATTCTGGTTTTAAATGAAAGATATGCTCTGAAAAATGTGCTCTTTGAGCTCCGTAATTGAGAGTAGTAGATTAGATGTGGTGGCATGCTGAATGTGGGGATGCCTAATGTATCATGTCAATTATAGTCCTAGATTTTTGAGTGAGTTCTCAAAAATAGCATAAAAGTAGGGCAGCTCATTGCCATCTCTTCTTCACTGCACCATCCTGCTCTTCTCAGCTTTTCTTTCTTCTCCAAGAAGTGTATGCTGCTGTAAACACAATGTCATTCTGATGTGCTAAGTAGGCCTAGTACTTGAGTAGGCTTTGCAAGAGATTTTTGACAGTTTGAATCTCAGACACTGTTCAGGGGATGGTCACAGTGACAGCTTTTGGAGAACAAAGGCAACTCCAGACTGCCACTGATAGATGCACTGACAATCCAAAAGGGCAGAGAGTAGATATAGTAAAGGCCTTGCTGTTTCCTCACTGCCCGTAACTGGATTAGCAAATCTTTCTTGTTTTTATAGAGCTTTCTGTAACTTTCAATAGTATCCGCTCCATTATCTGACATTCTCTTGCTGGAGAAATCCCTAAAATAACAATCTTTGCTAAAATGTCCAGCACAGGAAACATATATAGTCTCATTTGTTTTGGAAAAGATGAGACTATTTTGTAATGTTGAAGATTTCTGTGCATTTTAAAGGTGCAGGTACCCAGCAGCTCTGAAAATCAGAACATTTACCTAAGTATTTCTACAGAAAGTGGATAATTGAAGTCTGAAACCTTGGGTCTCAAGTGTTTTCATGTGGTTCTCAATGTCTCAAAGCTCACCACAAAGACTGAAGCCTAAGATGCTGTTTCCTYGCCAGGCTTGTGCTATAGTGTAATGATTTCCTTCAACATTTGTGGCCTGCACGTTTACAGAAAGGCGGCAGAAGAAATACACGTGGTTGCATGTTCCATGTTTCACTGTGCATTTCGCATGATGAAGTCCACTACCATATWCCTGTAAACAAATGGACCATGAATATTWAAGAAAATCATTTTGCTGCTAACAACTGGCCTGCTTAGACATCTGTGAGTGGCTTCTTTCTAATTTGCTGCTTTTCTCTTATTGCTGTGACTGAAGAAGATCACTGATTGTACAAGGGAGGTATCTATGCCTCAAGCTCTGCTACAGAATAATGCAATCTTAGAGACAGCCTGCTGTGATGGTAAGGGATCTCAGGAACTTGCACTAAAGRTCAGAAAATTCGGAGTTCTATAAAGCTATGGACAGGTGTTAATTGAAGATATCTTTGAAGTATATGTAAAACTGCCATAAAAGATCCAAGTATGAAAGCTTATTTATACAAATACCATGGTTTCTAAAGGAAACATTTTGGATGCCAGAATGATATGATGTTTTTATTAGAATTTAAGAAAGAGAGTGGAAACAGTATTAAAATTATCAATGCTCTGGAAAAATAAGAGCCCAAGAAAGAAAGGGAAAATGACGTTTGACTGCAGTGCTGAACAACACTGAGTATGTGTAATGCCTGATAAGGCAAACAGGTCTGAAGTGCAATTCCAACCTGAAAAATTACTTTGTGATAGCAATGAAGTGAGGTTCAAGGTTTTGTGTGTCAGTGATTTTCAGCATAAATGTTTTTCTAACTGTCCTCCCTGGAAACTCAGTCTGTACTCACAGAGTAAACTCTAGCTAAAGCCATCAAAAAAAGCTCTTACACCACTTAATTTCAGTAGCAGTAGCTTAGTGATGACCTATGAGGTACAATAGAATTCATTTCAGACTCAGCTATGTGAAAATCATAGTTTGTAGGAATAAAAGTCAGTAAATCTTTTTTTTGTCATTTTGTCAGCAGATAATACTTTGAAGGCACACAGGGAACAGACCTGCTGAGTAAGATAGAGCTGTTTTACCAAATCGCTTTTCAGAGACAAAATGCACTTTGAGAAGATCTAAGAATTCCATGAAGATCTAAACTTCAGTAAATGATTCAACTAGAAGAAAATATGCAGGAAAAAAATGTATATAATGGGACTCCCAGCATGGCTAGAAACAAAAAAGCAAAGATGAGAATTGTTTTAGATGCTGTTTGTATACATGTGGGAGAATTACTACAATATAAACTACTACATTAATCAGGAAAAGCCCCTTTTGTATGCGATGTGAGGAGGTGCAGTCTACTAAAAGTATTAAGTTTGCATTCATTTTTCTGTGACTGGATCTAAATTGCAATGAGTGAAGAATAAGAAGCTAAAAAGGAAATGTGCAAGGTTTGAAACAACAGCCATAAGCACTTGAGGGTCTTTGTAGTACCATAAAATAAAGTCATAAAGCATTCAGGTGTGTGGACTACTGAGTCATCTGAATTTAAATCAGCCATTTACTGATTCAATATTGAAGAGAATACCAGAGCACATTCGGAGGAGTGAATAGTTGCAGATCCTGAACTGAAATGTTAGTTAAAGACTTCAGGATGTTCAATCCAGTCTCTGGATAAGATTGTTGATAGTTAAGAATTATATGAAAAGGTAAGAGAAGAGATAAAAGAAGGCAAAGAGGAGCAGCATCAAAGGGTTCCCCAAATCAAATACAAGAGTACTTCAGTAATATCTAAGCTCTCTGGAAAAAGCATAGATCAGTAGATGAGAGGTAGAAGGTGTTAGATATGGCAGGTAGTCATTCCATATTGTACTCATGGAATTTCATTGAGTTGTTGGTTGTGTGACACTAAGTATTTGGCAGCACTGGTTTGCAGTATTCCTGGCCCTCATCTCACTTATTCCCATGATATTATAGCTTCAAACCTGCCGACACAAATGCTTATGCAGATGTATTATGAATCAGCAGATTGATTCAGCTTAAGAGAAAACAAAAAAGCCCAGGCAACCTCTGCCAAAAAGATGGCAAGAAGAGGCCAACTGCTGGGGCTCCCCCAGTGATGAGCTCCCTGGCAAGCTGAGGGGGATCGAGGAACAGTGCGAAGAGAAGGCTCAGAGCTCAGACTGTGCTAAACCATGCAAAAGTGCCACTGCTGAGGACTAGAGGCCACAGTGCCTCCAGGTTGCTTTCCTCCTCATCTGGACTATCTCTCTATATGTTACTTCTCACTTTCACTCAATTTACTTTAGTATCTGCAARGATGTGGCATGAAGCACTGTAAGAACACTTTTCAGACTAGAAGTAGACACCAGAAAATACTGCAGTGAGGAGAAAAACAGAGCTTGAGGAAATGCCTCTGTTGATATAAGGGTGAAACTGCAGCATCCCTAGGACTGAGTGCTTTGAACATAGTGACAGGAGAAATGAACTATGTGCCAGCTCTTGCAGCTTCTGCTTTGTGGTTTGCTGCAAGGCAGGGTTGCTTAGCAATATAAGCACTGTGTAGAGCAGCAAAATAAATAAGTTCCTCATAGTGATAATCTTAAAAACTTCTTTCCCTGTGTCTTTCTTTATTTAAAGTTAGCACATTGCTCTTGAAATGTTTGAGAATAGTCCTGAAAAACTCCAGTCCTCTTCAATACAGTGAAGGTCAGACAACAATAATGCAAACCTCCTTTCCAGCTCTTCAGCTCCTCATGGCAGGGACTATATCTACAGAGCRGTTTTCAAAAGATGTTCGCTTCTCCCAAAACTTGGAGGTTTCAAGAGAGCTGCTTTCTGGAGGAAGTTTTCAGCTTTTCTTAAAATGAGACTCTCTTGAGGAGTCTGATAGGAACCCAAYCTCACTTGAAAGTACCATCTTTTTCAGTTTTTGGTGCTTTTGCTGTTCTATTGCCTGCAGTTTGATTTCTTCTCTTTCCTCTGAATACATTTCAGACATCTGTAGCACACATTTGAAGTGTCCTTTAAATGTTTTCTTGAAGTAAAGCCATTGTTCAGTTGCTCTTAAAGTATGGGATTTCCACTGAGCTTTGGAGAATCTGAAATTTGGGCAATTTGAGAATACCAATATCCATTTTGACTTAACAGGTCATTTATCAAATCTATCACAACAGAGGCTGTATAAATTGTGTTTAGGTAAATCACTGCTTTGTAAGCCACTCTGTTTAAATTATTCAGATGTTGGAACTATGAAACAGCAAGCTTTGTTTTGTTACATTGTAGCAGGAATTGTAATGGTCCCCTAGTGTCTTCTGAACTGTAGAAAATCTAATTAAAGGAAAAATACTTTGCAGTATGTGTACARGATTCTCAGTGTAACTGCTTAATGTATTTGTTGGTGTTTTGTTTTTTCTTCCCTAACTCTGTGTATGGTTGGCCTAGCTTGTGTTGACAGGAGAGGCTGTTCGCCTGCCACTCCTGCTCTGGGAGAGCCAAGGCCGAGCAGTGTGGCATCAGCGGGGTCCCGGCATGGTGCGGGCCTGCTTGTCTCGCAGGGCCTCACATGTCGCAATGCAATCTGCAGGCTGATAAGCCTCTAAGTAGAGAATCACTTACTGTTTCCATACCTAATAYTGATTCATTTCTTTGTGAGTGTTTCTTTGTTATGTGTGCTACAGTATAATATTTAGAAGGATGTAATTAAAAAGCCTCTCATCTGATAATATACTTAATCCAAAGCATATTATCCACAGTGTACCCTTATCTTTGGGGCAGCAAGGATAAGCAGAATGATAGGGAGTTATCTATGACTGCCCCAGTCTCTTAGAGAAAAGGAAATTACACACATGCTTACTTAGTCACTTAGCCTCAACAATTAAYAGCCTCTAGCCAAAACATTGTCCCATTTCACCCTTTATAAAAAAGAGCAAATTGCAAGGTACCTAGGGGTGAATAGAAGGATTTTGCTTGTGATTGTATTGCAAGTCTTTGTAGGTCTGATAGAGGGGCAAGAAAAACGATCCAARCACTCAACCCCTGCCACACCTGAACAGTCTGACTGAGAAGGTGGAAAGGAAAGCTCAGAGACAGGCAAGCAAAGGCTAGGAACAAGCTAGAGCAGAAGCCTTGAGAGAGTTTTTAACTGAATATGGTCTGAGTCTGTGACCAATGACATATTTAGTGAAAAAGTATTTAGGAAATTAATTGCATTAAAAAGAACTGTATTAAAGAATTGCTGTCTGTCCCTARTAGAAACAGTAAACTGCATACTCTCAACCTGGAGAGTCAGGTGGCAGAGACAAGCACGAGACAAGCAATTTGTCAATATATAAATCTGTATCCCAACTATRCATATTCTAATGTACTCAATGTACCTACACAATACATTGAATACATATACCAAAAATGCTTGCTGTATTCTGAGTATGTTGTCAAATTGGATATGCTTTGCAGAACATACCCAGAATTTCTTACTCTCSGATCTCCAGCAAAAGGACCAAGTCTTTTCATTCCTGTGCAGAGACAGAGGAACTGATGAAAAGCCTGTTCTTTTATTTCCCAATAAAACAGCTAACAAGTCTTATTCTTAGCAACAGGACTGATTGACGTGGTGTATAAGTAATATTACCATGTTAGTGGGAAGAGGTGGATCTAGAGAAATGAACTTAATGAAGAAAGCTTATATTTGACTGGAAGCCATAAGCTGCCCCTTTGCAGGAGTAATGGCATCACTTCATCCTTTCAATCTGGAGAGTCTTTAGGAGATTTTATTGCAATAATGCGTCTCTTCCACACAACTGTTAGGGCCTTTACAGCCAAAATCTAGCTGTTTATGTTGAGATGACATTGCTGGGACATGCATAAGTAACTGTGTAAGATCTGCCTTCTGCATAGATGTGAAAATTACCCTGCTGATGGAGGAAAATGACTCATCCTTGCAGTTGTGCCTGGTATTAGCTGCAAATGGACACTTCATGGCACGCAATTCACAGCAGCCTTGCAGTAAGTGTTGTTGGGGTTATTTCAGCCTGTCCTGCACCAGATGACAGTTACCAAAATCTTTGCTAGCCATGAAAATGTATGTGAAGCAGATGTGTGGCAGCACAAGCCAGCGGGAGAAGAGTTGTTTGAATTCACTCACTTTACTAGAGACTTCTCAATCCTCCTTTGCTGTCCCCATTTGTGGGATTGTTGTGGTCTAGAAAACAATAGTGAAACCTAATATTTGTCCCTCTCATGATGGATTCCAAAGAAACTAAAACAGAAAAGGGTAGAATAGGTGGAGCAATTGCTTTCATAGTCTATTTTTAATATAATTATTTTTATTATAAATGTAATTTATAATATATATATAATTCCCTTTAGAGAAGTAAAAAGCATGCAAAATTATTAAGACAGAAATGTAAACATATACTTCATGTCTTTTGAGGTTGATTTGGATTTGTTTGACATGATTRCGTGTCCAAATAAATCTTTGCTGGTACAGAGCCTTCTACGCATTCYGAACAGGAATATCAAATGTTGGAATGACTGTAGTTCTGATACTTTATCTTGTGTGTATATTCTACCTTGTGGAGATTTCCTAGGGAAAAGCGATTTTCTGTTCCTGAGTTCTGTAAACAGCTTACTATATAATTTTGTCTTTGTGAATGTGATTGCTATGTCTAGATATTTCTTAGTCACAGCTATTTTCCAATCACTAACCCAAGTAAGGATTCRTTTTCTGAGTCTTTACCTGACATACCACAAATTAATTTTCTTCTTTATTGCCAAAATCCTGTAAAACTGTTTTAGCCTGGAGCAACAGAAAGAATACATTTATATGAAGCATTATCCAAAGCACCAGTCAGTTCGATGTTTTAATCATGCTTCTCTCTGGCACACCTGTATCTCTTGGTGCCCAATGATGAGGTAGAGATGGACCCAAATGAAAAATGAAATGGGTCTGCAGACTTCATTGTGTAGATACACTGATCTGTATTCACAGAAAATCTGATACTGTTTTGTTTTACTGGAGGGGAAAGTTCTAAATCTTGAGCTTTTTGCATGAAAATTTCCATGATTTTTTCCCTGGATTGTGCCTGGTAAAAATGTTTGAATCTATTAAGTTTGAAYTTATATTTTAAACTGTAAGAGCTGGATTTTGTAGCTAATTAAACTTTATTATTATTGATAAATGAACAGTGTGGAAGCATAACCATAGATTAAGTAAGAGAGAAATAAGAGCAAATRCTAAATCCATTCTGCCCAAATACGGAGATGTTGTGATTCCACTCTGGAATTGCAGACTTGAAATTCTAGCTTATTTTCCCTGTTGGGTAGCRTGTACAGTTCTGGAGAGCTAGTGACGTGGTTGCTACATGTTACCTAGCAACAGCCTGTGCTTATTTATTAAGTTTTACCAAAGCGCTCATCACAGTCCCTAGGCGCTGYGCAGCAATGGATAGGAACATACGTAACGAACTGACCATTGTTAACCCTGGAAGACTCCCAGCCACAAATAAATAATATCCCTAAAACGAGAGGAAACCCTTATGGAGRAATGACCCTCGAACCACGCTCAGAGATTACCAGCCTGTGCTAYGGTATTTTAAATTTGTATTCTAGGCAGGACCCTCTTGGCTAAGTGCGCCACTTGCAGCTCTCTTTAATGTTTCAACGTGTCACTGGCAGAGAGCTCGTCTCCAGAACCTCGGTCTCGGATGTGTGTGGTGCCCCCGGCAGAGGCGGCGGGGGAGCAGTACTGGCTGGGACCCCCTGCGGTGGGGGGAGCAGCCCAAGCCCAGGCTGAGACCTCCAGCCTTCCCTGGCCACAGTAGAGCCTCTGCTCACCCAGCTACTGCTCCCCTGCAAGGGGTCACTCTCCCCAGTTTAACCAGTTCGTGCCTGACTCTAAGGATTCTTCCAGACCCAGCGGCACATTCCTAGCCACAATTTTGTTTTGCCTGAAACTATATTTTTCTGTGAGAAGTATTTGCTTTGATATTCCCAGATGATCTAAAGTAGTATGTGGTTCATTAACCTGACATGGAGGTTGCTGAGATATGAAGAACTATAGGTAGTTCTTCCCTCCCTCCAAAAGTGGAGGGAAATGATCCTCTTCACCTAGATGAAATGCAAAATGAATTCTCCAGACAGTAATGCAACTGCACTCCTCCTTCGCTGCCATGGAGCTGGCTGTTCTGGAGGCCTGCACCGAGGTGGTCCRGAGCATCCCACTTGCAATATGGGCCTGAGGTCCTCTGCAGTTTGCTCTTCATGTGTGCCTAGGCAAAATCCTGTGTTCAGCTGAAATCTGGCATTCTGTTTGTTTTCTTTTTTTCTCAGTACAGAAATGAAGACAGTGTGGATGGAGTTGTTTTGGTACTACGGAGTACATTTGGACTCAGGAAATGAATTCCCAATTCAGTCATAAATTCTTTGTATGCAAACCAAGTCACTTAACTTCTCTGTTCTCCAGCCGGGAGACAAGGAGAACAGCAGCATTGTCCTCCAAGTCTGCCTGGTATGTTTAGGCAARTAGTGTGACATTTTGAACTTGCTCTGGGTTTCAGTGCGAGTAATCTGCAAATAACGGTTAATTACAGGAAAACAAACAACCTGGAATGAAGTTAACACTGTGGAATATCTATGCTAAACACAACGTTTTAAAACTAACTAAAGTTAAGAATGAAGTATGAAGTTAAATTTATGCTTGTGCGGTGCTTTGAAGATATATAAGTCCTGTGTATTTCTATCCCTGGAAAATGAATTTGAATATTTCATTTCTATAAGTAAAATAGTCTCTCCAATTCAGTATTTTCTTCTGTATAGTATATATCTTCCCTAATTTCATTCCTTACAAGACTGCACTATTTTTAAATGAGGCTTTTGTTTTCCTAATTAACCATATAATCATTGCTCTTCTGTTTCTTAGTTTTGCTGATACATTTCAAGGCATCTCATTCAAGTTTTGTTTCTAGCCTTTCCACAACTTCTAGAATTACAGTCAACATTTCATGACTGATACAAAGTTTTACCACTGAAGGCTTCTTTTTGAAAACAAGTCTTTTAAAATTCAGCAGTCTCACTTTTGTGTGAAAGTTCATCAGCRTGTCTTATAGCTACTTGTTTTAACTTCAGAGCAGCTTCCAGTTATGTTAATCAGCAGGCATATTATCCTTGGATTAAATTAAGTCTTAAATTCTTCTCSTCTCTTACTGTTGGTCTAGAAGCTACCCAGACAGCTTTCCATGTCAGCAATGGGTTTGTTATAGACAAGAAGCAGCTCATCTCTCTGCTTACTCTTTATTTATTCAGAAATTATGCTAAGTACATGACAAAACCTCCTCAGTGACAGTTAGTCAAGAACCACAAGATCATCCTAATTAGCCTRTATCTTTCTATAATAAGCACTAATKACAATAAATARCCACTCATTTTTCATTGATTTGTTTAGAGAAAGAGTTGCAACCTGTAGGTTTTGTTCTAATATGTATTTTTAATCATTTCTTCAGTTCAAATTTGTAAGTAGATYCCTCTTTGTGGCTCTGGGTCGTCTACACCCATTTACTAGTTTTCATGCTGTTTTTCTCCACTGCCTTGTTTCAGGACTTCAGATAAAACAAAGGTGGAAAACAAACCAGTTTGGTATAAAGGCAAAGTGCATAAAGTCTAGATTGCCCATAGCAGAAGGGGGTAAACAGTTAAGCTGCATCTACCCTCGACTGCATCACTGCAGACAGACCCACTGGAAGTTACTGTTGTGAATATGCCTCCTCTTATTTTTTCAGAGGAAACTCTATCTGAATCTAATCCTGTTCAGTTACTAAAACATGCACTAGAAATGGGAGCCACTGACTTCAGTAGCTCTGAGGGTAGTCGCTTGGAGCCTATCATTAAGCCTGTCACACAGTTCCTTCATTACCTTCTGCTGTACACATTGTTTTGAATACTTCTTAACATTCAGTGCACAGGGCTGCCACTATGAAACTGCTCAGGAGAGCGAGAGGGTCAGAATGCAAAAAGAAGATCCTCAAAGAAGAGAGATGTATGAATATCCTTTAAAAAACCTCAAATGTATTGTTTAGGTGCATGGACTTTTGGTGATAAGAACTAATCTAAAAACACAGGAAGGTCAAGAGATCAGAGCAGAAAGATGCTGGAAAAACAGAGATTAGGAACAGAGAGAGAAAGATGATTAGAAATAACAGTGTCCTATGTGACTGATGGGAAGAGCTTATATAGACATTTGGCAGAAGGAATGAGGAAAAGGAAATTTTGCATATAAAGGACTTTGCTACAGGGAAGAAGAACTAATCTTTCCTTTGGAAAACCTAGGAAAGTTATTAATAGATCCCTTTTTATATTGTGACTTAGTAGTAGCTTCTAATCACTTTAGAACATTTTGCAAAATAATGTTTTGAAAAATTTGGCTGCTTTAATAACTTTTCCTTTTGTTTCATATCATGCTGGTGTTCCTGATTGACATACGCAACAAAAACTGTTAAAATAAAAAGACTCCCAAAATATAAACCTTGTAACTTTGCTTTGAACAATATTTTTTCCTAACCTAAATTATCAATTGTTTGAACATCCCTGATTTCATGTTTGCAATAATATTACTTTCTGCTGAATTATTTAAGTTATTAAGCTTAAGAACTTATCCAAAGCTCAGATGCTGGTGAGCTGGGCGGAGTGAACACTGAGCTGACTGGCTTTGGGAAGACTGCCAATAAGGAGATGCACCTTGCTGGGAAATGTCTTTGGAATCAATCAAACCATAAAATAAYCTTCTCTTTAACAAAAAAATGATATAAAGGTATAAAATGATTTGGTTTTTCCCTCTCTGTTTTAAATGACATTTGCCTGCTGCCTTCTTATTGTCTGTCTCTATCCCCTGCCTTCGGGAATATCATTTCCTCCTGGCTCACCTGTGTTATCTGCAGTGAATCTGCCTTTCTCTGAGCACTTAATAGCCATTAAGATGTTCTGCTTTAGACATACTGGAGCAAGAAAGCTCATGTTAGTGTTTAGATACATTTCATTTCATGTTTCTTTTGTGCCCCAGGGGAATACAGCTCTCTTCAGTCCTCCATCAAACTGGCAACCAGCCTTGACTTTAAAAAAGCCATCTGGCTTATTGAAAGGCCAGTTAGATAGCAATTGTTAAGAAATGYTTAATCCATCTGTACTCACAAGATAACGAGTTGTCTTGAAGGATCAGATGTGCTCCATATGTGTTTTCACCCTATTAAATGAATAAAAGTGTCCTGTGCCTTCTCAGGACAAGCAGCATTTGATAAAACAGAACCCTTTCAGGAGATGCTAAAATTGCTGCAGTTTATATGCAGGATCCCTGATAACCTAGAAAATACGATCTGTTTCTTCAGAAAGATTTTTTTCCTWTGAAAAATATCTCATTAAGTATAGTGGCTGCTTCCACTTTGGAAATATKAAATGAACTGGGCTCAAACTATATGATGAATAACCTGAGGTAGTTTTGGAAAGGCTTTCTTGCCCGATTTGAGGGTTGGGTGGAGTTAGAATATTTACTTTGTATGTCTTTCAGTATAACATGTGGGTATCTGGCAGAAATAAAGAAAATCCTCTAAAAAGTAGATACTGGCAAAATCTTTGTCACCTTATGTTAAAGGTGACCTAACTGATAATGTTTAAGTAAAAAGAGCAGAATTGAAATAGAGTTTTAAGATAGGATGTCATCTTAGAAAACTGAAGACAAGAAGTACTGCATTGGAGTTCCTCACTTGGRTACCAAGGAGGTAAGAAAGTTGACTATTGGCAACTTTTAACCAGCTTAACTTGCTCAGTGTTGACACATGGGATGCTATTCTCACCTTTGGATCTGGCACTTCTACAAAAGGGCATCAAAACRCCAAGCAAAAGAGTGACAAAATACTATCATATTATGTCTGGTATTCTGGTCTGTTTAAGGGTGTAAAGTAGCCTTTTTCTCTCCCATTATTGACAGAAATTCTTGACTTTGAATTTGCAGGAAAAATTGGATTTTTACTGCCCTCTAGGCAGGAATAGAAGTACATCTGGAGAAGTCTATGAAACATGCTGTATTTTAAATTTCAATATCAAACACAACAAACTGCTTGCAAACAATCCACAGTGCTATTCATACATGATAAAATCAAATCCTRCACAGGAAGCCAGTAAGGATGATAGATGGAATTAAATAGTGCCATCTTCTACTGRGCTTCAGCACAGGGTGAGTCTCATTCTTCAAATACTGGACAAATGTCTACGAGTTGCATAGAAGTTTGAGAAGGTTGCTCTGTGTGTTTTGACAAAGTGGAAACAAAAAAAAGAGAGGYGATACTTGCTGAATAATTTATTCACAAAGGGCCATTCCTCAGCACAGTTTCTGCCACTGCTGTTTGGAAGTGCATCATCAGAAATTTGGAATACCAAGAATAGCTTGAATTCATAAAGACTCATTTTAAAATTACAGAGCAACATCTAGGCAACAAAAATCACACCGTTCATACTAGGCTTCARCTGTTAGTTTGATGCTTTGGCCAAAACCAGCTTCGTTATTTGAAATGAAGTACTGTAGGCGGTTAATCCTAAAACCACCAGGGATCCCGAACAAAATGGCAGTACAAGGCAGACACAGCAGTGTGGGAACATCTGTTGCCATACCAACCTTTTAATTTAAAGCTATCACAGAGTAGAAACTATCATATCATAAATATAGTTTTGCATAGTAGTAACAATGTTGTTCTAGATATTGTTTGTTCATGTGCAGGGATGTTTGGGACCTGAAGTATGCATAACAAATCAAAGAAAAGTACTGTAATTAGGTATATTTATCTTTCGTGAAATAAGATTAAGGCTTCCTTGGATTCATTGTTTCGCATGAGAAATGGTGAGTTTTATTTCTTCAGAATGCACGTTTACACACTGCGCATCTGGACAGACCTCTCCTGAAAGCAGGTGTTTCCCAGCAATCTCTACACCTCYACCCTGTGTCCCCACAGCAACCTAGTCCAAGTTACCCCTCTCCATTGCCCATCACTCACGTACTTAGGTCCGCAGTATTATTACTCACATTTTATTTGTTCAAAACACTTTTCTGTAAGTATAATGGCCTGCATATGAYGTATATTTGCTAGTGAGAGCTACAAATAGACTACCTAACTGTGTGAAAAGAAAGTGTGGGAAAGTATGCTCAGAGATCCTGTTGGCAGGTGTTTGGTTAGCTTAAAAATATTACGGAAAACTGGTGTTTGTTATTCTTGCTTCTCTTATTATTTCAYATACTGAGAGGGTATTTTGTGTGAAAAGATACAGGGACACATTTCAGATGAAAACTTAGCTGTGTCTTGAGAGAAATCATAGTGCTAGAAGTTCTCTGACTGAAGGGAGCTAGTTAAAGCTTGAACCTGCAGCTCTGACACATGTTGTCTGGTCTGCTGGGCTGCTGCAGCGATGAGAACATACAGCCTAGCCAGGGTAAGGGTTACAGAACTGCAGCTGTAAGCTTGTGAGGGGATTAATTGAGCTTTAAATGTTTTCCTCCTTCCTTCTTTATCCCAATTATCACTAGCCTTATCAGCATGTCTTCCAGGGTCATGAGATGCAGTCATGCAACTGCGTCGTTCCTCCATTTAGTCAGGGCTGCCCTGAATTACTCTGCTCTGCTTTTTCCAATTGGATGCTCAATGTCTATTTGAAAAAAGGTTTCCACTGTATCAACAGCACTATCACAAAGCCACTGCATTTGGTGAAATAATTTCTCAGTTCCATAGGAGGTGTGTAAAGGTGTAGATTTATACCACGCCCTTGCTTGCTACTGCTTTTCAAATAATGTAATTCACAGAAACAGAGTATGTTTTCGAATTTTACATCACTACTCTCAGACAGTGATGAATTTTTTTCCCTATCACATGTCCAAAGACTTAGRATGCTACATGAGTACTTGTTCTAATTACTGCCTTTCCTTTTCTGCTAATACACTTTTTCATTCTTGCAGCAAAGTGAGCAACTTAGTAGTTCCTGTCTTTCTAAGTAATGGGCTTTCAATTGCAAGCAACTTCATTCATCTGAAATGGAGATTTCTGCAGTTTTTCCCATGTAATACATGACAAATCTCTTTGTAAAAGCTGTCTTAAAATTAGCAAGTTGTATTCAACTATGGCATTTATTTTCTGGGGAGGACAAAACAGAGATGCACCAACAGCTTCATATCTCTGACRCAGATTGGTGCTTGTAATTTGTAGAGTATGTGTAATAGGTAAAATGTTGCTGTGTGCTTTAGGTTGGAATAGAACTGCTACAAAAAACTGCTGTATGTATACTTTTGGGCGAAGTGCATGTACAGAAGGAACTCTGAAGTGAATAATATGCTTGTGGTATCTGGAAACAAACTGAAGGGATGGATATACCCTGCCTGAAGCACTATTTTCACCTTTATCCCAAACATAATGAGAAAAAGGTTTTTCAGCCTCCATGTGCTTATGGTAGAGCAAGCACTCAAGCAACGAGTTGTCTTCAGTGAGAAATGAACAGAAGCTTCACACTAAGACTGAGGCCATATAGCATGTCCTAGCTTTTAGTCCGTGCTTCTTCCCCAGTACTGTTGCCATGGCTGTATAGCAATTAAGAACAAATGCTGCTACGTTTTGCTTGGCAACTTGTGTGCAAGCAGATCATTGTCAACATTTAAGATACCAAGTTCCTGCTGCTTTGCATAGGTCTCATGAAAAGCATGGMAGACACTAATTGCAGGACCATAAATAACTTTCTGAACATGATTCTTGTTTGAATACTTGGAAAACAAAGGCAAAATTCTTAGGTAAGAACAATGCAACAAACACTGTTTTGGTGAATGTTCCTGCCAGTAAATTCTACAAGGCTGCTCGTGGAAAGTGAACACAATTTAACTGAGTTAGTGAATATTGTAAAGYCGTTTACAATTTTTGCTCTTTATTTATTTCCCTTTCATGCTTGTGTGAGAAGTATATAAGTATTGACTGCAATTAGCTGAAAATTAGCTCCTAAATTCTCTTTTCTGATTTTATTTTTTTGAGGGTAGATATCTGCATGTTCTCATTTATGCATGTTTCTGATTGGTCTGTATTCATGTTAACAAGCTGTTGTTATGCCCCCATATAAATATGGCATTCTTCTTTTAGAATAGCTTTTGCAATCTGCAGATGGAGTCATGCATAAAAATATTGTTGCTCAACTGCAAAAATGATATTTGAATGAGGTCTAAAAGGTCTTATTTAGTAAAAACTATTGAAATGTCAATTGTATTGAAAGCAATATAGGAGAAGCAGTGTGGTGCAGTAGTTACGGCACTGGAATGCAACTCTCAGCTCCAGCTTGGTTCTGCTCTGTTTTGATTGTGAACGTGTTACTTTACTGCCTCCTTTCTACCCTTCTGCYCTTAACCTGCAAACACCTCTGGGGTAAAGGCTTCCCCTGTCAGAAATTTCTAAAATTCTGAGCCCAGCATCTTACAGTATCTAATCATGGCCATCACATTGGCACATATTGCATTCATAATGCCAGTCCTACTAAAATGCCTAAACACAATATTGTCCTACAGAAATCACCTGACTGCTTGGCTGAGCCGGACCTGGGGAAAACTGATCTGATATTTTAAAATTTCTTACGATTTTGAAWGATAAAGTCGTGCATGTAACATGGAAGTGCCCAGCCCTGTTATTCTTATAAGGGAAATGCCATGTCACTGTAGAGTACTTCTTCGTAAATTGTATATTAGTAATTAGCAGTTTATTAAGCAGCTTCAAACTACATATGCATTGAAAGCCCAGGATCTTTCAGAAGGGCCCTGTCTCACAGGCAGATGTTGGAAATCCAGCCATTGTAGTCAGAAGTGTGCTGTTATATCATAAGCTTTGTCACAGCCAGATTTTCAGATTTTTGGGATAGCTAGTATTTAAAATCTGCATTTTTTAAATGAACATGGGGACTGCTAAAGTACTAAAAAGGTACTATATCAGAAACAGCAAGTTTGCTTTTTTAGATGCCAGGTTTATTAAGAAGAATAGTTTCTCTGCCATCCATAGCAAGTTATTTGTTTGAATCATTATAGTTTGCCCTGAATTAGCCACTTTGCAGAAAGTCACTACCATCTTTACAAACTTTAGAACCTGGCATAAGATATTTAAAGGGAGATGGACAAAAGGCTTTCATTTAAAAAAAAAGTTGCTCAGAGAAATGTATGAGTCCCACTGCCAAAGCAGCTCAGCACTTTCTAGCAGTTGAAATGAGTAAAAACACAGGGCAGTAAGACCCAAAACAAAAAAACAATTATGCACATATAATAATATAAAGAGGAGGACATAATGAGGGAAGCTTATTTTGGTGTTACCTACCTTGGCATGCTCATAGGACCATATATATGTAACTTTTTTTTAGCTTTTCTGTGGCATTTGCCTCTGGTTTGTGAATATTTGTGATATACCCGTCAAGTTACCCTCACACTCTCTGTGGTGGGCAAGGTGGTGCTGGCTGTGGGCCTGCACTGCACATCAGCTTGCTGGAGTGCAGTGGGCAAGTCTGACTCTTTTCAAGTGCTCGTCTTGGGCAACCTCAGAGCAGTGTTGGACTCATGGACAGAGAGCAACAGAGAGGGAAGTTGGGCACATCTCACCTTTGCGTCCTTGGCACAGAGCACAGCAAAGGGATGCRCAAGAGAGAAAGAGCCGACTCCAGCACTGAGGTGTGTTCAACTGTGAACACATCTGTGGGTGACACCTCTCTCAGTTCTTTTGGTGGGGATATTTTCAGTATTACCCACAAAGAAATCGGTAACCTCTTCAGGATTTGTTTTGTTTTCAGGATATTATGGCTCTGAGAGGGCTCTTGGTATCAGTGTCGGTGGTGCCATGACTCAGGAGAGCAGCCTCATTCCCCACTGCAGATTGCCTTGGATATGTATCAGCTCTGCAAAGCCAGGAGTATTTACTGAGTTCACCAATCTTGTATMCTTCATTCTGGGAGGACTTTACATTATCAGTGATACTGTTCGCCTCTGTAGTGTCTTTCATCCAAGTATCCCAAAGTGCTTTAGGAAGCCGTGTTCGCTCTCTTTGTGCGATCATGAGGTTAACAGTATTGTTCCCATCACAGCAGTGGCCAGAAGTCAGCCTGGCTGCTGAATCATGCAGAGGCAAGCCCTATTAAAGGCCCAGAAGACAGGAAGCTTAACGGCTGTCTAATCTATCTACCCAGGGGGCTTGGCAGAGTTTGGCTGTCAGGTTTTCAAGGTCTGAAAGGAGAGATTTGTCAAATGCTCTCACTCATCAATATTTTATTGCTGATTTGCCCTCTTCTGAAAGAAATATTAGAAATATTTTTCCCTGCACTCTCATGTAACAAGTACTAACTGGCCCCAGGAGYTGGCTTTTTAAAAAAAATTCCTGGGTTTGGGAGGTGTCTTTTCCTTGTGTGATCCATAGTAGTGTGCTCGTGGTTAACCTGCTGTCTTCACCCCATCAATCATGGTACAGAAAGACTTTCCTTTAATAAGTGATATCAAAGACAGCTGATGTCTTTGTTAAATGGATGTCATGCTATAGCTGTCATAAAGCATTTGGGGAGTTAGAGCTTCATTTAAAATCAGTAAAGAGAGGAAGAATAGAAACAAATGGAGAGGAAGTGAATGGAGGCAAATCCAAATTTGTCCATTCTCAGTCTTGGTAGTGCCCAGGTAGAAAAAGAGGTGCCCAAGCAGTCATTTGGGGATTTCTCTCATCATGTCTAAATTTGTCTTATAGCAAGATTGACCTGTAACATAAATATTTATAAAAGCTTCAGTCTACTTCCTACATTGAAAGTAGCATCTATTTTAAGCAAAGTGTTSTAACATATTGTAAAGTATCTCATCAGAGCATGATGGTCTGATTTATGAACCATAACTTTTGCCTTCCTTTAGTTTCAACCTATGTGACATTTCTATTTTCACTGCTTCTTCCCTATATTCATCCCCCACAATTTCCCTTTACTAGCTTATTTTAGTAATCTCAAGTGATCTGTTTAGTAAGCCCTCTTTAAGTAGGAGGAAATAGTTCATTTGCAAATAATTTAGGATGTACCAAGGCAAACCCACAGCAATTTACCTGTTTGACTCAGTGAACAGTTGCAATTGGATAAATCTCCATATAAGAGAGTATCTGTCAGTAGGTATTACCCCTAGATAAAATGTAATGCTAGAATAGCAAGAAAAAGAGCAGAAAGAACATGATAACCACTTATAAGATGGATTTTTCCTTTGTCTTTCATTCATATATAGGGTCAGCTTTGCACAAGGAGTGTTTTTTTTTTCTTTTTTAAAGATATTGCTGTGCTAACCTTTTAATAGCTGACCCCTTTGCTATTGTCTTCTGCAGCAAAATTTCTCAAGGTATGCAATCCTCTTTGTATGGGGGGAGGCTGGTGGAAGAGATTTATAAGCCAACAACTCCTTATAAGATCCCAGGTATTCTCTGGTTGCTGAATTTTAATRAAGGCTCTGCAGAACTGTGGAGCAACAGAAATGTGCAGTGATTCAGTAACTGCAATGTAAGTTTTTGTTTGAATTGCTTCTTATATTTAGCAGACCATGTCTTTCTCGAAAGCCTCCGTTTTTGTTGCCATCTCTGCATTTCCCACAAATCCTGCTTGCGGAAGTCACCTTGCGTGGGAGTTTCCGTGTGGACTCCAGTTCAATGTATTTGGCTACGTTCATCAAGATAATCMTTTTCTTTTTCCTTCACTTCTCAAGACCTGGCTGTTCTCAGGCCCTAGAGCGAAGCAGGGTGCTGCATGTTACTCAGGTGAAGTGTGTGTATGGCCAACAACTAGAAGTGCCAGCCAGCCTCATCGCTGCTCACTTGGCAAACTCGGGGGAACTTTGTCTGTGCAAGGAAGGACGAGTCCTGCCTGTGCCTTGGTGCTGGGGTGACAAGTGCAGGCAGAAGTGGCTGCTCTGCATAAGAACCTGGGTCACTGTTCTCCCTCCTTTGCTGCCCAAGCACCAAACTTCATCACAGCATTTTCTTTTGTAATGCCTTGCCCCTCGGTCCCAGGTGTTATTACAGCATCAATAACTGAATATCAGTTAATCAGAGAACTCTGCCTTAACGCTTCAACATTTGTCTGTCCAGTAGCGAAGTGAGATGAATATGGGAATAAGCAGATCACATGGGCTGTAGGTATAAAGAGAAACCAAAATGAATGCACATGTTTTATTTAGGAAAGTCTGTTGTGGTAGCATATTCCAGTTTAATCTGCAATRAAGGAGGATATGGTTTAATATAACTCAATTCCAGCAATGTGTAGTCTGGCAATAAATCCACTTTGGTACTGTTCTTTAGCACTACTGAGTTCCTCTAAAACTCTTGCTGAAGCTGGTGGGATTTTTATCTGTTCAGTTAGTGCCCCTGTTAAAGGCTCTTCTGACCAGTAATTAAAACCTACCTGTTTGTTTCTTATACAATATACTTTTCAGTCTTGTTCAGGTACTAGCTCATTTCAAGCAGTAGAAACAACCACACTTATTCACCCAGAAGTATACTGAATGTGCTTTGTTTCTAATGTTACTGCAAATGTATATATTTATCATTCTGTCATATTTYGTTTTACTAGATGTCTTAAAAATGCATGATTAAAAAATCCTCACAGACAGCATAGGTAGGGGAGAAGGGAGTGTTTAAAAATTCAGCTCATTTGGAGTAATTTTTAATCTCTCTCTGTAATTATTTAATCACTGAAATAGCACTGAGGCTGTGTCATAAATAATGCTACATTTTTATCTGTTTCCTGAAGCTAGTTGCTCCCTTCTAGGCTGAGGCACTATGCAGCGTGGCAAAGCTCTTTCATCTTCTATTCTGATTGATCTGAATTCATATTACCCAATAATGCTAATCTGGAAAGGAAACCAAAGGTAACTTTGTATTTTCATTTGCCTTAACAAACAATATTTTACTAACAGTCATATAGAATACCAAAAATTCACCCATCTGTAAGGGCTTGCTGTACAAACACTTGCACATACAGGCTTTCACCTCACACACGTGCACACATTAGCACCCTCACATGCTTTTCACTGTGGTGGCACTGTTCACCTGAGCACAGACTGTTCTCTCCAGCACTCCTGTTATAAACTTGAAGAGAAAATAATCTGTAGGTAGAAAACAA
Source organism: Rhea americana (assembly GCF_003343005.1). Lineage (NCBI taxonomy): Eukaryota > Metazoa > Chordata > Aves > Rheiformes > Rheidae > Rhea > Rhea americana. Next base: position 858,027 of record NW_028186356.1, on the reverse strand, counting down.
CGAAGCAGAATTGCATCAATGTGTAACGTGTGAGATAGAAAAGTTGCTGTTTGTTTAGCAAATGCATGGATGCACAAATGCAAGATGCTTGCTTGTATACAGCGCTTTCTGTCTTCAAAATGCTTTTGATGCCTAATTAATTCCTTCCAGCATCCTTGGAAGATAGACATGACCTTGTGTTATCCCATTCGTTATTTAGCAAAATATGGTCAGAAAGGGAGTGAAAATATGGTTAGTTCTGCAGAATCAAACAAAGTCAAGAATTCTCTCACTCTCCCTTACATCACTGCTCGTGATACAGAGCAATGCCATTATACCTGGTAATATACCGAAAACTCTCGTAAAACTGATACCCAGGTGAATTCTCTATCTGGAGAAAAGAGCTGAAGCGTCAAGTTGCAGTTGCTTGTACTCCTTTCCATCCAGGATGAATTTGGTTCGTCACAGTGTTACAGAATTACTCCAACTGAACCCTCGTGTTCAAAGCAGACGGTTTTCAGAAATGAGCCAAAAGGAGGCTTACGCCTCCCTCAGCCTCCAGGAGCCCAAGACGCTTCTGTCACTGGAGTTGCTCTGCACACCTTTCACTCAAGAGACGCACTGTAGTGCTGTAATTTGCTCAGGGATTGTGAAAAAAATCTCTACTTAGTAATTTGAAAATATATCCTTGTAAGCGTTGTGAGATAATAATTACCTACTCTTAAAACTGCTTCAGATTTGCTTTATGGAAATGAATTTGCTTCATACTAGATGCCGATACAGATGCTGTAGCGCTGTTGGCAGAGCCCGGGCTCGGTTCGGTCCCATAGGGTACCGCAGCTCAGCAGAGCATGTGGGCAGGCACTTCGCTCCAGTGCTGCCCTGTCCAGACAGAAGAGGCCGCGTGCTGAAGGGAAACGCATGCCTTTGKGCTTTGTTGGTGTAAGTGCAGCACTTTTCAAGATTAGGCCTCAAGGACACAGTTAAGAAATAGTTCTGTTACAGCTTTCTGCCCAACATGTCTCAAGGAATAGATAGGAATTACAGCTCTCAGTAGTGATAAATAACTGAAAYGCCTAAGAAGAACCAGAAAAAAATCAAAGTACATGAAAGCTGTCATGATCTTCCACTGGATGTTTCTACAGAAAGAATTGCATGCATGATCTGTGCAATTTTCAGAGTGTTATTCACAGTGGGTGACTCTCATCTATCACTCTTACCCAGATGACCACTTTTGCTGCTAGCTGGTCATCGAGGGCAGAAAAGTTTGGATCTGACTATGTCTGATACAGACGGGCAGTATTTTTTACGCAAAAAAGTTGAAGTCACACTAAGGGACCTGAGACCCTTTTGGAAGACCTTGCTAGAGTGATGATCAGGGCACAGTATACCTTAACTCTTTTACTCTTCAGAAGTTTGACTTCTGCTTTTACATCCCTTATTTGCTGTAGGGACCCAGCCTTATTCAAGTCTGTGCCCAGCTGTCTTCTGTATCATCTAATGTCTAGGGGATAAAATCACACACTCCTTGCGCTAAGCACACTACAAATGTGGAGATAAAGAGAGGAGCTGGAAGCACAGCCAAGCCACTCACCCTGTGTGAGRGGGCACGTGGCAGACCACGAGTCCCAGTCCGGATCCCCAGCAACCCACTGCTKCCCACACCGCCTGGCGTCCTTGTCTCCCTTTGTACCAACAGAGCTGCTCCAGCWGATCACAGCCAAGTACTAGGTCCAATGTTAATATTCTGTAGGGTCTTTTGATAAATATAATCCTTATTTTAGTGCATCTATTTTCTCTATGGAAAAAAGATCAAATGTAACCTTAAGAAAAGAGCTATTAAAAATGAAATCACATTCCTATTGTGCATGTTATGTAATGGCAGTGTCASAAAATGTAAATTGCGAGCATTGGCTTTTTTTTTTTCTTTTTTTTTTCCCAGCTGCTGATGGTGGCATAGACTTTGAGGTGATTACAATGGGAGAAGGAGTCACTTAGTGGGKTTTTTTTTATACTAGCTTTATTCAACAAAAGTGAGCAGAAATATGGAGAGCTATTTGGGAAAGAATTGAAGCATTTAAGTGGAGCTGAATCTCTGATGTGGGTGGTGGAACTCGGCAGGGCAGAGAGAAGAAAAGAAGCGCTATGAAGTGAAGTCACTCTGGCTCTTCCATTTGGGATGCCTTTGATTTAAACAGTCCTGGATTATTTTCACCTTACTTCTGAAACTGAGGGCAGAACCCAGTTTTAGCATTTCATGTTTCCTCCAAGGAAATATACAGCTACTTAATGTCACAATCTTTCACATGCCCATCAGTCTTGCATACTAACATTTCAGCAGGTTGTGGGTTCACTCTGCTTCCCTTTTAGACCAGGTGTAGCACATAGGCTGGTGCCTCTACGTGAGTGCAAGTTCCCTCCTATTCCAAGGGACAGACTCTCAAGTGGTAGAGTGGTAGTTTTTGTCTGGATATTAGTGAGTACTGGGTATTGCTGTATTAGTGAATTTTGGCAGAGTGCTAGTGCTTTGKATCCCTTTATTCAGAGTGGATATTGCTGGTAACTTTTTGCTCACCCCTTGTCTCTCTATTTAAAGTCTAAACTTTATTCAATGTACATTTATAGTGCCTGACACAATAAAGACAGTTGTAACGGGAAATTATCAATGTGTACAAGTACCTGAAGGGAGGGTGTCAAGGGGATGGGGCCAAACTCTTTTCAGTTGTCCCATGTGGCAGGACAAGAGGCAATGGGCAGAAATTGAAGCACAGGAAGTTCTGCCTGAGCGTGAGGGGGAATTTCTTCCCTGTGAGAGTGACGGAGCACTGGAACAGGTTGCCCAGAGAGGTTGTGGAGTCTCCTTCTCTGGAGATCTTCAAGGCCTGCCTGGATGCAACCCTGTCTGCCATGCTCTAGGTGACAGTGCTGAGCAGGGAGGTTGGACTAGATGATCTCCAGAGGTTTCCAACCTTACTGATTCTGTGATTCTATGAAATTCTAGGCAAAGATGAAACAATAATGTCTGAAATTGCTCTGACAATATTTTTAGAACATTTAATGGACTTTTTACATTTTCCTTGAAATTCTCAGGCATCAGTGTACTCTTCATAAAATTTTTTATTTGCAGTTCAATGTCAGATATACACGAGCTTGGTGTTGAAATACAGATTAAAAATTGTTCTCAGTTGTGGTAACCCGTGGTAATGGAGAAGCTGTGACCCAGCAAACGAGGGACACAAGGAGTGCCATTCACTATCCAAATGCAGGATCAAGGAAAGGAGTTACAAAGTACAAAGGAGTTTAAGTACTTATTTGCCTCATTTAATAGTGGATAGACTGTCCGTATACCGGCATTCTTGCTGGCTCTGTAGAGGGCACGTATTTTCACGGATGTCAGTGGGGTTTGGAGTCGAGCTCCTCATTGGCGGAGGTCTGTGGAGAAGGCACATCTACTATGCTGCATCTGTGCTACCGCAGTCACATTGCTAAGGAAGGGATGGCCAYGGCCTGGACCAGCGTCCGGCTGCTGGTGTTACAGTGTCAGCTGAGATCATGGACTGAACGCTGTGACTGCAGTCTGAGACTGAGCAGTCACCAAGAGGGAGGGAGGTTTGCTACTCATTACCCTGCCCACACTGTATTTAAGTGAGCACTTAGTGGTACTTCATTGCCCAGATGGATCGGTACACTCCAAAGTGGCAGACTGACTAATACAAACAGTGGTACCAGGAGCTGCTGAGAATCCCCTTCCTTCCAAGAATCATATAATTATTTTGAGTTCCACCCATGAGGCTTGTTTATTGCCTTTATTCTGATTTATTTGGTGTGCTCTTACGGAGTACGAACAGTTTGTCAAACCTCTGTTCCTGTGATAGCCCTGCTTAGTTATTACCCTGAGGAAGGGAAGTGGATCCGATGTGATGGATGCTGTGTGCGTGGTACAAACTGCCTCCTTTCACTGCCTCCATCCAGGGGAGCGGTTTTTCAGTAGCGCTGGCGAGAGAGGCTAATGTTATCGAATAGCCGGGAAACAAAGCAAGCACTGAAATGTGGCACGACATGCAGGGCCGAGCGGGGGTCTGGGCAGCTGGATGGAGAGTGCCTCAGCCTACTGCTTGGGTAGAGGTTTGTGCTCAGTGTTTTAGAGATTGATTTGGCTTCTTCATGGGACTCCAGAAGAGCCCCACAGCCTGATGGAACAAGGGCCGTGGCTGGCTACTGCTCAGCGGCTTGCGAGTCCGAGCGCTTGTCCGGGCAGCCGCCTCTCGAGGGCGGCAGCCTCCAGGAACGAGCAGACGAGGAACCCTGGCTGGAGACCGGGGACAGTGTCACGCCACCATCCCTCGGGGCTTGAGGGGAAGACTGGAAAATTTTCGGTACAGGGACTGTACAAGAGAGCGACTGAAGCTGTGGGGGTGGGAGAGGGGAGAGGAGGGAGAGAAGCTGCTGAAGCTCCTGGCAGAGGAGCAGGGATGGTCGCCTCGAGCTGCGCCCCGGGTCCCGTGTCGCCGGCCGTCGCTGACGCGGCGCCGTGGTACCGGGGCCAGCAGCCCCTCGGCAGGGCAAGCCCGAGGCTGCAGCGCAGGCCAGCAGCAGCCTCCGACGAGCCCGCCCTGCGGCCTGAACAAGAAGAGCAGAGCGGGTCCAGCAGCGGTACTTGGGGTCGGCAGCCGCCCTGCGACCGCTGCACGAGTCCGAGCTGGGAGGCAGGTCCGGAAGCCGGCCCGCACGCCCGGGGCTGAGGCGGGAGGCGCTGCGGGCCGGGGCTGGAGCGTGTGCCTGCACGCTGCAATTGCCCGTCCTGATCAGCCCTTGCTTCTGAGAAATTCTAGCTGTTTCCTGGAACTGCAGCCCATACCCTGTGATTTAGTTAGCAAGTATTTCAAAACCATGAATCAAAGTCTCATAACTATGTAACAGTTGAATATTTATATTTACATATGATGTTATTGGAAATACCAGCTCCGGGGTGCACCTAACTCAAGTAACTCTAGGGACCGAACGCAGTCCTGCTCTAGGACTGCGGAGTTCACTGTTCTCTGTGGAGCGATGAGTAAACACTCTCATCCCAGCTGAATTCAGCCCTGCACTCGTTTCTCAGTATACAACATCTCAAATGCCGTGAGACAGATTTTGGCTCCTGTCCTGGCCCCTTTGCTGCCCAGGGGACAAACTTGGGGCACAGCTTGCAGCCCCCCATGGCCCTCGCCACCGTCCTCAGCAGAAAGCTGCTGGGAAAGGAGCTGCCGGACGTCTCCCAACACGGCGCAAGGTGGCTTCAGGCCTCCTGCTGCGGCTCCTGCTGGTCCTGCTGGTCCCTTCCCTGTGCRTGCTGGGGTGCTTGGGGGCAGCGCCGGAAGAAGCCCTGAGCCTGGGGACTGTGTCCTTTGAAAACAGGAACACTCAGACAGCTTTCACTGGCGCTGATGGGATTTACAATCGCGCAGAACTACGAGACTATGAGAACGGAGAGCTGCTTCTCTCACCTACAAATTYGCTTTGGACATCCAAAATTACCAATGAATTAGAGGCAAGAATGCAGGAAAGATGGCCAGTTGCAACAACAGAGGGCAAAGCTGGGAAGCTTTTAGCCTCAGGAATCCAAGTCATCTGGGAAAATTAGATGGCACTTGTTAGGAATAAAACTACAGTAGTTCAGTGGAGCTGCAGGACAGAAGTTCCCTGCCACTATGCAGAGTCACTCTCCTCTAATCCCTGCAAACAAAACAGGATTTAAAATACTTAAATTTACAGTACAAAACAAAAATCATGTAAATCTAATATTAATGCAGAGCTGAGCACACAGCTATTACCAATATTTTCAAGATAAATATTTGCATGTTTTTATCTATCACACTGCAAATCAAACCAGTCTTGCTCCTACAGGCTGTAAAGCAGTGGAAGGTAGCTGGGCTGCTTTGGCCAAGCCTGGAATATGGATATGGGAATAAAATGGTGCCAGTGCTTTGGTGAGAATCCCTGGAWAGTTCTCACCCTCAAGCTTTTCTTCCTCTAACTTTGTAATACAAAAGGGGAAAAGTATGTGATCTGTAAATACGAGCATACACTGATGCTGAAATCCCAGCATTTTTTTACTTAAAGACCTTAGCACACACCAGACAGTAGGCTGCAGGAATTTTCAGAAGTGTCCTGGTRTCTGAAAGCCTTTAAATACCACAGCATAATTCAGGTTGGAAGCGACCTCCGGAGTTCGTCTGTCCCAGCCCCTGCTCCACGCAGGGCTGGCCTGAAATCAGGCCTGGTGGCTCAGGCCCTGGTCYGGCCTGAGCTGCTGCAGCCCAAGCCGGACTGCAGGGTCTGACCTGGTAGCGCAGCAGCAGAGCGAGCAGGAAGCGCCGCGACGTGCCCAAGCCGGGCGGCCCGGCCTGCACCAGCCCCCGCCTGTCCCATTTCCTGCACAAACCYGCTTTGGTCGGGCCGTGCTGGGGAGAGGCTCTGCACGGGGTGGCGGGACCTCCACGCTGGGCACAGACACACAGCGCGCACAGGCACCTGCATCCACGTGGCTTCAAGAAAGATAACCAGATGAAAAAATTACTGTGCCAGGAAGGTGGCAGAGAGGCAGTGTGAGCTCTGGCAGCAGGGCTATTGCAAATAGGACACATCATTAAGTCTACATTTAATGAAAAACTGATGATAGGATTAATATGTAAATAATCCCTTATACATAACCATCTATCTCCAAATTCCTAGCAAGGAACTAGAGAGAGCAATCAKTTTCTCTCCTCTGGCTCTCTCAATGGTGCTGTGACACCCAGGCATCTGCTTTCCAGGAATGTAATTTAGTTGGTAGAAAGGAGGGCATGTCAGATTAATGGAAAGAGAGAGAGTAAGGAAATCATCCAATTTCGTGTGTGTGAGACATAATTCTCTTAGAAAATACAGTGGCCATCCTTACTTACAGATGCGTATTTATTTTGTCATTTCAAGCTGTGGTGTATTTTGAAGGGTGTATACTAGAGGATTTATGCCGTATTTCAGATTCATCATGTGAAAACCAAGGTCTCTGAGAGGAAAAGGCAAAGGTTCCTGCAGAGGACTCCTGTGCAAAGGAGGGCAACTCTGCTTTTCTTTATTTAAACCAGTTCTTTTTGAAAATCAATCCGCTGATAGAGGCAAMCCAGCAAGTCTAATGGTAACTATGGAGACAGACTCAGGAGCAGGGRAAAAAAGTACAGTTTATTCACCAGAAGTCAAAACTTTGTGTGCTAGTATTTTTAACCTTTTAGAGAAAATTATGAACTGTTTTAATTAGAAATGTTTATTACCTACTGTGAAGTGATGCTGATCAGTTGCTGTCTAGACAGAAACACTCTTAAATGTTTTTCCTTAGTTCCCCACAGATACATTTATTTTCTAGTAGACAAGAAGAAGTTTTAAACACCCTGTTCCACACCAGCAGAYTGACAAGGCACAGACCACTTAGCTTGATTTTGTTTTCATAGTCCCATCTTCAGTGTCAAAAATAGCAAGGTCTGGCAGAGACAGAAGGTCAAAACATGTGCGTATAAAAAGRGCAGAACAGCTGAAGGTGCGCAGCGGCTATGTGAGGTATGCACGTACGCCACTAGCTTGCTCTGGTGTTACTTTCATGGGAAGACAGACATGAATTTATGCATAAAATGTACTTAGTACTTTCTGTTCTCATTAAAATAACAATAATTTTGCACTGAAAGCCAAATGAGAAAAGCCAATGATTTAAGCATGAAGCATCATAATTAATGCTTGGTTCATGTCATGTTTCCTGCAGATTTCTCCCATGTCCTAAATCTCCACACCAGCGCCTGGGTATTTTTTGCCTCTAACCCTTTGCTGTACTGTAGCTAGTCTATAGGTTTTACAGACTGTGCTGGCAGCATCATCTTTACTTAAGGTTAACTGATTCTTCCCATTTTACAAGCTGGGATGTAAAGATCTGAATCGCGCCGATGTGAGCTGCCACCTGAGTCCCTGATGGAGTTGGTTGATTCACTTTGTCTTTTAGAGAACTGGCACTAGTATTCTCCTATGTGAGTCTGTGCGGTTTTTAACTGGAAGTGAAGTGCTGCAGAGCTGCTCTCCGGGCGCCAAGGGGCCTCGCGCAGGCGACTCTGGGACTGCTCTGCGCCGGCTCCCATGCCATGTCGCCTTGCTCCCGCTGCGCAAGTGGGTGACGGCGCGAGCGGTGGCACACGAGCCTGTCACTATGGAGACCATTACAGGGAAGATCGCAAACGAACCTTTGCAGAAAGCATCATCCCTAATTTTATATCTCTGCAGTGTAATTATCCAAGCCTCCACTAAACTTTACGGCCCTGGCCTCCTCCTGGGGTAAAATCCTGGGGGYGGTGAGCTGGCCCTCCTGGAGGGAGGGGGGAGGGAGGATCTGGGAATGCCTCCCCGCCGCGTGCCCCTCACACTAGCGGGACCTTCGGAGGCTCGTGGGCGGGCAGACTGTCGAATGCCCCGAGCACGCTGGCTAAGCACAGATGTGCAAATATGGTACAACATTCATCTGCAAGGGGCTTTGCCATTGCCATCCCCGTTGCTCCCATTCTGAGACAGAACCAAGTGCATCTAGAGCATCTCAGCCAGACAGACACTTAAAAATGTTAAAATAAGTGACCTATAGTCTCCTTAGGGAGCCTGTTCTAGAACTGCCTATCCTCATATTTAGGAAGTGATGCGTCCACACCTCCAGTAACCTGTAAAGGTAGAAACAGGCATTTAAAGATGTTGCTGAGATCTGCTCTGAGAGCAGTCTGTGGCCCAGTATGTACACTCGAGTTTATGCTCGTGCTTTGCAGTGCTGCAGGGCTGCATGAATCTGTTTCTAGAGGTAGAACAATGATGTATCCCTTAGGAAAAAAGTATTTTCTGGCAGGAATCCTGCAACCCCATCATTGAAGGAGTGGTGTCTGCTCCATCTCAGGCAGTCTCCTGTAGGCGTCTCTCTTGGCCAGAAGAGATTGCCCCTCGTTTGGCAGAGGGGTTGTGGTTTAAGTGTCTCAAACATTCTTTAGCGTTTTCCAGAAAGAAACTGATCTAGTAATTGAGAAAACATTTTGTTTTAAACTTGGCAAAAATCTTCACAAAATTTTCCATGAAAACCAAATTTGAAAGCAAATATCTTCATTTTGAAAATTCTACTGTAGAAAAAGCTTCAGAATTTTWCTTGTTATCTTTTAGATGCCTGTATTTTGCATTATTTGATATAGCAATAGTAATGTGTAACATGACTTAAGACTTTCTGATAACTTGGATGGTCTGTGTGTGGAATAATTATGAACCTTGTCCCCAGTATTTGTTGGAGTGTGCACAAGGGAAAGGGTGTGTACAGGATACTAGGGAGACTTTCTGGAGGAGAGACGTGGTCAGCTCTGGTCTTAGAGGCTCTAAGGAGCTGGACGATGACATGTTATTTCTTGGAATTTATGACTGACAAAATGTTGTGTCTGGGTTGCGTGCTGAAGGGACCCAGGAATGAGAGAATGATGAAGCTGGCTGCTGCAAGAGAAGCTTGAATTRACATGGTCTGTCATGGTGGGACCCCATAGAACCAGTTGAGCCACCTCTTGGCCTCTCACACAAGTGGAAAAAGTTATATTCTGTCATCCTAAGGATGGGGGACTGAGCCCAGGCTGCCTTGGCTCAGGAGTGGAAAAAGGAAGGGCAAAGGCAGGGAAGACTGTTGCTCCTTCTACCACCAAACTGAGATGGGAGGGATGGAGGTGCTCGTCGGGCTGCCGAGCTGGTTTTATAAACTACTTCTTGCTGCCAACACATAAACATAAACACATTTGCGGGCATCTGAGGAAGTAAATGGAAGTAAGCCTTTCTTCTGTCTAGACAGCAATCAATATGATTTCAGAGCAGGCAACAAATGTTTCTTTGAGTCAAATCTCTGGGTGGCTRTAGCTCCAGTCAAGGTAACGGCAGCCAAGCTACGTGAGCTGGGGTCTGACTCAGAAGCTGGACTGTGCTTCGTCCCGGGTGAATGTACGAGGCTGGACAGAAAACGCTGGTAGTTCAAGCCTGACGAAGCTGATTGGTGTTGTGGTGCAAGAGATGGGAAGGAGGTCAGTAAGGAGGTGTGAGCAGGAGCAGAAATGAGGATTTTGCAGAGGGGTTTAAAGGGAGACCATGTGCTGCTCTGCTCATGGAGGCCTGAGTTCAGCCCCCCTTGCCGGTGCCAGGAGCTGCATCGGTCCATCCAAACATTTTCACCCGCTTTTGATGTGCCATCTGCACCTCAGGAGCACAGTGTCTGGGACCAGACATATGGATGGAGAGTGCCCCAACAGCCCTCCAAGGGGTAGTTATGTCCCCAGCAGAAGCTTAGTGTCACCCAGCCTCAGGAGACAGAGCTTGTGCTAGTGCCTGCTTGGGACATACGTTATTTCAGGAGTCTACTGCATGAGGAACTGGCTATGCCATTGCCCGCAGGTGTTGAATATGCTGCAGACTGGCTGGCACCATGATTTGCCTGCTTTCTGCTGTTGCTCTTGGGAATCTCAGGTTACTGGCTTGTAAATTCAGCACCTTAGAGGTAACACGCCAGACCTACAGATCCATTAGCATGTCCCACACAGCTCAAAATCTGAGCTACAGCAGATACACAAAACAGCAGTAATCCAGGAGGTTTGAACTTGCTTGAACTCTTCTAATAGTGCTGCACACTTAGTGACTCCAGCAACGATAGCTCTCCTCAATTATGCAGCGAGTACAAAACAGGGAGCGCGATCCCGGCCGCCTCGCAGCCCACCGTAGCGCAGAGGCTTCTGCAGGAAGGGAGCCAGGTGGCTCCCTGCTGCCTGTCATGCACGGCGGACAGGGATGATACTAGGCCACTCACTACYGGCAAACAGAGCAGACTGAGCCTGACCTTCCAAGATCCAAGAATCAAAATTTAAAAATCCAGTTCAAATCAGTAAATATCATGAAATTCAAGCCACAGCCTGAYTGAGGCTGTACAAAGAACTGACAGTAAAGGTGACATCTCAGAGTCCTCTAATTATTCAGCCAGTGATTGCTACATCCGTTCCAACYGCTTTGCAAGACAAGTATATTTTTCTAGCAGCTCAGTTCCTGCATTTTAACCTGGCCATAGAAAATCAAGATATCTGATTCACACTTATACCTCTTCACCAGCAAGATACATGCTAGAAGCCAAATGTAAGTGACAATTTTGTTGCTAATGCAGGGAAACCACAGCATGGAGTTCATTTTGCAGATACAGGTTCTGAATCTGTTTTCTACTGCATACCGGTGTCAATCAGGAATAACAATCTAAGTCAGTACAACCCAGTCACTAGGGATTTTTCACCAGTGAGCAAGGTCAAAACTAGACCTAAATTTGTCTTTATAGAATTAAAATCAACAGATTTTTCCCTTGTAAAAACAAGGTATCCAGGAAGCAGTTACATGTGCATTTCYAAGAAGATATTTGTAGGCCCATTTTCTAGTAAGCAGTTACCCAGATTTACTACTGAAGATCTGCTTAAGAATTTWAAGCTTAAATAACGTGTTGCAATGCCTTGCCACCGCAGATGCTTTTCTTTTTAACCAGGACAAGAAACTCAGGAAGGGGCCTATAAGCCCAAAAGCTTGTCTGTTTTTACCAYTGCACTGTTGAAAGTCTGTGGCCCTAAGCAGCTGCCTGCTTACCTGAACTTGCAGCAGGCCTTGGAAACTGGGAACAGGTAAACCGGTAACATCACATTGTGGCACGCCAGCCCCTTTCCTGCTTCTGCCGCTTCCGCTGCAAGGATGCTGCAGCCCTCTTAGAAACAGCTTCTCCTTCTTGGAGAAACTTTTATTCTGGGAGACCATTCAGCGCTATTCTTGGTTACTGCCTGTGCTGAGACATGGGCCCAAGCGTCTCATCCCACCAAGCACAGGTAGGCAGCGGGGCGATCGCACCTGCCTGTGCTGATGAGGCTTTTCTAGTGAAGTGGTTTGCAGGACATTCCCCAGGGTCCAGCTGCTCTAACTGCAACACAGCTGCTTTTTACTGCAGTCTACTTTTAAAAAAATAAGAAAAATTATTCTGTAAATCGTCGTATGGCCGTTTACAAGGTTTTCCTTTTGCTGGTATTGTTTTATTTGCTACTGATTGCTTTTTGTTTGACTATGAGGAGGAGCTTGGGTACCTTGTCCTGTAGTGCTCCCAGAGACTCTGCTTGACCAAGGTGTGCAATGCCTCTGAGACACACTCGTGTGCTCTGCATGTCTCCAGATGTGGCAGCTTGTCAGGGGAGCTCACCGTTCACTCGAGCTGGATCACCTCCTTTCCTGGATTTGAGTGGCAACAAGAAAGGCGAAAAACATTTATTTTTCAAATAAGAAAGCAATGCAAATAYGTTGAAATGATCAGCCCTAGCTGATACTTGAAGGTATGCAATCAAGCCTCTACAGAGTCCTCTCTTGAAATATATTTGACAGAACATCCTCTACAGAAAGCTGTACTAATCCCCCCTCTTCCTGCCTGACACATTTTTATTGCGTGCCTCTTTTTTATCTCAAACTAAGTAGAGAAGGAAGGCTTAAGGAAAATGCTACATTAAGTGCTCATTGGGAGACACCAATTTTCTGCTGTGGGAAAAATCACCCAGGCCTTTGCTAGTTTCCATTTGCTTTGTTTTATGTGAAATCAATATGCAGCAGAGGCTTGTAATATCTGAAGGTCGATGAGCAAAAAGGTGCRTTCAGTTAGTTTATAGCTGTGGGTAAGGATCAGGGAGTCTCTTTTGAGCCTGAAGAAATCTGCTGATACAGCTGCTAACAACTAACACAACATTTTCCTCCTCCAGCTCCAGTGAGTCTGGAAACACGTGCTGCATAGTGGCTTTGAACAGGATGCCTTACACTTGAGCTGGACTTTTTGCACAGGTTCTTTGCTTGTGTCACCTGCTTGCCATTAGCAGATCCTGCAAAGCAAAAATGTCGCTCCTGCCAGTGACTAGGTAACTGTCTAGGAGGCACCACTCTGGACCTTGCACGCTGGGCTTCTCAGAGCTGCTCAGCAGCTTCTGTGGCCTCTGATTTCAATGATGGATTTGCTGCATGAGAACAGGAGAGTGGAATTAGCCTCAGCTCTGTAATCTTCTATCTTACCAGAAGCAATGGAGACAAACTGCAAACAATGCCGAAATGGATGATTTCATTGTACTGATGCTCCTGGTACAAGTTTCTTCCTCAGTTTGCCACTTTGAGTCTGGTGTATTGACTTTCCAAATATCCAGAATAACATCTTTTCCCACATGTTGCTGTTTTTTGGAAAATCTTTCTGATTTCTAGGCTTCAAAAATATCAGTGATGTCCACTCTCTGGTAATATGTGGTGTTTAAAGGGGGAAAGATCCTTTTTACCATTTTAAGTCTCCTTCTTTCATCTAGTTTTGTGCAATGTCCTCTACTATTTCTATAATGACTAACGTCAAACAAGACAAATATACATCCTTCTCTAGATGAGATTGTGCAATGTTTTTAGGCTTTCATCTTGTCTTGTAATCATGCATTCGAAAAATCTACTGTCTTTTCACTCTCTTTTGGTATGCATTGTCCTTCCGCCCTTAATCCCTCTGCCTGCCTGCTCTGGTCTGCTCTAATTCTGCTGCTGATTTCCCAAGAGGGAGAATGAAAATATCTATGGATGTCTGTGGGAGGACAAGTTGCCATTGAGTGACAAACCTATGACATTTTGTATAAAGTCTGCAATTTCATCCTCACYGATCACTCTTTTTTCCAGCCATTAATGAGTACATTCATAGAAAATCTTGTCCCCTTTCACTGTTAACCCTTTGTTATGATTTAAYCTTCATTGTTTCCAGGATCTTGTTTTCTGTCTCTCAGCCTGTACCCAGTCCATTATGTACTTGATCTTTCTTCCCATGACAACATACATGTTGTCCCATACATCCTCAGCAGCAATGCTGCTTGCTTCTTTTAGAAGTAAGCCTCAAATAGGCATCTAAAGTGAATGGATTATAAAAGGAGACCTCACCACCTTCCCCAGTGTGCATGTGCCAGTGCCCTGGTGTGTACTGGAAGCCCACTTTCCCAGTTCCTTTCTCCKTGTTCATGATCTGTAGGACTATCTTTTGATTACAGAAAACAGTTGTTGTATTATAATGCRAGGCAAGAGAAGACTGTGAAATATAGGAGAAAATATTCTGATCCTGAGTCGCATTTCCTCTCTTTCTGATGGTTATTGATGAATATTTAAATGAACCACTGGCAGACTGGGGGGAGTCACTCTCTTTTCTGGGTGAGTAGGTAATAGCTGCCCATTGGTGACTGCTCCTTACGACTGCAAGACTTGGCTCTGGTTACAGCTCATTATGTGACACAAATCATATTTGTATGTTGATCTATGGAGGCCTTTCTGGTATCAGAAACAATTAGTACTTCAGAGAGAGCCTTTGTGGTTCATATGTCTTCAGTGTTCATTAGTCACGAGGAAGTGAGGTGTGGGATAACTGAACGAACCACGCAAGACTTGTAAAACCTTCATGGGATAAAGTAACCTTTTGGGTCTCGTGCTTGCTGCCTCTCACCAGTGTGGTACCAAAGCTCAGACCAAGGCCTACTTTAGCACCTTTTGAAGTGTGCAGGAGTTATAAGGAGAAACTTTGGCTCTGGGGACGAAAGGGATCGTCCAGGGTGATGCACAACCCAGGGCCTCCACTACTTGAGTTTACAGGTCATCATGTAATACCCAGGAGGRACGGCAAGAATTTTGCATGAATGCTAGCATAAATGCAAGTTATATAATGAGAGCAAATACAGTTAAGTATCAAAGGGTATTACCAGGAATTGGCACACATTGTGTCAGCTTTTGACTCCAAGACCACTAAGAAAAGAAAAAAAGCTGGAGTGCGACAGCAGCTGTGTGAAGCAGCACTTGCTGGGGCACTGATGATTTGCACTGCACCACTATTGTCAGGTAGAAGAAACCTGATGACCTTGCTGCCAATGATCCTCCTGTCTGCTTTATTCTGCTGATTGCTTTTGACAAGAACTGATGATAAATAATTGCAGTTTTTTTGTGATAACCTTTTGCTACAGAATTTAAAACACAAAATTTTCTCRTGAGCTTTATATCCTTTAATAATAAGTTGTGATTTTAGTGTGCAAAAGAAGGACCCCTATTCTGGTGCAGCAGGGGTCATTGAAATGGCTRAGAAATGTTTGGCCAGATCTCCCTTTGGCCTGCAGTGTAAATGAACCACGTGCGTGCTGCATGGGTGCTGCATAAGACGGAGCCTGCAGGCAAGTGGCAGTCAAAGACAACCATTTTAGTCTGAGGACATGTCCTTTGGATTTTAAAAGGTTGAAGTGATAACTGACAGCTTGTGAGAAGGACAGAATAATTGCTCTAGTAATGCTTGGAAAGATCCTCGTGGTATATTCTGGACAGAGAATGAGATTTGAGACTCAAACCAAGATTTTGAATCATAAGCTGGGAATAGCAGGATCTGAAACCGGCTGGACGTTGGGATGCCACACTTTCTACAGACAGCTTTTTCATAAAATTAACTTTTTTCTAAAGGCCCCATTTTTCTGTTCATTCTTCCATCAGTTCTCTGAAGCTACTCCAAATATTTAAAGTCTTAAATGGGGGATTGATAATTTTTGCTTTCCTCCTATTTTCCATGTTTTTAATATCTCTGTTCAAATAATCTGTCTATAGTGTGTCTTTCAGACACTGTCATACACCAATTCCTGAAAGAAATTAAGTTATATAAACCCCTCTCAGGAACGTTAGAAACCTGTGTTTTCAGTGTAATAGAGACCAGGCAGTATCTTCCAAGGAGAAGGTGTTGTGACTTACATACATCATTTTATCCTGTCAAGTCATTTTTCATTTGCTATACTTGAATGCACCTCATATTATRTATTGCACAGACAGTGTGTAATAGTGAGTGGGAAGGATCCAGGAGCCATGTGTGCCAACGATGCGTGGAAACTATTACGGTCTCTCAGGGCTGAAAGAAATGTCAGTGTCCTCTGCTGTGAAAAAGTGCAATTGCTGTGTTGAAAGCATTAAACAGAAATGTCAACAAGCCAAATTTAAATTTGCTACCAGAGGGCAACAAAAGGAGACAAACTCCTCCAGTTTACATGAAGTGCTAATTTGGCCACATGGTTTTGGCATTTATTTTTCATGGGTGAGACTTTACAGTCAGACTTCAACAAGAAAATATTGTAGCGTACGCAGGGCAAAAGCGCCTGCCTTCTTCCTGTCACTGTAGACCTTTGGCTTTGTGAGCAGCACAAAGCGCCCTAGCCAAGGAACAAATACGTGTTGCATCAAAACCTACCCCTATCTGCTCGCTGCGGTAGGTCTGTAGTCTTTATTTTCTGCATTCAATTAGGAAATTGGAAAGGATCCTGCTGCTGTGGGTGGCGATAGCACTTTGTAGCCTGCTCAGCCTGTGGGAAAGCCTGAGTAAAATCGGGAACTGAGTGGCTTTGCGATGAAACCCAAACCCCTTAGGAGATGGAAGAGTTCATTTAACTCAGCTTTTTCYCTGGTTACTGAGGTTATCAATGAGCTATTTAAGATGAACTCTGGGGATAAGGAAAAGCTCTAATTTTCCAGGAAAAARGAAAGTGTCCTTAATGTTATATAATGTAATGTTAAATATTTCAGCTGCAACTAAATATTTGTGCCTACTGCAGTACTAGTTTGCCCTGGTCCCCTCCCACCTGTGGTGTCCAGCCAAGACTTTGCAAGAGGACGAGGCCCTGATCGCTACGGTTGTCTGCTCAAGCTCCTTCCTCTTCCCCGCTGCTCTCCCTGGGAAAGGGGACGCCGGYCCAGGGCTGTGATTCAGCTGCCATTCCCCTGCCGAGGGGGAGCCGTGCTGCTCTGTGGCAGGGTGCAACCTTACATCCTAAATAATTTGGATGCTGCAGCAATAGCATGGAAGGTGAGAAAAGGTTTACTGAGTTTTGAATTGCAAAATCAAAAGAGTGAATAATTCCRTATAAATA
Organism: Rhea americana; assembly: GCF_003343005.1. Lineage (NCBI taxonomy): Eukaryota > Metazoa > Chordata > Aves > Rheiformes > Rheidae > Rhea > Rhea americana. Next base: position 841,048 of record NW_028186356.1, on the reverse strand, counting down.
AATAGAAAATATTTATGATGGTTTTGCATTTGGAAGTATGGCAGAGGTTTAGATTAATGCTCTTGGCTGCTCACAGCGCTGATGGCCAGAAATAGTTCTGTTTTATGGACAAAAGAAAGAGMATATAAAACAAGTTAATAAAATTTTGGAAAGAATCCTTTAAAAATTAATTACGTATACCTCAGAAAACATGATCCATTAGAAAGAGTTCCTCTGGAGAATGTCATGCTTTCTCTTTTGCCTGCTATTAGTTATGAGTCTAAATACTCATAACTGTATGATGGTTATGATGGATATTTGGGGCATTGAGATGGCTGCAGATGGGACAGGTACATAGTTGTTAAGCATTATTTGGTAGCTTATGTCTCCYTGTACTTTTAATCCCAAGCCAAAAGGTAGGCTATATGTGCATGTCCTTTCGGGAAAGCAGCCAGCCCAAGAAGGCACACTCTTTTGTTATATTGCTGCAGCAGCTAGACATCTTGCCTTGTGTGAATCCTGCTGTCCTAGGCATTTTGTATATCTAAGAAGATGCTCTCTGCCTCAGATAATTCACAGCCTATAAGGCTACAGCCAACCACTGTATAAAACGTATTACAGAGCAATGTAGAAAATTCTGTAAGGATGCTAGGAGTTAGGGAGAAGTGCTTTGTTGACTATCTCTTTCAGGAAATTTTCTAAAATTGTATGAGAAACAGTGCACAATGCAGCAAAGTTTGAACTAACCTAATCCACACTGGCCATCTCCCCCAACACAGTAATTGCATCAGTATGATCATGTCTCTGGGCAGAGCAAAAGATTCAGGAARAACCTCCCTAACAAAACTGCTGTTTCTTGTCCTGCAGTTGCTGCTAGGTGAGGAGTTCCTCTGCTCCCTACGGTGTGCAGATATCCCCTGGGGTGGCTGTTTCAGAGGATAAATGATGACATTTGTCTGGGCTGGGCTGGGCTGGGCTGGCCTTGCTGAAGAGTCCCGGTGTGCTCAGTCCAATGCACCATCTGCTGAACCAGAAGAGACTGGGGCTATGCACAGCTTTTTTATGAAATTAGGATGGCCTTAAAAGGAAAAAGAAAGAAATATGGAGTTTGGAGCTTGGTTTTAAAATAAGTGGATATCCAAAATACACACATGGGTTAAAGTTAGGTCTAGCACACTCAGATTTTTGTGCATGCGGATGGTTGTGTTTATTTATTGAGTTGTACCAACCAAATACAAGCTTTGTGGTATGTTTGACTGAAAAATGATGGCAGAGACTTGCTGAACTTGTTAGCATTTGACAGTTTTTTCTGGTGCTAATCACTGCTCACTTTTTATGCCCCTGATTTACCCCCTTCCTCAGTTTCACTGGGTGGCAGCCTGTGTAAAGATACACAAATGTTTCCATGCATCTGAAGTCCAGTGCTGCCTCTAAATGTATTTCTCAGGTGCCTTGGGATGAATTACAGTAAATCTGGAAAAAAAAAAGAATGTGTTCCTGTGCTGACATGGAGCTATGCACTGATTCAGTTACATGCGAAGGGTCTGAGAATTGTAGCGACATTTAAGAGGAGCTCGGTGCTTCCCGCACAGGGCTGGCTTCTGTCCTGCTAATGCCTGATGTTTCCCTCCAGGCTGCAAATCATTTTTTTTTCTCTTCTGAATTTTCCTCCAGGTGTTTGAAATGGCTTATGTCCTGTCAGCACTGCATCAGGCCTATTTTAATCACACACACACACAMAAAAAGACCTTCTTTAAAAGTGGCAAATGTAAATATATAAACACATTCACACAACAGTGCCTCTCAGGCACTGTAATTACACACACACATGGAAAGGCTTTCATGAGGTCCTGAACCGAACCTGCTAATTTCTTCCTGCCTTTTAATCAGGACAGGACGCTTTTCCTGGCTGTGTTTCAATTCTAGTTTCTTGAGCTTTGAAGAACAAGGCAAAATGTGACTTGTCCACTGGTCTTAAATGTCTTAAGGAGAATTTATTACCTTTCTGGTCCTCAAAATATTCACTGTGCTGGTAAACTTAGGTGTCTGCCTGTTTGTAAATCAGTCTCCTCCCTTTGCTTCCTAATGGTAATTGTTTTGCTGAGCGGAGATATGAAGCTTTTCTACTAGCAGCTTTTTATTTCCCCTTAATAGTTGAAAATGCCTCTGGGGAAAACCCCCGCACAGATCCATGATAGCGCTGCACAGGCCAGGTAACAGTAATGAATTATGTAATCGTAGTAAAAGCTGTTAAGCTGCTTCAGCTAAAACCCTAACAAACAGAAATAATCACCGCGTGTGTGTGGTACGAACCAGTGGTTTCCATAAGCTGCCTGATTTTGCACCCCGGCTCTCCAGGAGGCCACAGCGGATGGGCCGGAGAAGGGTCCGGCTGTCCCAGCCCGTGCTGCCCGCAGCCGGGCAGCGACGCTCGGGGGCCGCGGCACCACGAGGCGCCTCGGCAATGTGCCGCGCAGCGGCCTCCGTCCGCAGTCTCTCCGGAGTTGGTGGCGTTCGAGGTGCTTCTGGCCAAAAGCGTGGAGCACAGGCCTTGCGAGACAGCTGAAGCTGGACATGCTGTGACCAGATTATAATGCCGTGCAACAAAGTTTTGGGGCTACTAATCATATCTATATCATTCAGTGAGCCCAGAGGGGCTTGGGGTGCGCTGGGCCCAGGGCAGAGGCCTCTCCATCAGGGGACAGAAACAGAAACAATTCTGGGTTACGTCTCTGTGGATTTGGTACCATTTTCCCACTCTTTTAACAATGCAAGGTGAAGACTTGCACTCATTTCTGTTTGCCTAAGAGCTTTATGCAGCTGTGTAAAGCACAGAGACTAAAAAATATGTTAACTAGCTTGATTCCTCCTTCTTCAGTTTTTCCTAAGGGAGAGAAAATTTCCAGACCGTATTTATATGTGTTATTACTTCCCTGCAATGAATTAGTGAACAGCTTGTTCACACACAGCATCATGTAATTCACTTGTGGCTCCCTCAGCCCTTCCTGTGCGTGTAACATSGGCGATATGCGGCACAGAGCCGAGGCTGGTAGGAGCAACCATCTCAAGTGGCTGCAGTTCCTCCTACGGAGCTAGGGGCAGGAGAGGCTTGCTGCTGCTTTTTCCTGTTTTGATACCTGTTTAGCAATACAGGGGTCTCTTTGTTAAGATGAATCTCACGGATTACTTCCTGGTTTGTATTTTTTTGTGAGCTGCTGCTGAATCTGAGACTTACCAAGATCTTCAAATGCAAGAAGCAAACGCTGTTTTTACACCAGCCTTTGCAAGCTTTCCTAACTACTCCCAGGCTGGCTGTGCGTCTGCAGGGTCTGCGTTCCTCCGTCCTCCTAAAGCAAACTAACCCTGCGGACACGGATGAGCCTGCGCCTTGCTGTTACTGCTGAATGAACCGTTGCTTTCTCAGAGCCTGGTTCTGCTCTGTCCGACCGTGCGCTAAGCTCGTGCAGCTCCTCCGGYCCAGCCGCACGGCTCCGCGTTCGCTCACACGTAGGTGAGAGCAGAGCAGGGCGGCAGATGAGGACTGACTGAGCCATGTGTGTGGCGCAGCTTCACTGTTCCAGAACATTAAAAAATGATTTTGTCTTTTATAAAATTTATATGAGGAAGGCAATTTCTGAGCACTTGTGCCAKCCCTGCACAGTTCTGGACACCTGCGCTTGGCATTTTTTCTGTGGTTGATTATGGCTCCTCCTTAGATGTTGTGTTGATGGGCTCAGACCAGAGAGCTGCTCTACACTAAGCAGGTGATACTAGTATCACTTKCCACATAGGGGTATATTTGCTGTAAGACCTATTTATGGATTTGTCCTGTTGTGGATAGAATTACATCACTACAAAGATGTCTTTCTCCCAGGACAGATGTTATTCTCACCTGCTGGRGTAATCACTAGGCACCGCTGTACCCCATAGCTGCCCCTCGCTAACGTGGTCAAAGCAGCTGGACGGGCCAGTGCGCACAGGTCCTCGGAGTCGGAGCTGCGAGTTTGCCTGCCTTTGCTTGAGGCAGCCCTGATCTCCTGGGGTGTGGGACAGAGTACACCCAACTTATTTTCCAAGAGTTGGCCAGGCCAGGCCACTGAGGTGATTTCATTCCACTCCGTAAGAAACGTTCAGTTTTCCTTCTCCAAAGGACCGCCGGGAACGTACAGGCTGGCGCGACGCAGCCAGGCCGGGTGTCCGCMGGCCCTGCAGGGCGGCTTCCTCCTGCGGGGGGTTTGCCCGAAGCGCTGGTGGAGCCGTCTGCTCCGAGATAACTCAAATCCTGCCTGGTCGCAATCGTGTGCAACGTGCTCTGGGTGACCCTGCCTGAGCCAAGGGGCTGGACTAGATGATCTCCAGAGGTCCGTCCAACCTCGACCGTCCTGTGAGCATGTGAGCCTGCGCCCCCGGCCCGCGAGCCGAGCCGCTGCGGCTCGAGCAGCTTGCCGAGGGCCAAAAAAGCGGGCCAAACTGAGCAGCCCAGGCTGCTGCCGCTGGGGCGGCCGGGCTGGCGGCCTCGCCAGCCCGCCGGCACGTGGGGACGGCTGCCCCTGCGCGCGCACGCGCCGCGGCCTGCGGCGGGTTATTCGCAGCATCCCCCCCGGCAGCAAAGCCCCCGGTGTGCGGAGCTGCCACGGGGACGCAGCTGCTTGCCCAGCACCGGCAGCGCCGCGCCGCGGGCACAGCCCTCCGGACGGCGGGAATGCCCGAGGCCTCCTGCGCCAGCCAGAGCTGTGCAACCTGGGCACCAACAGCACGGCAACACTGCGGTGTAGATGACTTCTGCTTGCTTAGGGACACGTGTTTTCAGTTTTTRTACAGGGCTTGCTTTCAGATGCTGGGAAAATATCTCCTTGTTCCCCTGAGTAATGTTTTTTAGCACCATATTTCTAATAAACTGTCTTCYGAGTTTTTATTTGCTTTACAGTTTGTTGGCTTACAGGTAAGAAAATAAGCAGTAGTTGTTGAAGCCAGGCCAGCATCAGGCTAAGGAGAAGTGTGTATGGCAGCTTTTACTTGCAAGGTGTCACCAGACTCTTGTCTACTTTCTAGCTCAGTGTCCTTATTGCTGCAATTTCTGATTGAGTGTGTGGCGGCAACCAGCACRGGGGGGTGCAGCACATGAAAAAGCTAGCATGAGACTGGTAATGTTGTGTCTCCGTAATGTTAAAGTCTGAAATAATTCCATGTTTCAAATGGAAAACCAGTGCTTTCAATCACTTAGYAAATTAAAAGGCAAGAGCAGCTCAAACCCGAAACCACCGAACCTCGCTCTGTCCTTCCAGGAGAGTGAGAACACGACACGCGGCTTCCTGACTCCCTGTAGCGCGCGCGGTAGTTCAGGTTAGCTCAGCCSTCCGCGCGCAGCTCTGCCGGCAGCCGAGGCGGAGGAGCCCCGCTGGGGCGCGCTGCCGTGGGGAGCGCGGCAGCCTTTCGCCCCGCGCCGCTGCCGCCGGGAGAGGCCTGCGCAGTCGGCACAGCTGCTTCTGGCCTCCTACTTTTCCAGACACTTTGAGAGCAAACCCAATATAGTTTCCAGTATATATAGCAGCCCACTGTGTAAAGGCAAGACTTRCCCTTCCGGGCTGTCACTGGGGGAAAAGAGGCAAATAGGTCTATCTGAAGCAAAAAATACCTAAGAGAAATATCAGGTTCCCAGGCAAGGCTTTATACCCAATGTATGATATAGATCTGATTTTTCCGAACARCTCTGCCTGAGTATTTGGCACTACCAAATTGCTGTATTAACTGCCCTCCCACCCTGCTCCCTCCCTGGTCTTTCCTTCCAGACCTGTATTCTAAGAATGCTTCTTCTCCCTGAATTTTGTGTATGGGTTTCGACAGAAGGYGGCTCAGAGCATTTAGACTGCTCTCCCTCTTCATGGATGTGAAGCTGGTGCTTTAAGGCAGATTAAATGAATGTCACTATTGTTAGCTATAGTGAAACCAATTTAGTGATAGGAAGAGTAAAATGTTTTGGAAAACCTTAAGTAGATGAGGCTTGGGGCTCAGTGCAGTAAGAGCATAGTACCATCAGAGAGATGGTTTTGCTGAATTTGGGCTGAGTGCAAGGAATGGATTACCATATGACAGGAGCACGAAGTACAGGATAAGCAGATGCATTTAGCTCAATGTACTGCAGAGAGAAGAAATTCAATTATTCCAATTAATCAAAAAGACATCACCTTGCTTTCTCAGTGCATTAGATGATAGCACTATAAATTAATGAATGCTACTTTAGCATGAACCACTGAAAAAGTTCTTCCTCTTCAGCAGTCTAGAATTTGGGATAGATAATAATGTAACAACTCTGCTTAAATTATCGTCCGTCGCCTGAGAAGACGTCCTTTCTTCTTTGGGAAACAAGGGGGAGATGAACCTGGAAATTACACTGAGACTGAAGCTGCCCGTGAAGAAGCAAAGCATGACAGGGAGCAGAGGCGCGTGGATTGTGGGGCCGCCTGTGCAGGGAAGGAGCAGGACGGCAGCGGTGGCCCCTGCTCGCGCCCCGGGCAGTGCCTGGGCGCCGTGCTGGGACCAGCAGAGCCGGCGGCAGCGCCAGGGGCTCCAGCGGGGAGCAAGCGCCRTCCAGCTCGGAGCCACGGTGGGCGTCTGAACCCGCAGGCGCACCGCTAGGTAAATGCTGCACGGTCCCCTCAGGGATTATATCCAGCCTGGCTATTTCCATGAATGCTGGAGCTGATGTTTAACAAAATATTGGCATGTGACTGCAATTAGACAGAAGCCAGATTTGGCTTTCACAGGAATAAGGAATTCTCCATTGATGTTTTTTTTTCTCTTTTTAAGCCTGGACATTGCAATTTTTGTTAACTAACTGATGAATCCAGAAGTCTAAGCTTCATGAAAATAAATCATGACACACTGGGCAATTCTACAAAGATTTCAGTCCTAATTAAAAATTTTTAAAAAGCTTTTACCATGTGTCTTTTTCAGGTGCCTCATCACAGCTGGAAATGCGAGTGTTTGTTACACTGAATTTCTTTGTGTTTGCCCCTGTGGTAAATGATAGCTGTTTCTTTCACAACTGCAAACAAACCCAAAACAACCACTTCTCTCCTTATACACAAGAAATCTGAGGGATAACACCAGGGAAGCCTCAGTTTGCAGTCGGTCTGCTCCAACATCTTTGCAGCACATTTGCACTATAGAAAAATTAATTTTTCTATAATCTACCTATAAAGTATATAACCCAAACAGCTGTAAAACCTTTCAGTAGCATAGTTCAGCGCAGGCCTCATCAGCTGGGCTTGGAAGAAAGCAGAGATGAAGAAATACGTGTGATAAAACTTTTTGTGTTTTGGACAAACCTCCCTGCAGTGCCCGCGGTCTGAAGGCTTTGCGTAGTGTGTGCTTGGCCTGATCTTGGCTGAGCGCTAGTGTTCAAAGCAAAGCAGTGCAGCGAGGGAATTCAGCATTGCTTTATCTGCTCCGTGCTGAGCAGCAAGCGGTAAAACATTCAGCTATTAAATGAGAAGTTGTGTTTTCTCTCCTGTGTACTTCAATCGCAGCTTCTGTGGTTGCTTTGCTTCTTCTGTCTCAGAGGATTAATTGCTCCAAGAGTTCTTCTCTTCTGTTTCGTATCATTTCAAGGTCGGTTAAGTATTTTTTGGACACTGAAGAAGATTTTGGTTCTTCTTCTCCATACTCCACAAGCCATATAAAAGGGAAAAAAAATACACAGATTTAAGCAAAGTCTTTCTTCCAGAAGGTTTTTAATATTAATTGATAATGGCATCAGGCTGCTCAGCATAGTGTTCTTCGGTATTACTGCATGGAAGCTCAGCATCTTTTCACTAGAATTCTTTTATTTCCACTTAAATTTTCTCTAGGAGAACAACTTATAAAACGTGCTCAATAACAGAACTCATAGTGTTATATATGTACAGAATCAACTATGCATATTTGAATTCAGTGCTGGTGTATTTTGAGATACTGGAAAAATGTGTCTTGGAAAGCCAAAAGGGCTAATCTGAAATTGCTCAATTGGCTGTAGCAGAAAAACAGTTAGTGGCTCTACCTAATGGCTGCTTTTCACCACTTTTTGACCTGGATTTGCAGCCAGGCTGGCGCTTTCCGCCCGCCCCGTTCTGCTTGTGCCCGGCCCGTTCGCCGCCTCCGGGGGAGACAGCAGTTCTGACGCCCAACACAATTCTGATCTGGCTGAAGACTGACAGGTTCTATAATATTCAGTTTATAATGTTGCTTAATCTACTGGTGGATATTGATTGAAGTGCCAGCACTGTAAAACTGGGCTACACAGGCATACTATAACTAAAGTTTCAATTAAATAAAAATATCTCTAGAAAGAAGTAATCTTGTTTAGTTTTACAGTAGCAATCAAATCTCTAATTAAAATTAGACATTCTCAATTGCTTTCTAAATGGATCTGATGACTCTGTTAATCTGAAGTGATTAGGCAACTCTGTCTTTGTAAGCCTATTAAATATTATAAGCTGTACTGTGAACATGACGAAAAAGGGGGAATTGCCAGTTGCAGCTCAGAAAAATCCCCGTTGTTTGTGTAACGCGCTGGCGCCGTGGCACATGCTGCCGCCAGGGGCAGGCAGAGCGGCTCTGCCAGCGGCCGGGGCCGGCACCGGGGCTGGGGCCGGGGCCAGGGCCAGTGCCTGCCCCGCCACGCAGCCGGGCTGGCCGCCGCGCCGCGCCGTGCCTGCAGCGTATGGTGCCGTAGGCATTTCCCAAAAAGATTTCGGTGGAGGTTGTTCGGAGAGTTGTCTCTCTTCACATGGACAACTGCATTTGTGCAAAACCAGACAACAGGAACTAGAAAAACATGATGAAGAAAAGTATTATGTGTAATTAAATGCCTTTTAATACAGTATTAGACTCTGGAAGTAGGAAAAAAGGGCCACTGTATTTTGATCTGTCTTCCTACAACTACTGGTTGCCTTCAGACTCATCCTCAGCCATCTACTAATTTGTCATTTGGCATTTAAATATCAGTCCCAGCATTTTGGTGCCTCAAATATTTATTTGAGCATGAAGAATACAATCAAAGTCTGTAGGTAGAAGAGCCCTCCATACGCTCACGGAGCCCTGTGTCATGGTAATAGTTTTAGTTTTGCCTTTATTTGATGAAGAACATGTTTCAGTTCTTTACATAAAAGCAATCACGGATTTATAACAAGTTTCTTCCCTTTAAAAGCAGGCTTTCGTTCCTGACACAATGCTCAGGAGGCCAGAGCATTCACGAACAACAGTTTGGGCTTTGTCCCTTCCAGCAGGTACCCGTCTGACTGTCGGGAAACTCATCTCTCTCAAAAGCGTCCTTGACGGTCCTGGCTGCGCTTTGCAGGCGCACAAAGGAACTGCAGCGGGTTGAGAGCAGCGTGCGACACGAGGGCAGCGTGCCCGGGGCCGCGGGGGGCCGCCGCGGGGAGCCCGCGCCTTGCAGAGCTGCGCGTCAAACGTTCGCAAGCCGCCTGTACCTGCTCCGCGCCACGGATCTTACCCAATAAAAGAGAGAAAGCAAAGAGCCCCCACAGGTAAGAAGAGCTTAAGAACTCCACCAATTTTTTTTTCACATGTAATTACTCTGTGCTAAAGCAGATCAATGCTGAATTTGTCCCAGAAAACTGAATCCCTGAGAGATAGATGCTTCATACTGTGGTCTAACAGCTTCTGCTTGGTCTTACTGTGTATTGCACCCATGTTCTGCAGCTCTCTCCACTCTGATTGGTGCTTGATATATTCTGTAAGCTAAATCATGTGTCAAAGATGAGACTGTTTATTACATGAAAGTGCGCTGGATTTAGAAGCCCCTTGCTCCTTTTGTAAAGAATACGGTTTGTTACAAAGTAAAGCAGATTTGTTGGACTGTGATTTTGCTCATACACCCAAGTTTGCTGTGAGGCTTCTGTTAAGTTTTCAGGAGCAGGAATTCTAGCTCAAATAAAATCCCATTTTCCTCAAACTGTTTCTTAATGCCTTCCCTTAGCGTAGCAATCTTTCCTATAGCACTATTGTGTGGACACAACTATATGTAGTAATTATAATGTAGTTATTAGCTAGTATTGTAATAGCACCTGTGATTCCCAACCRAGATTGGCACCTCTTTGCATTAGCCATGCTACAAAGAGAGAGAAATGGTTCTGCTGCGGGCAGTTTGTAGTCTGAAGTGGAAATGACAAGCTAAAGTGTGTAGGATGGAAAATGGCAACACTGGTTTCAAGCAGTACAATGGGCTAACACATGTCAAAAAATTAGTAAAAGGTGGCCTTTTACCACCTTTGTAGCAAAGTGATTTTTCTATGGAAAAAATGCTGAAATTTCTTGGAAAGGAGGGGAAGAAGCTCTTGACATTGATGAAATTTTCTACTTCCTGATTAGAAAAATTATTTGAATTGAAGAACATTATGTGGAGTATTAAACATTTGAATCCCTTGTTTTCCCTGACTGATCCTCTAAGCATGCCGAAGAATTGACTCCTGCTGTGGGAAATGATTCTGTAGCTGATACGTAATTTAGACTTATACTACATGAAGCTTTTATTTCTCTGTAAGGCTTGGGATGTAGGATGAGATTAACATGTAGTTCTTTTAAAACATCTCATTATTGATTCTGGAGAAAGTGAATGTGTGACTAGCTTATTGGAAATCCGATCCGAGCCCAGCTTTGGGAAGCAGTTTGTCAACATTTTTCAAGGGAAAAAAAACAGGCAGCCTAGACAAATAATGGAGAAAATTGTCATCTCACTTGGCATTAACTTGCCTTGTATTTGCCAAGTTAAAGAGCTGGTAACAGAAGAAGCCAAAGGTGTTGTTTATATTCTTTGACTTGGCAATAAATATGTATATATGTGTGTGGATATATATGTGTGGATATATATTTATATACATATATCTACACACACACACACACACACACACATATACTCTTTGCTTTTAAATAGTGTCTTTTCCTCTTCGAGTTGGCCATCTCTAGTACGATCTGCAGTGCACATTCAGTTGTCTCGTGTATTTCATGTTCGCTGTTTCCTCCTTTGCAAAACTGCTCCTTCCATCCATAATGCTGTTTTTTCAGTATGTAGGAGAAGCATCCTTTAACTTCAGCTCCTTTTCAGGAACTTCCTTCTGTGTGCATTATTTTATATTTTTCTGTCTTGAATTTCATYTCCTGTTTTGTTATTAAAAGTCTGGAAACAAAAGACTACAAGTAAGATGCCTATAAAATGTAGTCTTAGCCTGTATTTAACAGAAAGGTGCTTTCCCAGCTGTTTCAGTATATCTTCCTTGGTATAAAATGCTTTGGAGATGACCATGTATGGTTTTCACATGTAGCCTATGATTTGTGAATGAATTATTTCTCACTCTCTTCCTCTTTATTTGATAGGTTTTCTGTTCTTATCTGTTCTTATCCTAAATATACCACCAAGGCCTCATCTCACACTTCTGCACCCTGCAGGCTTTGCTCCGCACCTCTGCTGCTGACTCCTGCAGCCTCATCACTTCTGAAGCTCACAATATGCCACGTGAAAACTACTAATTTTTTGTACAATGTGCTAAGCATATCGTGTCCCCAGCATTTTCAGTTTCTGATATAAACCACACATGACATCTGTATAATATTGTTGTAGATGATGGCTCTCAGACAATGTACTCTATTCAGCCACTTTTTGGTATCAAATTTGCTCCCTCCTAGTACGTTGTCCCTGTAGTAGTTCTGGTGTCATAGCTAAGTTCTGATGTCTGGTTTTTGCAGTGTTGAAAGGATGCAGAGAATAAGTCCACAAATTGTTTGAGGGTTACAAAAGATGCTTAATAATAAGAGGATTATAGTCTCCACTTTATCAGAAAGACTGAATGGTGACTTGATTAGAGTATACATTTCTTGACAAGGAAAAAGCACCTGGTACGAAATATCTCTTTATCCTCACAGAGAGAGGGGGGATAGGAATCAGAGTCTGGAAGCTCCAGACAGACACATTCAAATTAGAAATTAGGAGATTTTTAGCAAGAGTGGTGAGTAAGCATTGGAAATGATGGATTTCTCATACCTTCCTGGCTTCTGAGCAGGTGTGGGTGCACTCATGCAAGACGTGGGTAACCGATCACAAGTTACACGTGGGTCGAATGCAAGTTACTGGGCTCAGTGCAGGTGTAAGGGCTGCAGGTGAAATGGCTACGACATGCAGGAGGTCCAAGTAACGCCCCGGCAGTCCCACCTGGCCTTCCAGCAGCTCCGTGCCAGCCCCGGCGCCGGTGCTCTCCTGCTTTGCACCTCCTCGGAGGGAGCCCGGCGCCCACTTGGCAGCGGCAGGTCTGCGTCCCTGCGTGTCGTGCTGACAGGCGCTCTCATCAGGGMTGGCAGCTGCAGCCCAGCCGGGGAACACTTTCCGCACATTATTGAGTCTCATAGAAGATACTCAGTCCCTTTGAATTTATGTTAGGACTTTTTTCCCTCGCAGCTGCACCATTGTGCTCTGTAGCTATTCTCATCACGGAGCCCTTTCTATTATCGTTATTTGGCACTGCAGCAATCAGAGTCAATGGCAACTGTGAATACTCAATACAACTGCAAAGCAGGTCCTAGGTGTTTCAGATGGTGGAGTCCTTGAAAATACAGGCCAGAATCTTTTAATCCTATTGGAAAGTATTTTGATTGTAGCTTTAGACCAAAGTGAAGTGTCACCTGTATTTTAGATTTCTTCCTGTCATACAGAGGCTTTCATTTCCCCTACAGGCTTTTAAAAATAAAAATATGTGGGCTTCTGTCTTGCTGGCAATAATTACCCATGCCTGGTCTTTTTTCTACAGAAGGTTTGTGCAGGAACTATTGTTTTCTCTTACAGTAGATAAAGTTTGTGCATGCACAGCTCATTTTGCATGTGCAGTCTGTATTCAGGTTTAATTTGAATGTGCAAATTCTGTCATTTATTTTTAATCTTGCAAGAATTTAGGATCTGGTTGTAACCTCTTAGAATATGTAGCTCTTAGAATAACATAAAATCCTGTATTTTCTTACTTTGACATGTTCTTAATGTTCAGCAAATCCTATTTTATGAGAAACGTATATAATCTCTCTGTATTTCACCTCTAAGGGAAATAAAACCCAAACCAGCTCCATCAGTATTATAAGAATGAAGACTTTGTATGATGACTTTTCCAGGATATCATGGTTAGACTGGCTGAACAGTTCAGGCTGAATGCTCTATTGTATTTTCCATCTCTATTTATCATAGTAAGAAACAACATGAACAAATAAAGAGGTGTTTGCTGATACGCGTAGCTATGTTTCAAAGGAGATGATGTTAGGCACTAACAACCTTCTAGCTGACCTGTTTTGTAATTCCATCACATCACAAATTTATAAGCAGATATGATTTTATTTTCAGAAATTCCAAGTAAAGAGAATCCGACAGCCTCACGAGAAATATTTTACCAAATTCATGTAGTTCTGAAATATTAATGCTAAATGAATATTGAAGACAAGCTCACCATTGTACCAAAAGTGAAGCTTGGAATCTTAATTTTTATTATGGGTTTAGCAGCAAAYTTGAGAAGTTTCTGCTTCCTTACATGGATGGACCCTTCTGAATTTTGCCTCTGATCTCTCAGGTTCAGGGGCTTGCAAAGCCTTGGATTACTAAACTGCCACTTCTCATGGCTTTAGTGTGACAATCTTTTTGTCACAATSGATTAAAGTCACTTTTGGCTCTTGCTTTTGCCAACCTCCTTGTAGTATTTTTCAGCCTCTCAGATGGCCCTGGCCCATGGAGCTGCCTGTGGGAGAAGCGAAGCCTGCACGTACTACATGCTCGTAAAGACCTCAAAATATGCTGTATCTCTGCTAATCCCTGAGCTTGGGCCAGCCCAAATTCAACTTCATCCTCTGCTTACACTGTGTGTCCTTCTACGCTGAGCTGTGAGCTGTGTTCAGTGTCACACAACTTACTCCTTCACTTGGTGAGAGGCTCGGGGTGACATTGGCAACATTTCATTGCTTTGCTGAGGATCATCACAGGTTTCCTAAGTCCACAGGAGACTTTCCTCACTTTGCTTCTGCTTGCGTGATTATCAGAAAATTCCCCACTTTTGCACCTAGCAAGAATAGCTTATGAAGATAGTACTCTCTCTCATRAAATTCACTTCCTAAAACCTTGACTCACTCTACTTACTGTATTCTTGATTTCAGTATGAGCAGGGAAAAAAAAAACAGGAATATTTCTCTTTTAGGTCTAAAATAACTTTTTGGTACAGGAAGCATTTCTGTTTACATCCTAGGGCTCTAGTGCTGTTTTCCTTGCTCCTTCACCCCTCACCATGTTTTTGCTTTGTTTTAGGACCGTGCTGCTGCAGCCCATTCTTCTGGTTCTCCACACTGCAGATTTCAGTTGAAATATGCTTCCCTGCTGCTCAGCTGTGTTTGGCCTTTGACTCAAATACTGAATGCCTGAAATATAAAGAACTCCTGCGGTAGGGAGGTCGATAAGTAATTTGCTGGGTCCATCCTCGAACCCTCTGCCTATCTCTGCTCCAGGTGCTTGCTGTGATGTGGGAGCCTGGTGGCCAGAGCAGGGAATGGGGCTTGAGGCACTCACCAGTGAAGATGTGTGGGCGAAATCTTTCTACTAGATGACAGAAAGAAGGAAAATGCAGCTTATCTGCCTTTGCCCCTCTTTTTCTCCCCAGCTGCCAGCAGCTGAGCTGCTTTCATGAAAAGAAGCTCCTGAGGGTCACCTGAAAGTTAACTTCCATGGCGGCGCCAAGCTACTTGCACAGACACATGTGAACATTGTTGAACTGACATTCATTCTTGAAYTCACACGTGTTCCTACAATAATATTTTTCATGATTCACTCAGCTCCCCAAACCCATGTCTCATCCTATCAGTGTCTCATGCTGAGACAGTGCTCCTGGATCTCCTCATTCTTATTGATCAGAGACTCATTTCAGCCCAGCTTCCTCACAGTGACTGACAGCAGACGCTTTGCTCAGTGATGCCRCCGTGTTAGAGCAGCTCGCTTGCACGCAGGTCAGACTTGCTTGCAGTATTTACACTATTGAACAAGCCACAGCTCTGGACCTGATGTCCCAGAGGCACGCTTTCATTCCTTGGAGGCCAGCACGAGTTGATACAAAATGTACTGCAGGATTAGGCCCTACAAGCTCAGAAGGACTTTTTGGCCGTTATGTGCACCCAAAGGATGTCGCTCACTTTTCTCCTTCATGGAGAGAGGCAATTAACTGTCTGCCCCCAGCTGACATTTTGCCTGTTGCTCCTTTTGTGTCTTGTAAATAGCATTACGTGAATGTAAATGTTTGCTTTTCTTAGTGGGAGAGCTTGCACTCTCTTGCCATCAGCCAAACCGAAGGGAACATGACTGCCTGCTAAACTGCAGTTATGCTCAGATTTCTTAATAAAATAGAGCTTTATATAGTGACAGCTGGGCTACTAATACAAATATTGCATTAACACAGTAACATACCCATGTACAAACTCTTTTGGTAAAGAGGAAATTAGCTTGCTCTCACCTAGGTGGGTTTTGTTATTTTAAAGTTTCTGAGAAATACTCTGCAACTTCCCCATGGTCTCTCTATAAAATTTGTTTCAATGGTCAGGACAGCTGGTACTGGTGAGTCATTGCTTCCGTATTCCTGCCTAAGCAAGAGACAAGGAAGAGGTGCTGATAGGCCTGATAGGCTCTGCGGCAGGTTAGCATTTCCCATTTTATCCTGGCACCATACAAGACAATTATAAGATCTGCCATCTTAGTAAATAATTTTCYTAGCTGCACAGAACTGCTCCTCTGGAGGCACCACATTTCTGTAAAACAGCAGGGATTCCTGGGCTACACTAACAACATCTGCGAAGATTTTCTAAAGAAGCAAAAAAGAGTGAAACAGAGGAGATGCCTTTGGAAACACGCAAACAGTCAAGAATAAGTGTGCCTGTAAAGAAAATTTCTGTGAAAGAATGGTCATTTTTTTTTCCAAAGGGAACTTAGATTAATGCATTCAGCTAGTACAAAGCCAGATGGAAACACTAATATAATATTCTAAATAGTGCCTAGAATAAGCAGAAAAATCAGCTATTAAGGGCACCCTGGTAGGACTCAAAACTAATTTTCTTTCATATCACCTCTTAATGTGTGCCACCACAAGCAACTAAATATTACAGCGTGTTTTGGACCACTTCTGACAAAGTGAATATTTAAGGTTTAGCCCAAGAATTTTGCCTAGCTTAAAAAATTATATATCCTCAGTGGAAAACCTAAATTTAAATGCATTTCTTGCTGATAGATCTAGGGCCAAAGTGTGAATTAAATCATTTGAAAAACCAGTCCCCAGACCTCGCACGTTCTCTTCTCTCTGCCTCTGCAGTAGGATGCTGCAGTTACCTGCACTGAGAGCTGGGAGAACATGGGAGATGGCACGAATAAACATTGTTCCCCAGCCTGGTGGGGAGCAATGAGCTACACGCAGAAAAAAATCCTTTCAAGGGTCTAAGAAATGCAGTCAGAGAGTAGGAAGCAAGAATAAGAGATTGTGTATTCCAGGCGGAAGGGCCGGTGCCTGGGGCTGGTTCTGGTGGGCGGCCATGCCTTGCTCCCTGGGGACAGGGCAGCTCATCTTAAACTTGCTGCCTCGTAATTGCCAGCTTGGTTCAGTGCCAGCTCAACCAYATTTAAAAATAATTTTTTCACCAAGAAGATCTGTCAGTGCCTAGYTCTGATGTTGTCAATCAATATTTTGTAGGCCTTTACCATATTCCCTTTAGCTTTCTTTTTCTCTGGACTAGAGGCCCAGTCAGGTTAGTGTCTCTGCAGAAATGTTAAGACCAAAATGGCCACGACTCTGTTAACAAATAGCCTCTTCTAAATGCACGAAAAGACTGTTAGATCCTTCAGTGAGTGCTAGCCTACTAATTGAGAGGAACATTGAAGTAGAGCAGGTTAAAAAATACATATACTCAACACTACTTATAAAGAGGTTCTGGTCTTGAAGATGATGTTCAGGAGCTCTAGTTTATGAGAGTTTGTGTTTCCATCTTGTGTTCAACTGACTGCTGAGGAGACAACCAAACAAAAACTTTCGGCCTTCCAGAAGATCCTCTGGGCTACTCTCTGCTGTGCCCAGGGGAGCCCCTTCCACCACCCGGCAGCCGGGGCCCAACACCCGCCGGGACACATGGTCTAGTTCCCCCGTGGGCAGTGACTGCYGTGCAAAATCTATCAGTCGGTGCAATGATGCTTGGCCAAACCAAGGCATGCAGCACTGCTATATCTGCTAATGCCTAGTGTAAAAAATATAGACCAAACTGCTGATCACTCTTGACAGTCGGATTTGCACAGATGAGTTATGGATGTTTAGTTATAGTTGCTGAATGGAAGTTTAATAGATAAATGGAGGAAACATTATTTGTGGCAAGGGCATTGAATCGAGCCTTTGTAACTTGGGTCTTATTCTCAGCTGCTACACATACTTTGTTGGTGGCTCTCAGAAATTAAACCAACCTGCTGTTTGCTGTCTGTGAAATGGGAAAACATTTGCCTAAATTGCAGTGATTTTTGAGGATAAGATGCACCAGAGATTTTTCTTTGTTTAGTACTAGGACGACAAAGGCCTTGATGGACAATAAAAGCCACTGTAGCACACAGAGTTATGAAACCCTAACGTCTTTATCTTCAATTCTCTGTAATTTGAACATTTTAAAGAGCTTTGTCTGGGAGCAGAGATGGCTGTCATTTTGTTTTCAGGCTTGCTGCCGGCAGGATGTGCACATGGTGGTGCCCTGTGAGACTGAACTCACGCCTGCGGCTTGGGTGTGGGGATCCACCGAGAACAGTTGAGAATGCGGGTGCGTGAGGAGCTGCAGGCAACTGCTCCCCAAGTCGCCTTGGCATCGCCTTGGCATCGGGGGAATGAGTAGAGATGTCTCGTCTCGGAGCGCTCAGCACCCAGCTCTGCAGGAGGAAATGAGTAAGTGGCAAGGGAAAGGGAGGACAGGCCCATAGCTGTGCCCATTTATTTCTGAAGACAACCTGTTTTCAGAGAAATATCTTCAGTAAAGGGCTGAAGCCTAGTCCTAATAGAGACATGTTCAAGTTTGTATAAAAGGCAGATTTAGACCACAAACTAAACAACAACAGCTTTAAATAAATTTTAAGATGAGCAAGGGATTCAAAGACATTCCTTTTGTCTAGGTCTGATTACTGAATAAGTTGGTAATTAAAGTTTTCCCCCCTCTGTTTCAGGTGCTGATCAAGAAGGCAAGTGGAAAGGACATGCTCTGTGTGGTGCAAGTGGAGGGAAAGCAGCTCTGCCCTGTCCCCCCAGCATCGCTCCTTGTGTTTCTGCACCCCCCCCAGCTCTAGCAGCGGCTCCACAAGTGAGCAGGGAGAGAAGAACACAAAGGGTTTCTTCTTCCAAGAGCTGCACAGATTGCAGGCCAGTATCTTCTCTTTTTCTTTTGTAATGGTCCTGCAACCTTTGGAATAGTTACTGGGATGTAGCGCTCATTTGTAATTTCAGAAGCAACTGGCATTAAATAATCTGCCCTGCCTTCACCCCTCACTTGATAGGCTTGCTATGCCCCACTCGACTATTTGGTTATGCACAATGAACCATCTGGGCCAAAGAAAACATCTTTTATGAAAGAATCTGTGTTTTATACAAATATCCAGATTGTAGATGAGTTGTGATTTTTCTTTGTGTGTTAAGTTATTATGATATGCAGGGCTCACTGCATTGTGCTGTTTACAAAGACCAATGCAGCAGGCAATTGCTGTGCACATGCCGCAAACAGTTGTGGCTCTGATGGTGTCCTCCATTTACAGCTTTCAGCTCTGCAAAGAAGAAATTCCAAGGTACTTGTTGGGATTAAAGGGATGATTAAAAAGTAAGAATAAAAACCAGATTCAACAGAATCTGTTAAAAGGGGATTTATTTGTAATTACAGACAGAGCAAAATGAGGTCCCAACCTGCTGTGCTGCAAAGTGGGAAAGTCCAGTTAAGCAGAGGATCTAGGCTCTGGCCTGCAGTAAAAAACACAATTCACTGTGCAAACCCTGAGGACTTTAGTAAGGGGAAATGGAACATTATAGCAAATGGAGGGGAAAGGAAGTAGTCTAAACAGCTATACAGTCCCCTGCAGCTCAAACCTTTTCTGTGCTCCATTGTGTCTGTCAGCTGCACCCTGCTTCCCCAAGCCCTTGCCATGGTATGCAGTGAGCCCCATTTGCAATTGCAAATTGAAATTCTGTATTTTATTATTTATCATGTCTATTTAACTTGATACTGACTGCCTGYAACTGCATCAGGCGCTGAGTGAGCACAAAGCATTTACAGTGTCTGCCCAAAGGATATTACTATTTAAAAACTCAAGGCAAACCTGGGCTAGGACCCTTGAACATTATCTAACTTCCTAGTTAAAATCAAGGATTTGAATTTTAAGAGGGGAAATTTAACAAGATTTGGAATTACTGTGTGACAACAGCAAATATCCTGTTAGTGCATCATTGCTGGATTTCCTTGCTAAAGGAAAAGAGGGGTAGAGAAAAAGGGGAAGGATAAGAGGGTGGAAAGAGGAGCAATGCAGAGGCAGCTGCAGTGGTTGGGGGGAAGAGCACGGAGGCAGCTCGTTGGCAGGGAAATGTCCGAGCGGGGTGAGAGGAGACCGTGGGGATGGGCCCCCACGCGCTGCCCACAGCACGGGCCAGCAGGGCTGGAGACCTGCACAACCTTATGTCCCTCAGCCAGGGGAACCTCTCCTGCAGTCTTCTGAGCTCTCACGGGGGCTCCCCTCTCCCCAGCTGAGCGGTCTCTGCTTCGYGCAGCCGCAGCGGGACCAGCGCCTGCGGGCTCTGCTCGGAGCGGTGCCGGGACTGCGGCCACCTGGGAAAGGGCGCTGCCTTCCGTCCCCCTGCGCTCGCCGAGGCTTCCTGCCCGGAAGCAACCGCAGCCCAAACCAATACAGCCTAACCAGGAGGACAGAAAATGCGCTAGGCCGCTTTCAAACATTAATTTTTTTTGAAAAAATGTTGACATTTTCCATAAGGAGTAGACATATCTCTTAAAAATATGTTTTAATCAAGGAGCTTAACTTCTGTTTAAAAATTCTTTTCTGTAACACTTTTGATCTACCTTGATAAAAATACTAGAAAATAGTAGAAACTTTGCATTAGGAACATGGAAATATCCTTGATCTCTTTCTATCTCCGTACCGTAACTTTCAGGCTGTCTCCTGTTTGTCCTTCTTGTCTTTGTACAGGAAGATGAGCATTTTGATTCTACTTCTGGCATTTTTTTTTGGCATATCTCCTTGTGTGAATGAGATAATATTGTAACACATCTACTATTTTTCTCACAAGTTTTTGAGATAAATGAAGGCAGAATAATTTTTCCTCTAACTGCATTACTGTCACTTACCAAACCCAAGCCACTGTGCTGTCCCACAGCACAGAGAGGGAGTGCTGGAGGCCTTTGCTTGCGATTAATAGGTATATAATCGAATTATGTAAAAGGATGTAATTGTGGCACACAAGTCAATACTTTGCTCAGATTAAGGACAAATTCTTGTAATCCTCCCTGAGCCCAGACACTTGTTCGAAACCTAAAAGCTGTTGCTGGAGAAAAGGCACAGAAGGACGCGGAGGATGGGCTGTGCTAACTAAAACCAGCAGGAGCRTGGACCACCCCGCTGGATCCCAACAAATGCGGATGGGCTGCAATAACCGGAGTCTGCGCTGCGTCCTGGCAAGGTCTCGGTGCCTGAGGGGGACTCCGTGTTGTGTCTATCCCTTGAGTGCTCCGGGGAGCCCCGTGGTGCYGAGTGGTGTTTGAGGACAGCCTGCAGCCTAGCACGTGCTCCCTGCCACGGAGGGCAGGGGGAAATCAGTGGCAGGCAGCCTGATTCCGGCTGGTAAGGCTCCCCTTGATCCTCTTGGAAAAAACCATCACCAACAACCCCCTGCAACACMGCTTCTCCCTCTGTGTATGGTGGCCGTGCAAAAGCCTTGTCAGGCTTCCCCCTTTAGGGCTGGGGTTATGGAAAGCGCTGTGTACAAGCACCGTGTTTTCAGTTTGCATTTTCTTTAGCTAGGAAGCTGGACAGCCTGCCCGCCTTCTGCAGAGCCTAAGGTGATGGAAAATAAGTTTGTGCAGCTGAAAAATCTTACACGCTTGTCAGAACTGGTAGGAGATGAATCATAGAATCAGGAAGGTTGGCAGGGACCTCTGGAGATCATCTAGTCCAACCTCCCTGCTCAGCACGGTCACCTAGAGCATGGTAGACAGGGTTGCATCCAGGCGGGCCTTGGAGATCTCCAGAGAAGGAGACTCCACAACCTCTCTGGACAGCCTGTCCCAGTGCTCCGTCACTCTCACAGGGAAGAAATTCCCCCTCACGCTCAGGCAGAACTTCCTGTGCTTCAATTTCTGCCCATTGCCTCTTGGCCTGTCACACGGGGCACCTGAAAAGAGTTTGTTTCTTTTTATAAAAAGTTTGTATTAAGATTCTTTCTCCCGAATTGTGGGTCAGGAGTGGTTGTCACTCTGAAAAAGTCTCTGATATTAGAGACTAACTTGGTTGATACTGTTCTATCACTAACAGGCTCCTATTGGTAATGGTTTGAAAGCTGTGATACAGCGATGTCCAGAGAGCTGATCCAAGTGGCATGGAGGGGGGCTCGTGTGCCCAATGCTGGGATTGGCAGGATCCCAGGTAGGGCTTCAGCGCACGGACTCGGGTCTGCTCTCAGTCTCCTTATTGTTCTTTGACTTTCCCTACCAGACATATCCTGTAAAATGAGTAGGTTGAAATGAGCTTCCATGTGCTTCACTGCCAAGCTGCAGAGCTCCCACTGATGTGAGCAGAAACACCTGGGTGCAGGTATGTGTACATCGCTTCTGCTCTGTGTCTCATAACACGTGAGAGTTTTGACATTTCTAATTTTAATTGTTTATTACATAAGCCCCAAAGCCACCTCTTCCAGTAAGAGAAATGTTAGTTGGAAGCAGCAGGCACAGGAGTTTTCCTGCTCAATCACTCGATCTGACTTTGAGTGACTGATGTCAAGGGAAATTTTGCAATCAATTTAAGCAGGAGCAGGTGAGCTGTGGCTTTAATCACTGTGCCATGACCTCTCAATTTTGCCAGCTCACTATCCCCAGCTGGAAAGCAGAGAAAATGGTTGGTTGTGAAATGCTCCAAAAAACACGAGCCCTGGCTACTGTACAGTGAACCACAAGGATTTGTGCAGTAAAATAATTAAGGAACTACTAGCAAGTTGTTTACTCAGATTTGCTAAAAGATAGCCTCTGTGGTGTTTTTTCTTCAACTTTGTGAACACATGAATTCTATTCAGTCTATTAAATAATTTCCAATTAGAAGTAATTTATTGAACAGTATTTGGTGAGAATATTTAGGCATGATGAGGCTGCAGCAAAGTAGAACAGATAAATAGCATTTTTTGCTATGTTCCATTTGCATATAGTGATTTAGATCCTTGCACCCTTCTTTTGTGCTGCCTTTCCTTAACAAAATAGGTAATATTTCTAATCTATCCCTAGCAAATCAGTCAAGTATGTAATTTCTAATTATTACAACTGCCAAGAAAATAGAAACTTATGTTGCTATCAGTGGGAGAGATCCATAAAGACTTTGGCTTTTTGCCTTATAACCTTTAGAAAATCACGTGAGGCAAATCTAACTGCTCTTCATTTTGGTCAGCTGGCATGAATGTGCTGGTGAGTAGAACTGGGTAAAGCAACGCTCTCATTTTGATGAGACCTGCCGCTCTATTTCACGATCCTCTTATCTGCAAACATTTTGAGGAGCAAGTGATTACCTCATACCATAAATACTTAAAGGAATAAACACTCAAAAGCTGTTTGCACATAAATGCCTTTGAACCCATCTGTCTGCAGTTTTCGCACAGTGCGAGGGAGCTCATCCCCCTGCGAGGCGGCGCTGCAGCACGGCCTGGGCGCCTGCAGGCACCGGTTTCCTCTGGAGGCCCTAAGGGAGAGCCGATGCCTGAAGCTACTGCCTGCTCAGCACTGAGCAGGTAGAGGTTCCTAGGGGTTTGCCATGATTTCAAATACCCAATATTAGAAGTCTGCATTTAATATTGATGGGAAATATTCCTGGGAACAAAACAGGTTTTTTTATTTCTTTCTAGAAGCTTTATTTTAAATTATCTAAGAGGTTTCAGGAATTTTGGAGAATAAAGGGAAGACAAAATGTGGAACTTCTGCTTTTCAGTTGCCTTCTTGCCCCTTTTTGAAAACTCATATTTGAAGGAATTATGAGGATAAAATAAGAGCAATCAGAATTGGACACATCATTATCTGTTAGTTGGCTTATAGACCTGTATTTTTTTTTCCGTGAAAGAAGAGTGTGCTGATTTAAGGCCTCATCAATTTAAAATACTCTGTGCTGGGTTAGCGAATTTAGCTACCCAGGACTAAAGCTAGTTTTTGCATACCACAAGTGGTAAGAACTACRGATGGTAGGAAACTGCAAGTATGCCTATTCACAAATGATTTTTTCTGAGATTTTTACTAGGTGCTGTCTAGAATATTTTGAATTCTTTTTGTTGCGAATAGAAAGAATAACAGACCTACCAAAAACTAACAACCTGTCTTGGCTTTGTTTTCCGACTGCAGTCTGGCATGCTTTTGGCCTGCAAGGAACGTCAGACTGAGCTAATACACTTGATCATGCTGGGGCTTTCTTATAGCGGGTGCCGGCCGAAGGCGATGCAGGGCTATGCTGTGAAGGGAGTTTGAGCCAGACCCCTGGGGCTGAGAGGTCAGTGCTTGTTCTGGACTTCAGTGAGAGGATTTGCACTTGGGCACCCACAGCTGTGRGGAGGTGATCTGGTTTAAAAAACTCTTGTACGGTTCCCTGCGTATGCTGTATGTGTCCTGATGGACAGCTGTCCTTCCTGAGCCGCTCACAGAGACGCCCGTGGATAACGTGGCTGTTCCTTCTGCGGCAGTCGAGGAGGGAAACCCCTGGGCTGGCCCTGGGTCCTGTCTGGCAGTGGTAACATGTGGTACAAGGCACTACAAGGCATTTGAAAATCATTACTGCTTTTCAAGCCTGCACAGAGATATTTTTTTTCCTTCTTCTTCCTTTTTTCTTTTCTTTTTGTTTTCCTTTTTTTTTTTTTTTTTTAAACCTATTTCTAGAGGTCTTATTTCTCTGAGAGAGGGAGGAATTTGTGTTGAGCGTAGCACAAATGCCTTCTCCCTATTTATCATGAGTTAACTTGCAAAGAAACAGAGGACTGTACTCATTTTGCACACCTGCACCCTTAGGAGGTGGCTTTTTTTGCTCAAATTGGAGAGCATTGCGAGCTATTAGATGTGACCAGAMATTTTCCATTTTACTCATGTCAAAGAAAAATAGGACAGCACACAAATTTTAATCTTAAGCATAGGATCCCCCGTGGAGGATTATTTTCTGTGCTGTAAAGTTCACTGGTAAGAATGTTTAAGCCTTATTTTTGTAGGCATATAAACACGTTAAGGTCTACATATGATCAAATAATGCTGTTACCTGAGAAAATGGGACTATTTGTGAGTCTAGAACTGAGTACGTGGTTAAGTGCACTGCTAGTCAGCAGCCGTAAGCAATTTTCTCCCTTGCTTCATTTGAATTTATCTTAGGTGTTTAGTAATGCCTGCAATAGSTGGCTGAAGGCTCTGCTGTGGTTTTGTAGGAATTTGGGAGCATATGCAAGATGCTGGAGGAGGTGAGCACGCTGAGGTAACATGCTCTTTGCACATATATATAAATATATATATGTGATATGGTAATGTGCAACTAGTATCAAAAATTCTTCCTCAGATATGGCATGCTGTTTTAACCTCTCAGATAAAACTAATTTAACTCTGTACAGATTCTGTTGAACAGTAAAGCCTATAAAATTTTGAGTATTAATAGATTTTTGTCATGTAAAATTTTGGTACCGTATTGCACTCCATCAAACGGAAAGCAGCTTTGAACTAGTGGATTGTCCACCCACGTAAGAARTCAAAAAGGTGTGGTTACAGAGTAGTTTGGGCAAAGGAAGGGAAGGGCCATAGCTTTGATCTAGGCAATTGCAGAAAAGGGGAAGAATTGTCCTGTATAAGGTATAGACAGGACTATGCAGGCAAGAGAAAGCAAAAGTGAGAAGCACTTGGAGARGACAACTTGGTACTTCATACCTCACATTTGGGTTTCTCTGGCAGACTGTGAGGACAAATTTAAACAAAACCAAGGGAAGATTTTTTTTTTCCTTAAATCTACACAAATTCCTGGGACAAATTTTTAACAGCAGTATTTCCAAAAGGAAGTAAGTGGTATATCGAATGGTAGTTGAGGTTCTGATTTTGCCCAGCAGCATTTATCCTAGATCTTTCTCGGTTCTGTCATGGCAATACCTTCCACTTTCCCAGGAAGCAGGCCTTGCAGGAGCCCTGTTAGACTGGGGCTACTATCCCCAAAAGGATAATGGATCTTATACTAAATATGCAAAACTTAAATGCACACTTGCTCATTTCTGCCTGGGGGTGTCAAGGCTGCCCTGTCAGCCCTGTTCTAGCTGTGATTTGAGTCATGACGCTCTAGGGCTCATGATGTTGTTGGCACATGATGCTCTAGGGATGATGTTGGGAACCCTGGTTTAAATGCAACCCTACCCACTCTACACTAAACGTAAAGTGGTGTTTAGGAGCCTGCTTTTTAAAAGCTTGCCGACTGACTCATTCTATAATAGAAACTCTACTCCTAAATTGCTCCTCTGATCTGTGTCTTCGTTTCATAGCACAGGAAGATTTTCAACATTGCTCCTTAGCGTTGTCAAGCTGCAAGGCCTGCTAAYGGCCAGTTTGGCCCCTGGCGTGGGGAATAGGTTGATCACTTCTCATTCGCCAAAACAGAAAGCAAAGAAAGCRACAAAATAGGATACAGATCCCGCTGATGTGATGAAGGCTATACAGGAAATCAATCCTGTGAAAATTTTAGAGATTCTGAATTATTTTTCTGCCTTAAATTGTTTGAAAATTTGAAATTCAAAAATATTTTTATTTTTTGGGGGGAGTCATGCAGGTAATTTCAATCTCATACTTCAATTTCTAAAAGCTTTTTTCATATATAAATTTCTAATAATCATTTGACTGAAAAAGAAAGTATCTGATTTTGATAAAAATCTTTGAGTTGGGACTTTATCAGACTCAGCCCACTTTCCTGACAGTTTTGGTCTGTAATTGGTATCTTTGGGGAAAAGTATTCTAAATCTTCTCCAAGTTTGATAATGGTATACACATCTTCCTTTTTAAATTGCTTTTCTTCCTTTTTCACATTTTTTTCTAAACATTGTCAAGATGCATAGGTCAAAAATTTGAAAAGTGTGCAATGTCAGAGAGAGCCTTGCATACACAATATATTACTTTTCCTGAGAAAAATAAGCGTGTTCTTTCTGTTATTTTTCCCCAAAGGCACTGGCTTTCACAGTGGARGTCTGCAGAATGCCCCAATTTTGAAGACCTAAATGGGGTAAAAATTAGGGAAAGGCTTCCTGGGCTGCGACTGGGGGGCCGCCGGGAGCCGTGGGCTGGCCCRGCACGGCACGGCCGGGCCGCCTCTCGCGGGGTCCTGTTGCGCCCGGCGAGTGAGGGCCGCGGCGAGGAGCACCCGACGAGCCCRTCCCACCAACACCAGTGCGAGCTGGGGGGTGCAGAAGGGGAAACTGGGGCTGCCAGGGCTRTAATCCCGCACGGACACGGGCTGCTGTGTTGCGATGGCGGTTTTGGGTAAAAGAGAGGTTTGCAAGTGCTCTTGTCTGAGACAAATTAGGAAAATAAGTCATTTCCTGAAAAAAAAAAAAAAGATTACAGGACTGCAGAAACTAGCTCTGTAGC
The DNA here is from genome assembly GCF_003343005.1 of Rhea americana. Lineage (NCBI taxonomy): Eukaryota > Metazoa > Chordata > Aves > Rheiformes > Rheidae > Rhea > Rhea americana. Next base: position 814,171 of record NW_028186356.1, on the reverse strand, counting down.
AGCAGATTGGATCAGAATAAATGACTTAATAGGCCTTTTTATTACTAATATCTATAAATCATGTGAAGATCCCAAAAATTTCAATGATCTTGTCTATTGTAGCTTGTGACAAATGCTGTAATGCATCATTATGTTATCTGAATAGCATAAAATAATTCCACAAAGAATTAAAGGCAGGGCACATCTGGTACGTCTAGACTAGGAAAATAGGTTACATTTGAAGATGTTAGCTCTTCCCTAGAGTTGCTCATGACCAGTTAACATATTTTTGGAAGTATTAAATTGCATTTACACTAGGAGCAAAATCATGTTTAAATTGCTATTAACTAACACATTTTCCAGTGTGGCGTATTTTYCCTCGTTAGAAGTGGCTGTTACCAGCTCAGCTGTCACTAACATGAGAGAAGATGTATAAAATATGAAGAAGTAGGAAATGTTAGAGGAAGCTTTTTTATTATCYCCAATATTTGGTTTGGGTTTATTTCATCTGTTGGCTGCAGATTCGTATAATCTCCTTTACTGAACCCAGTGTACACCTCCATTGAAGAGGGCGGTAAGTAGGCTGGGAAACATAGGATTTCTTTGTAATTGCCTCCATAACAAACCCCACAGAACAGATAAGTCTAGAAAGTCTTCATCGTTGCATCTCGGTTTTGATGAGAAGCTTTCTGTGTTGTTTTACTGAACAAAGAGTTTGATAGGTGTGAATTACTAGAACTGCCTTGCCATCAGTCGTCTGAATAGCTACAAAATACTCAGACTTGTCATTGCATCCACCTGGAGCTCCAGTGTGGCCCCGTCCCCGGGCTGGAGCGCCGCAGCCGCGCACCTGCTGCTGCCCAGCGGCACAGCCGCTGGTGCCTGGCACTGAGCARAAGTTTGACAGAAATTGGGAAACTTTTTTGAAGCACGGTTGCAGGTGGCCTCCGTCCTGCTCTGTCTGGCAGGCGCCTTCGCTCCCGCTGGCTTCCCAGCCCGCCCGCGGCACTCCTGCCCTCCCCGGCGGCGTGCGCGCTGGCTGGTGCATTGCCCGCGGTGGCCCCCAGCCGTCTCCCAGCCCCTGGTGGCTGGACTTGCGTGACTGCCTGCGTCCTGTGGATGGTGAAGCAACCTTCTCTGCAATGCCTGGTTCCCTCCTGYTTTCGTGCAGGTTACCCTGATGTAAGCCAAAGTGCCAGCCTGTGTATCAGTAAAGACAGTTGGAAGCAGTAAAGAGCGAAGAGCTGAATTTCATTACAGCAGCGAACAGGCAATGTAAGTTTGAAGAATTAAGCTGTCCACTGGGATCCATCACCACTAAAGGCGAAGAGCTTGTCTGTGTGCACAAGAGGCAGCAAGCTGGCACGGGGTGAGCGCTGCGGCGGCTGCTGGCACAGGGGGATCCACTGAACGGATTTATGGACTCCACTTAGGAGGACAGAAGTCTTAGGGGAAATCAGAAGCTCTTATTCCAACATTTGCTGAGTGAACTGAAAGTCTAATATATTTGACCTAAGTCTTTGCTGATCAAAGGTGAGAAGTGTTTATTTATTAAGTCTCAAAATTGTCAAGATTTAGGACTCAAATTCCTGTTTACTGTCAGTAGCACTAACTACCTCATGGTAGTASGTAGAGGCTGATTTCTGTGACACTGAGAAGCTACATAATGCCTAAAACCCTGCCTTTACTAGGATAAAGTGTTCATTTTTTATTGCATATTAAATTCAAACTTTGGTTTTACCTCCTGATGTAAGTTAAAATTATTGTTCACCTTGTCTGCAAAAAGAGACATAACATTTTGCTGGCATTTCATTTAAATAGCTATTTAAATAACTATTTGATGTATAAACTGCCTATTTCCTGTTTCCACTTATCTATGAGAATTACTTTTCTGTTAATTAGTTTTGTATTCACATTAGACTGACAAATAATTTCTAAGAACAAAATCTGTCAGTAAAATATCAGTAGACAATTCACTGCGATATGCTGGTACTTAAGGGCAGTATGCATGTTCAAGGACATTGCATTTTAACGTGCATCTCTTGCCTTTGAAGCGGCTTGCTTGCAACCTGCTAAGGGAACACAAGTTTGAACAAGAAGCCCCGAGTCAGAAGTCACAGGGTAAAGAACCTCAAAACAACCAGTTGCTCACGTATAAAAAGGTCATCTTCTGCAAAGGAAAAAGTAAAACACAGGCRAGCAGCAGTGCTGTGACTCAGAGACGGAGACATCCCAGGGAGTCAGGCTGGTGTGGGCAAGGAATATAATTCTCTCTGATGCCTCATCGTGTCTGTTATTTCTTTGTGCATATAGTGCTCAAGAGCCATCTGAGAACTTAATTTTGTTATAGAAAGTAAAAATTGGAGATCTGGGAAGAGAATGAACAAAAATGATGATGAAGAGTTCAATAGTTCAATTTCACCTCATGGGTTAAAGGTTCTCTTAAGAAGAGTTGATAGATGCCAGAAGATGAAGAATTGCATTCCTCACAGATGGCTCAGTTGCACAAATAAACTGACCTAATTTGTCAAATAAAGGGATAAAACTGTCATTGACTTGTCCAAGGGCTTTACAGCAATTCGATAGCTGACATATCCAAATACTAATTTTCATACAGGAAGACAGTATTTAGAGAAGCAAACATGGGGATGCAGGCTGGAAACCGTTTGAGCTCTGATGCATTTGCGATACTGTATTTGAATATCCCTTTTTTAGTTTCTTTCTTCCAAAATCAAGATGAAAATTAGTTAATGTGCATGAGTATTAATTAATACTAGCTGATCCAATTCTGTTTGAGCAGTAAGTATTTTTAGCTGCTGCTAATGATAATAGTTTTTGAGTTTTTTAATAGTTTGACTGAATTTTTGTGATCTTCTGAGAACAAACATTGGCAATGGAATATCTTTCTTCCTGGACAGTAAAGTGGCAAGAAGCTGCAGAGGTTACAAGATAAGGAAAAAAAAAAAAAAAAAGAAAGAAAGAAAAACCACAGATTTTGTGGTTTAAGAACATGATATAGCTGACATTTTCCAAGAGCTTCAGTGAAGACTGCTTTTTGCTCCTAGATGAAATATGAATAGTGAAGGCTTTGTGGAAGAAAGCAGAGAAAAAATAGTAAGTCAAAATCTTTTTTGGCAGTAAAGCAAGCCAACTGCAAATGCAACCCCATGCAAAGAGCAGCACGGAGCCGGTGAGCTGGTTGCCCAGATGTGAACTGGGAGCTGCTGACCTCAGAAGAGACACTCAAGCATGCAGCTCTTCAGGTGAACGCACCACTCAGGAGCATCATACAGATGTATCAGCAAGTTTGTGAAGAACTGAGTAAAAGCACAAGATAGTGCATTTGGGTATGGAGATTTCTGTGTTAGATATGATGTAGCTATATGGTATAGCACTTCTGGGGATTCAGGTAATCTATGAATTAGTAGAAAACAATATAAAAGAAAATGCATTAGCAGAGTTGCTGACTCCTGTTTTATTCTCAATATTTTGTGTTCTTTYTGGAAATCTATTTCTAAAGGTTATGTTTGAGGGTTTTCTTTTGTTTTTTGTTTATTGCACTCATTGCTGCATAGTGAGGTCTTAAAACTTCTGGTACAACAGAAGACAAAAGAACCAACAGATCATTTGTGTTTGAAATCTCAGAGTTTTTTAAAGCCAATTTTCTGCTTTTTATATCTTGACTTATGTTTGACTGGCTGTGATACCATGCTGTAATAGTTCAGAGAGCGTAAAATATATGGAAGGGGTAGGTCAGAGGCAGGGTGTGAAAAAGTATCTTAAACCAAGGCTATCACTTTAACTATTGCGTATGCTTACCCTGCAGTGGATTTGGCCTCTTGAGCTCAGTCATCAAACACTTTGGGGATATGGATCATCTGGGGTAAACTGAATCATCTAGTTAAGGCAAAAAAAGGAAGTCAGAAGTAATTGCGAGCTTGGAAGTATTTCTTGAAAGAAACTGTAAATGCCTCATGAGACTATGCATTTGAACTCATCTTTAAATAGAGATTGCTGTTATATGTGTTGCTGTATGTATGTATATGTGTGTGTGTAATATATGTATAACATGTTGTAAGTGATCAGATGCTAGTAATCATACTGAGGAAAAACATTTGATCTATTTAGCATCTATGTCTACAGCTGTGTGCTGCTCAGAAAGACCCAGTTGCTCCGCAGGCTGTATTTTGTTCACCCCAGGGAGTTTTCTTCCCATCTTTCCTACTGTGCAAGATGGCTCATTGCTTGTGCTCTCACACATCTTTTAGTCAAAGATTTGCAGAGACAGTCTTACTAGGTCTCATTTACTGTTGCATTTCTGCCAGTTTAGACTGCGATAATCCTGGTCAGAGCTGTAATGCAACATGGCTTACAGAATTTCATCACGTTTTTAAAGTTTACAAAATGTTGTTCATATAGAAGAGTGGTTGCTTTTCTTTAAGATATTAAACTTTTGATTTACAGGGTGAGTAGGAGTTCAGGAGTGCAAAGCAGGATAGGGGAGCATGGCTCAGGTGGAAAGCAGTGGCAAGAAAAAGGTGAGTGTCTCACCAAGGTTTGTCTTTTGCTTCAAAACGCAGGGAAGAATCATAAAAACATTTGAATTTTGGTACAAAAAAGATTTTAGCATTTTGGAGCTCTCTATCTATGATATGCTTCTACAGTATCTGGGCTCTAGTGCYGGTCTCTATGTGCAATGGTAACCATGAGAATTGTGACTCAAGATTTTCTTAACAGTTGTGAAACCACAACCTTTCTCTAGCTCATTGCAGCTGAAGTCTTTCATTTGGCTGAATATCTGAATTACATAGAATAGAAGAAAATCGAGAGGCTACAACAGAAAAATGCGGAAGGATTTTGTGGTTGTAAACTGGTTCGTGCTCCACACCATTGTTTTCCTGCGCTATGAGGTGCGTCAGTATGACGTTTTAAGTGTCTGTAAGTGTCCGTTAAGTCCCACCCCAGAACCTGCTGGATTTCATTGCTGAGGGAGGTGCATTTCAGGAACTCAGGGAGATTCAACCCACGAACGCAGCAGCTGAGGATCTGAAAGGACACCAGGGAAAAATTACATCTCTTGGAACTTCATTATTGACAGCTAATTTATTTGCTGGTGCATCAGCGCTAGAGTCATTACAGAAACATTAATTTGGAATGACCGAGAAGTCCTTGTTGATGCCTAGTTGCCTTCAGTCCTTGGAGCAGCACCAGTAATATCTTTTTGTGTATGGCAAACCTAGACTTCTAATGGGAGTCTAAGAAATGTAGATTGCCAGAAAGAATTCCTCCTACGTGTGTCTATAAATGGTCCTCACAGTGTTAGGTATCACAGTCGTGCAGGCAAGCAGAAAAGTTTTTTTGATTAAACTTACTGGCGTATCTCTGGTGTGGGYGTATCTGAAATCTGCATGCACAACATTCTCTCTAGCTAAGCTGCTGTGAACTCTTCTGCATATGCTACAACTTTCGTGCGAAGATACTGCCCACGTTTTCTAAAGCTGCAGATATTTTGGCCATGTTGCTGGCAGGACTGTGTCTGTCTGTATGTTATCATTGCAAGTTTTCCCAARTAGATGCACATATGCCACAACTGAGATCATTTTGCAGGATTATGGCTACTCAGTCATGATGGCATATTTATTAGAGACAAATTATATACACAACCTGTAGGTATAGGATTTATTGTACTTCCCACATGTACCATCTGGCTGTCACTCACAGGCAGGGTAATGACCCATCTGGATTGGCACTGTGAGCATGGAGCTTCAGAGGAAGCTTGCCCTTGCTTGAGATGCTGCTCTCTCCATCAGCAGACCTCTTCAGTTTGGTTATGGTGCCAGGCCTGCAGCTACATTAGCTGAGACCAGCTTTCTTAAACAGCACCCCTGCCAGCAGTGGGGTGGGCACCACTTGTACGTTTATGAGGAGGRGACTAAAAGAACCGGTGAAGGAGAGGAAGCAAAACTCTTGAAGTAAAGCAAAAAAGCTTTGAGAACCTCGTCTGCATTCTAGGAGGTTTAGGGTGCGCTGGTGTCCCCCAGCCAGGCTGGCGGGCTGCCATCTCGGCCAGCTGCATGCACAGCCTGGCACCATTCTGCAGCACGGCTGATTGCTTCCCTGCTCGCCAGGAATTTTCCATCGCATGCATGACTCACAGTTGCTTCAGAAAGCCTGGGCACATCCATAACGTGAACAGCAGCAGAGCACACGTTTTATTCATTCTTAGCATTGCTCTGCAGGCAAGTCCCTGTCAGCCACAAGTTGCAGAGCTCCAGTTTCATTGTTTTATAGCCTCACAACCTGGATGTCAGCCATTGATTAGTTATTTTCTTAAAATTCATTTTCAGAAAAATAAATATTATTACACAAATATTTGTTATTTAAAGTGCTCTCAGCACATTTTCCTAGTCTTTTGAAAAATAAAGAATTATTAGTCTTCATCCATTTAACCAAGTAGAATTTCACCCAAATTTCCATTTATAAACCCTGAAGATTCCCTGACCTGTCTTTTCCAAATAATGCAATGGACCAATTAGGCTGATTTGTGGCTGATGTCCTCATATCAATAGACTATGAAAAAAACCTCACATATTACAGAATAAAATGAACCTTGTTGAGACTTCAGTTTATTGGAGAGGGAGCTGTGAATTTGTCTACCTTACACAGCACCATCATATTTCAGAAGGAAGGAGCATTCTCCTGTGTAGCCGAGAGGCAAAGCACATACGTTAGCATCATCATTTGCAACTGGAAAATGGAAACCTGGAAGGTTTCCAAATGGAAAATGGAAGGTCTGGAAGGCAGAGCCGGCTGTGGAGCTGGGATGAGCATCCCCATGCTGGTGAGCTGTTGCATGAGTGCTTGGCTGAGAGTGTCTCAAGGATCTCAGGTCTATGTGTGCTGCCCATGGAGAGACCAGGGCCTTCCGGCATAGCTGTGCTAACGCTGCCCAGATCAGTGAGAGCTGAGGACTCCAAATTCTGATTGCCTTATTTTAATTTTGTAATCGTTTAACTCTAACTTATCTCTCTCCTGAAGCCACTGGCATTTCAAGAGAGGACAAGAATGAAAATGAGTTTGTCAGGACTTTTTTAAAGTAGGGAGTTCTGAAAYCCATTCTAAATGTTTTCAGCTGCTTAACAGAAGCACTGGGCACAAGCTGCAATTGTGGATTACAAAATTTGCAGCTGCCCTGAACGCAACTTCCTCACCCCAGAACAGCCTAGCTCTAACACAGAGGTTTTGACCTGACCCTCTCTGACCTTGGAGGCTGTTTGATTGCAGGGACATTGTAATAGGAGCTGGGACTCCAGGTACAGCTGGCAAGGACCATGATGTTTTGGAGGATACCAAGTGTGAAGTGCTCCTGTGCTCTTATGTGGGAATTAAAGWGAACCTCTGTCTAATCAGACCATCCCTGCCTGTAAGTTAGTTCTCACCTCTGAGCTCAGCAGCAGGTGGGGACGGGACCTCCCATCGCATCATCTCTCAGATTGACAATTTCAAAGCAGACTGTGCGACGTGATAAGTTTGTGTGCGCTTTCYTGTTGTGAAGCGTCACAAAGCACTTTCACGTTGAGAGCTCATCTGTCAGTCCCTAATTGCTTTGCTTCCAGAGGAAGACAAAGATGAGCTGCTGCCTGGCACGGTGAATTAGTGTTGCCTCTTCCACGGTTCTGCTTCTGCTGCCCTCTCCTCTAGTTAAAGCCTGTAGCAAAGCTATAAAGTGTAACAACAAATGTATGAAATGCACTAAGTTTCTGAAATCCAGAGCATGAAGAAGTTTGTAGCCTTACATATCTACTGCATAGTTAAGGAAAGCTTTAAATATCATTGAAAATAATGAGGAAATCAATAGACACATTTAATGACCTGCTCTTGAAGGATGGCTTGAACTATAGCAACTGTTGACGGGGCTATAACACTAAYAAACCAGTGAAACCCAGCTCTCCAAGCACTTCCTCTAGGGGCTATTTGCAGGTGATGGTGGGACATAACCTGTATCGGTCATGGAAACAGCATGCACTTACGAATTGATTACCAGACAACAAACTGAAATACCTAAAAGCATCTGGTTATGGTGGGTGAGCTCTTGTGTCCAGTAAGGCTTAGAGGAGTTTGATCTCTTGCTTCGAAGGGACACCACAGGSCAAATGGCTGGTGCTCAGCATACACCAAGTGTGGGAAACATTCATCTAGCTAATGCATGTGGAAAACGCTTGCTTTAACCTTTGTCAGCGCCCTCTCTTGAAGATATCTGTGGTAACTTCTGGCACTTGCAGAATTAGACTACACAGTATTAGGGTAGGAGTAACAACAGACACACTTCAAGCTGGAATGTATAATCAGAAAACCCCAGTCTTTAAGACACGTGGCACAATCCCTCCGCTGCACTGAACACTGGCGAGATCTTAACTAGAAAACTGCAGCCGGCTTTTTTTCACCACAGAATAGTGGGGCAGATGGAGAGGTCCCGAGGCCAGCAACAAGCATGATGGAGGCTAYGGAAGTCACATGGAGCTGCAGAGAAAATGCAGAAGCCCTGGGGCTGATCGGTGCTGCAGATAAAGGACGGAGAGGCAGCTTGTGATATGCACTGGACTGCTGGGGAGAAAAGAGGAATAATCTGTTCTCTGTATCTTAAAAATGCAGCAAGGATGATTTAAGGCAATCATCCATTATATTTTTTCAATGGTAAGGGGAGTTTTAATCATTTGCATAGATTTTCCTGTGAGGACTGGGATTCTTGGGGAWTTTTTCTAAATAGGTTAGGCAAACAGTAGTGAGAAAAGACAGATAGAGATGATCCTAACCAAGGACTAGATGACCTTCAGAGTCCTTTCCATGCCTGTTTTCAGTGACTTAAGAGGACGAGATAAAGAACCTTTTCTGCATGTCCAGATTTGCAGAGCGAAAATCTTCTATTTGTAGTAGAATGTCAATTCTGCGAAATCCAATAATTATTGATTTCATCTGCCTCACTTGAAATAGCATTTTCATGAATTCCAGATATTTGATTTAGTTTAATTTGATTTGATTCTTTTTATATTTACCTCTCTAATGCWCAGACTTAAAGATTGTCAAAGAAAGAAAACAAATATATTTTAAGATTAATATTAACATGTTAAGCAAAATCCAAGTGAAGTCACCCGCAGTTCTTTTTTTAGCTCTTTTATTACTTGTTACTTGTTGTGACAGTACTGTTCCTTCCGCTTATCCAAGAATAGAAAAAAGTCTCCCAGGAACATAAACTGAAAAATGTGCTTCCTGAATCTTAATAATAAGAGTGAACTTTGCAGGAGTCTGTGAAGGGGAAAAACACCTTCAGCATATTTTCTTTGTGTTGTCTTTACTGACCATGACTAGTACTGTTCTTTTTTTCTTGAACTGTTACGCTTTCCACTGTATAAAATAGCTATGGACTTTATCCGTAGGTAGGAGATAAATTGAGGCTAAATCCAAAGCTTTTTGAAGTCAGTGAAAAGAGATCCATTGCATCCATCTAATTTTTAATAYAGATCCAGGCAGGGATGGAAGTGATGCAAGCTGCTCCCAGAGGAACTTTTGCACATGTTTTCTCCTGTCGTGCAGACTTTCCTGGAAGAAGAAGGACAAATGGTTCCTGCTGATGAAAGAGGGCAGGCTGCAGATCCTTACCCCCAGCTGAAAGTCCTCCTCCTTTCCTCCCTGCAGAGGCTGAGGTGGTTGTGAGTGAACCCCAGCAGTGCAGGCTCAAAACACTGCATTTAGGCACTGCATTTACTTCCAACAGCAAAAATTTCAGCTTTTGAAAGGTAGGCAGTGATGTACATTTCTGCAGATCTCATGGGCTGGATGACCCAATACTGCTGACTTGAGCAGGAAATTCATTATTTTGGTCTTTTGAACATACACATATTGTGCATTGAACTAGTGTTGTTCGCTTATTTCTCAAAACCAAGAAAATCAGGGCGTAATTGTTTTTTTGACTTGCTTCTGGGTGCCTATTGGCAGCCCTTGCTCGTCTTATCTCTTGGGCAGGAAGCAGGACAAAACTCATTCRCATAACATCCATGGAAAGTGGACTGGCTGGAAACTTGAATAATTATGAAAAGACTCAAAAATGCTCCAAAATATTTTAATCATTCCAAAGTGGGAAAATGCATTGCACTCAGATATCATTAGATGCACATTTAAATTAATGTTCAATATATCATGTTTGACAATATGGAAATATATTCTCTTTGGTGCTTGGAGAGTCTGGAGACTTGAAAGTATCACTTTTCTCAGCTTTACTGGCTGTTAAATCATGGTTTGCCTCCTGCTTGTCAGAATCTGCAGTATTTCAGCTGTTTCCTTTTGAGGAATTCCTGAAGGGGGGGAGATTTTCATTTATTTTTGTTTAAATAATAGCAATAGATTCACAGTAAATCCCRTTACCTGATGACAAGGAAAAACTGCAATGTGGAGGTACACAAATGTCCCTGWCTGTGCCCTGTGACACAAAATGACCAAAATGTGGAGATTTCATCAGCAACTTGCCACTGGCCAAGAGTTGAGCATCACTYTTTTGTAACATCCCTGTCCAGCACAGCAGCTCGGTGAGCCTGGATCCTGACACATGAGCGTCACCTCAAGCTGAAGAAATGTTTGCATAGGATGATCTCCCATCCCTGATGGAGACCAAGAGAAGACCATCTGCTTYCAGGGGAAGTGTAAGAAAAACGGCAAGTAAAGAGTGATCCTTACCAGTTAACCTGTATTAGCTTCCAGCAAAGACTAGTTTAATCTCTGTGACAGAGATTGTATTTGGGCCACCGCATTTGCGTGTGCATTGGAGATGAGGTTACTTGAGCTTGTTTGTCTGCTTCCATTGATTGGCCATGACAGTCTGTGCTCAAAACTGGYTGCAAGCTAATGATGCTCACATGGTTATATATTTTCTTAAGAAACAGTATATAAACATACATGAATATTTTATACATGCAGTAGTATATATAATATATACAGTAGTACAAACAGCTAAAACCTTCTTCCTTTTCATATCATGTTTCCATATTTTTAATCCAATATCCAGCTCAGTATTATATTTTACTGATTTAAATTTCTTTTTTTTTYCCTTAGTTTAGTTTAATTATAAGAGTAGACCAAGATGATGTGGCCACCACTGAGTGCATTGCCTGCCTGAGGCAGGAGGTTGACGTACAATGGTGCAAGGATGTGTCCCTGGAGTGGCCTCATTCGAGGGAGTGCCTTTGGAGATGCTTCACCAGGACTGGCTTCAAGGCTGCCATCCCCAGAGGGTGCTGCACTGTCCTCCCAGTGATCAGCGAGCGCAGCCTGCGACGAAGCATCACTCTAGAGGTATTGTTTCCCCCTTTCAGGCATCTTCTCTCTAAATTTGATGTGGGATCTGTTCTGGTCAGGATGTTGTTGTCCTACCTCATTCTTCGAGTATTTTTGCAAATAGAACTACATACACCAGGCTCTATTAGGAGAGCTATATCTGTGCTAACCAGGTCTAGCATGGTATCTTTGATAAGGGATCACTGCTGTACAACTCATAAAAGGGTTTTGAATGCAGCAAATTACTCAATATTGCAATTACTCAGGACCAGATAAGGCCAGACTGACTTGATCAGAAAATTGCTCTTATTTGTTCTTATTTTTATTTGAGTACATTCAAGCCTTAGCTACAYTTATCCAAACTGAAATACAAGGCATTTGCTGGATAGGATGCTTCTCTTCCTCTCATGTTGCAGCCAGTGCGCTCTGCCAGCATCTGGCATACTGTATAGTTAGTGAAATGGATTGCTTCTTAATTAACAGTTAATGGGAAAATATTATGTGATGCAACCTACTTAGCCCTCATGAATGAGAGAGCAGCACAAGGCCATGGTCCCTCCCTGGCACTGCGGAAGGGACAAGTCTTGTGCCATGAAGGGGGCTCAGGCCTGGGACCTGTTGCTCCTCCTGGGCTGCAGGAGGTCTTCATTGGCTTTCCACCAGGAGAAAAGGTCTTACAAGACATAGCTGTTTTGACAAGATAACACCATTAATAATGCCATGGCAGACACTGCTTTACCCTGCAGGATGGTGTGGAGAAGTCACKCTACTTAGATGTAGCTGAGTGTGAACAGATGATGTAAAAGCCCCAGAAATGAAAGAAAAATACAACCTGTCAGACATCCTGCTCTCAAACATGCTTGTTCTTCTCACGCTACATACTCTGTCCCTGCTTAAAACAATAGCAGTTCTKCATTTGATGCACTAGGATCAAATCTTAGTAGCCTTATTCTTAGCTCCTCAATAAAACGTCACCACAACTGATTGTATTTCACCCCCAGATTTCAGGTACATTTGAAAAACAACAATTTCACCACATGAAWTTTGATTTATTCTTGACAGTCTCACAACTATTGTATTGATTAGATGAAATAATTTTGCATAAATGTGGTAGCCACAAATGACATCTTACACAAAACAGGTTAAAATATTTCAATAGGTTTTTTCCCACAACTATATTTTGACTGAACTTGCAAAGATGTCATCTTCATGGTCAATAAACTAAGCTATTAAGTACTTTATACTTCAACCATAACTGAACTTTATAGGAAAGCACCAGTTATGGAATGCCAACATTTGTAAACTAATTAACCCTGAGTGCATAGCCATTTGCAATTGGAAACAATATATAGCCACAGCTATAAAGTCTGTTTTATGCTTCTGTGAATATTTGTGAACCAAAGAGCAGAAAAGTCATTAATACGTATTTTCTACTAGCTTTTAGAGCTTAGAATTATCTCATTAAGCACTGAAGGAGAGATGAGTTCACAGTAAGAAACCTCAGCTATCTAAACTTACAAATAATTGTAGGAAGTATTCTTAACGCTTTCTAAGGACTTAATGTTCATTATTTAGTTTCAAAGACATCTTTTTGTTATAACTTATCCTTTCTCTCYTTTTTTTTCTTTTTTAAAATTTCAGTTTCTGTTCAAACTCTTTACATTTTAATAACTGGTTTTATACCTTTGAATTTCTAGCCTTTACTTCTGCCTACCAGTGCCACTTATATTTCAATGTTTGTATGGTATACATGTTGAGATACATCAAAAAGTACTTTGCATCTTGATATTTATTTTGTGTTTGTGCAAAGTTTAAATCCTTTGAGTTAATGTARCTTTCTTACATGTGCTGACTACAGTTTGAAGAAGGTCTATCAAAAATGTCAACAGCAGTATGAGTGTGTGAATGGCAACTGAAGCCTTTACTTGAACATAATCTAACTGTAGCATTTTGGGTGAAAAGTCTTCTTGGATAAATCTGTGCTTAACAGAAATGCCACTAAGAAATACCCTTTCTTTTTATAGATTACTGATGCCTGTGGCAAATTCTCTCTTATGGATGTGAGCATTACGGAAGGTTTTCTCATCCAAGGGTGACCATAGAGCTGTAAATACACTGAGTGCGGTGTTACCCTGGTGTTAGTGTAGAGAATTGACATTGATGCTAATGGAGATACAGCGCTGTGAAGTTTGGCTAAAGGACAGTATGTCTCCAACCTACTCATCCTTCTTTTTTGTGGTTTAGTCACAGTAATTCAGGCTTTRTAGGAATTATAAAAGATTTCTCACAGCTTAACAGAGCTCGAGGACCAGACTAAGTCTTACATTGGCCTGCTCTTTCCCCACGCACTCAGCAAGTTATGATGAATAAGTTCCTCAGCACAGAGCTCCGGCGCTCAGCTGCACGTCCCCGTGCATTTCAGGGGATTTGTCAGGACTGGTGCAGSTTTGGAGCCAGCTGTTCTGGATAAGTGCACTCTAAAAACACCCCAGGCATGTTTCCACGTGAGCACGGGGTACAGCGTGAACACAGGAGCTTGGCAGAAGGTAGAGGAAGCAATTTCCTAACAATTTCTTCTGCTGTAATCACAGTACAAAATAATTGCTTCATGCTACAGGAGCATTTTTCAGGTCAGGTGTCTCCTTTCATCTAGTTTCTACTGTGTGCTCTCCCCTACATTTATGATTTTCTTTCACTTGTTTTAACCTGGGACCATCAGCTTGTGATGCCAAAACTTCCCACTCAAAGCCTGCAGCAGCAGCTTTCAGTGCGGGGCGGTATCGTCATCTGTGCAAACCCAGCACAGGGAAGGGCACAAGGCCATGGAGCTACAAAGCACCATTTCTGACAGATGTTGTTCCAACGAGCTGCTAGAAAATGGAAAATTGATTGTTCTTTTTCTGACYTCTTGTACTTGGGATCTCTATAAATTGCCATCACCAGGCTCACTTCCTAAAAAATAAATTACGCTGCAGAATACTTGCTCAGGTGGTCTCAGATGTCTCACCTGAAATGTTCACCTAGAGCTAATTAAATATGGCCTTTTTAGCACTCAGCAACATCGCAGGACAACACTGAGGATTTTTTTTTTCTTTTAAAATCACAGGCATGATGCTGCCTGTCTAAACCCAGATCAGCAGCAGGATGTTAGTATGTTAAAAAAGATTCAGCCACCAAGACCATAAATACCTGATAACTAACCTTCATCAGTAGCAACAGAAACTGTGAAGACAGCAATGGCAGATGTCCTTGATTTGGCCCTAGAAGATCTGTTGGGACATAGAAGATCTTTGCCCTTCTCTCTCTGACCCTCCTCAAGCCCCTTTTGCTGAGTGTTGGACAAGCAGAATCAATTTTTTTTGCAACACCTAGCAGTGGCCAACTGTTTTGTTCTCTGACTGTGTGAGCAAATTCTCCTGCTTCCAGTACTGMTTAAAATCAACTTTCTGATATTTTGCGTGTAAAATACATTTCTGTGACATATTCTTTAATAGTTGAAGTTGTTGATAGTGAGCTCTTTTGCTAGCGCATTCAGAGCAGAATGTATTAAGAGAAGCACACTGAGAATTTCTTAGAAAAAAAAMCAAAAGTTAGAAAGAAGTCACAAGCTTGAGATTTTACTCGATTATTTTTAAAGGTTCTTGCCTGAAACAAAAATCCTCCCCCTCAACCCCAAGGAGATGCTTGTTATTAGATACCTGCAGCCCTTCTTGATTGAGGACTGCTCTCACAAGCGTGGAGGGACAAGAGAAAAGCACGGGAGTTGTTAGGGCTCTTCTCCGCTCTGATGGGTGACAGCCAAYATCAGGGCTTTCAAGGCCAGTTCCCTGGGGGAGGAGAAAGGAAGGCGCCAGATCCACCGTTGGTGTGACTGTTAACTTGTGCCTTGGTGGTGGAATGAAGATGTTACAGGTGGAGTCATCATAATTCTTTTATAATTCTTTCTTTTTGTAAACTTGACCCAGCACGAATCCCACAAGAATGTAATCTTCGGAGAGCAAAGGCAGCTTGCTAGAGACTCAGTTCTTCCCCTCCCATCGTAATGCCTCACTCAATCAGTGAGTACTCAACATAATTGGATCCCAGTACATAGTTGAAGTTTATAGTGCTATTGCAGTGCAAATAAACATCTTCACCACAGCTGTGGTACTTAAAAGATGAGAAATGTGCTTACCTCCTATGAAAAAGAACATGCAAGATCTTCTGCAGTAGCAGGTGATTTCTGCTACAACAGAAACTGGAAACATCTCTTTTTGCTGGCTATTGACCTTTTTTTCTTTTTTAGCAAAAGAAAAGAAGCACGCTAGTGTCAGTACAATGACAGTGCTGCAGGAAGGAAGGGTATATTTTAAGCAGTATTAAGAAGTCAACTTTTGCCGGTTGTTACCATTCCTTCTACTGCCTTCTGCTGACTGTAGGCAAGATGGGAGATAACTGGTACTACTTACTGGTAAATGTTGATGAAGTCCAGTCACTACATACCCAAATCCCTCTGTACAAAAATCAATGATTATGACAAATACGTTTCAGAGATCAGCTCTCAGGAGCAAAGAGAGTAACCTATCGATCAAAGATAGCACAGAAGTAAAACACACAAATTAGAGAAGAAAACTGTAATGTATTAAGTAGGAGTTCATAAAAATCTAGTATTTCAGAAATGTTTTCTCTTAATTTTGACACCTCTTTTAACCTTCTTGAAAGTTATCTTGAAAGGGAATAAGTGATTTTCTTGAAAGCAGGTTTTATACATCATCATTTAATGCATGTTATTGCAATTAMCATTTACCTAATGAACTCTTCAAATTTAATTAGCATAGTATGTGCCAATTTTGACAAGAAAAATTCAACCTGCTGTAACAGAAGTTTTGGGAAATCACCCGTATTCTACAGATGGTTTGGGATGGGAAAGTCTTTTTTGCAGAATCTCAACAGTAGAAGCAACAGCTAATGTTTGTCTTAGCTTTTCTTTCAGTATTGCTGACAGTTTGCCGGTGCTGTAGATGAGGCTTGGGAGTGCTCATACCACCTTAGTCTTGCAGACTATCTCATCTAAGTTGCTTCAATATGAGCAAATGGTCATATTGTTTTAGCTTAGTCACAGACACTGAAAATACAAATGAAAATGAATTTGAGATGTAAATATCCACTTGGAGAGAGGCCAGTGTTATTGTTTTAACAGAACTGAGGGGTCTGCACAATAAGGAAATTTTCTGAGATTTTGAACTGACCTTTAGTTTATATTTTTTACCTATAGCCTTGTGTTGCGTATAGATCCAATTTTATAAAACATTCATGCAGTCAGAATATCCAAGAAGACATCAGCAGTCCTAGTAGAATCCTAATACGAGACTGTTCTTAGGAATTTCAGCGAAACACTTTGTTTAGAGCTGGCATTTTGCAGACACAGTTTGTGTCCTGCATGCCGTAGGTGCTTCCCAGCCATCCAGGGGACGTGGGTCCCTGGAGCTGACGGCGTTTGCCAGCTTACCAGCGGTGCTCGGCGTTGCTTTTGTCTTCACACGAGATGATTCATACAGGGAACTGGCACAGGCTGGATTTCAGTGACACAGTTTGTAATTTACTTTTATCAAGTATATAAAAATCAGTCTCTCATTTGTGTGTGTGTGTGTATATATATGTATATGTATGTGTATATATGTTTGTGGTGTGTGTGTGTGTGCGCGCGCGCGCGTGCACTTATACACACACAAACTGAATGCCTGAATTCCTATGGAAAGCAGCATCATGCTTACAAACACAGTGTAGTCACAATCTGCTTTTAAACCTAAACATTGTAATATCTGAGCATGTCAAAGTAAAGCACGCATCTGCCTTTGTAAAACATTGATCAGACGAGGACGCACTTTCATCTCCATTTTATAGTGAAGAGAAACCAATTACAGAGAGGTGGTATGATCTGCTCATGATCTATATTGGTCTTTGTTGGAGCTATAAGTGGAATTCAAACTCTCTTAACTCCATATGTGTCCTTATTGCAGGAGCCTTCTTCTTCAGTTCAGCCATTTGTATATGAAGCAATGATCTAAATTTTGAACCTGTCCCTCCCCAAAACTGGCATGTAATCTGCTTATGAAACTGCGTTATGGAGKTTCTGGCCCATATACAGATGGAGAAATTAAAGGCAGCTATGACAAACATCCTTTACATCYGGCACATAAGAGCTGATAAGTATTCCCAGCTGGATTTTAAATAAAAGATTTACTAACAGAACCCAGAATCCTAACGAGRGGACTGAACTGAGCCGGAGCGCGGGTCCGGCGCGGGTCCTGTGCTCTGCCGGCACGGCAGCCTGCAGAGCCGCCAGCCACCGCCGCAGGGGAGCAGCGCTGGGGCGTCTCCCTTTGCCTTTCTGCGTGTGCCAGTTGGAGAAGTGATTTCGTAACGAAACACACACCCTCCAAAGCACATGGCCTGTTAGTTTTCCTGCATTCCGTGGCTTTTTGGTAAATTTAACTACACACGAAGTATGGTTAGGACGATACGTGCCATGGGTGCGGTGAGGTACTGCCAGAGCGGCAGTGCTGCGTGCGCAGGGAGGAGCCACAGCGCGCAGACGGGCTAGCAGCTCTTAGGAGAAACAAAACGTTCACGTTGTTGTTTCACAAGGGTCAGATGGAACCTTTTCCTCCAATTTTTCCTGCCAAATCCCATCAGAAAACTCAGTAAGCAAAACAAAACCAAGGTTTTTGACAATGTTTTGTATTATCTATTTAGTCATGATTAGGGAAAGTGCTGTAAAAATGCTATTAAAACAGAAAGGTGTTGGGAAGAATTCGTTTCGTTGTCTGGTAGATAAATCCAAGCACAAGAGATAAACGCCCAGCTGCCAGGTGGAGATGGGAGCCTGGGCTGAGTGCGGCGGCCAGCGGCGCCCGGCGCAGGCGCAGGACAGGAGTCGCCCGGGGGATCCGTCCGTGGCAGGACCAGAAGCAGTTTTGTCTGAGGGAGGTTTGGCTGCCGGCGTTCGTGGCCGCTGGCCGTGCCTGCTCCCCGCTGCCCCTCACCGCCACTCCCAGGGAATTTTGGACTGTAACGGATTTTTCAGGGTTTTTTCCAAATGGTTATTGCTTGTTTTTGCAAAGTTAGCAAGTTCTATTCAGGTTTGTCCCAGTATGCAAGGCAAGAGACTGTAACTACTTGAAGAAATGGAAAGCTAGCTGTTGTTTGACTCAAAAAATATTTCAAAGTTTGAGGGAAGTTTTGCTAGCCCAAATACCCAGCTGCAGCCAGTGTGTGAACAACGAGGCTTTCTGTGACACTGCTTTAATTAGAAAAGCTGTTCTGTACAGAGCCTTCCCAACATGCTTATTTTGAATAATGCTTTTAAATGAGTTTGACTTGGTTGATTTTGTTAATAAAATATAACACAGTAGAGCATATGCTGCTGCAAAACGAAATGCATCCCAGAGGGCTGCTTGTAGATCCTGCAAAGCAACACACACTTTTGCATGTTTTACTGGCATTTGAGTATCATTAGCTTTCCATTAAATAAATTCTTCCTGATATATGCTTAAATAATCATGGAGATGACATCCTTCTAGTAAAGAAGTCATTATTTTAATAGAAAGCATTTGATCCTGGCATCCCACCATTTTTCAGAAACTGAGAAATACTGCAGTGAATTGCATGGTCAGGAGAGCCTCGGTGATCTTTTGCACCAGGTCAGGCCAGAATATTTTTATTTATGGGCATGATGAATTGAGGTATCAGTATGTAGGAATATTTTTGTTCCATAAATTTAGATCAGATCTGTTTGTCCTCTCTCTTCCCTGCAAGACTAAGGACTGGAGTCCTCCTTTTTAATTGAATTAGCGTTGCTCAGGGCCTTATAAGCCATAGTTTTTGTGTTTTCTGCTATTAGCTTCTGAACTGCTTTTCTTCTTTTTAGCCACTAGTAGTTACATTTATATTAAGTGAAACAGGAAAAGGTCCTCCTTTCACCAAAGTATCTATGACAAGCAAAAGTTAAAGACAATTTTTTATGTTTCTGGGAGCATAGCTTAGTCCCATCGGTGGGAAGAAGACATCTAATCTAGGACCCTTTTGGGAGAGAGAAATCCCCTGTGCTCCGGAAGGGCTAACGCTGTGGTGCTGCTCTGGGAAAGAAACCCTTTGCACGGGCTCAACTTGAAGCCCGGAGCAGAGCCGTTTACTTAAACAATTCATGTTCAAAGTTACATGGGTCCCTGGATGCTTTCTTCCATCATCGCCACCCAGCTTAGCAGCATTTATCCCCTCGTCTTTCTCAATGAGAGAATTGGCGCCTCGAAGCTGACGTGGGTAAGGTCGGGGAGCCGACGGCCGGGGCGCCTGCGTGCGATGGGCGAGATTCCTGCTCAAAACCCCGCTCTCAACATGGAAGAGGTGAGACTCGGAGCTGGATTCGCATGCAGCTGTAGGTACAGTGAGCTCTGTCACTGTCCTTACCCTGCTCTTTCTTTTCCTGCTAATGAACAAAAATCACTGAGCAAGAACTTGCCTTAAAATTTGAAGCCGTAGAATGCAATCCTATTACGGGTTTTCTTTTCTTTATTAAATGGCCTGTGTGAGTGACAGTTTCCCTTCTGACCTGTTTGCCAGGAAAGCAGCACAGATCTTGCCACGTCTGTTTTGAAGAATCAAAAACTAAATACATTTCAGTATTTCCGCGAGCTAGCGCTGCGACCGCTACTTCTGTAAATTACCTGCWGCGGCTGAGCAAGGCTGCTCGGCGTGCAGCGGCGGAATCAGTAATTGTTGGCAAACAGCACTATGCTGAACTTTTCCCGCTCCTAATATGCAATTAAATGCTTTGTGAGGCATTCTGAGACATAGTGATGTGAAATRCATTATAAAAATGTGAGTTGTTTTTGCTTTTACTGTCCTTTAGTCAAAGGTTTTTGCGTTCATTGGGAAACTCTTTGTCCAGGTAGGCACAAGCAGCAGGGGAACAACAGTGGCATTTTTGTAGGCTTGTTATTAGTGCACAATAATTTTGAGCACCTTTATTGAATATGAGTGAGATTCCAGATCCCGCACCAAGATCCCACAAAACAAACAACGTGCTTCTAATGTGTAATGGTCTCTCTGTTCTGCAAGTTCAATGGTTTTATTTATGGTCTATCTCAACAAGAAATACGCTTTGGAAAGGCAAGTCATCATGTACGGTAAACTAATGCAGGATGCTCATTTCCATTATTGAGGGATGCATCAGAAGATTTTTCACTGCTATTAAATAAAGAGACACAACTTTGTGTGGAATATGAGTCCAAATTTTAGAAATTGCTACACGTTCCTGTGTGCTTCRTATCGATTCTGGGCACGTGTAGCAATACGTCCTTCCAGCTCTTCCATGGCGTTGCAGCCTTGTGAAGGCGCCTGTGGAAGAGGTCTCTGAGACTCACCTCCCAGGGAGTCACCCCTTTCCTCCAGACCTCAGGATCTTTGTGCCTGTGGTCCCAATGGTATCAGCGAGTCTGTCCRTGGAGGAAGATGCTTCCCAGCATGAACAAAGCTAGGAAACTGGCCCACACGTTTATCTGTCCGAATTAGTTGGAGCCACCTTGAGTAACTATTTATTCCTCCCTGGGTGTAACACCTATAAAATCTGTGAACAAGAGGAAGGGATTCATGCTCCCACCCAAGGCTTTCAAGACATTGAAACAAAGTGATCAGAGAATGACCTCTCTTCTCTTAAATTAGAAAAAATATTCGGGTATACAGAATCCCTCATAGCCTTCCCACTTATTCCTCACCTCAGGCGATACCTTCGCTTGGCGTCCTCTCAGTGGCAACCTGCTCTCGCTCCAGGGCTGACGAGGACTGCCGTTCTCACGTCGCTGCGGCGGCCGGACGCGCTGTTGGCAGCATTTCCGTAACTCAGCCCGAAAGCGAGAGGTTCAAGCTTCCCGCAGGAGGGGAGGCACGAACCTCGCTCCAGTGCATTAACCTGACACATCGCACCAGCCTGACAGACCCTGTTAAGAAAATTGGCCTCCCGTGGTACAGCGYGCAGGTGAGAAATCAAATCCCCTTCGTCTGTGTGAAGTGCCAAACCTCCTGCGCCAGTATGTGCTGAAAATGTGGACCTCTACATCTGGGARTATCAGTCAAGCTCCTGGACGCCGGCAAATACTGATGTACTGATGCTTCGCCATGTTTCCTGACATCGGTCGAGCCCATCTTCCCCGGAGCTTCGGAGGAAACCTGGCACCTTTGCGAAGGGGGAAGGAAAGGACTTCGTGGCTGCTTTGCGCTGATAGAGTTATTTTCCTTGTGGACTGCAGAACAATTTTTTCAGTTTGGTAGTGCAAAAAACCAAAGCGTCAGAGATTAACGTGTGTGTAATCACTGTAATGATAAGGGTGTCTGGGATCTGATGTTTCGGTTAACCTGAGCAGGCCCTATTACAAAAATCTATACCTGTATCTAAAAATGTCATTCTCATTCCAGTGCCCTGATGAAACTCTGATTTGTGTAATTACATTGCCAGCCTGAACCAAGCAGTGCTGCCAGCAGGATGAACTGCCGGGGCAGCTCCTGGCCTGGTACCTTTTGCCAAGGACAGGAGCAAGCCTGGCTCGCTGCGCGGCAGTCGGCACCGAGCCCGCAGGTGCCGCCGTGTGCCCTGCTCTCGGGCACGAGCGGGGCCTTCGCGGCGCTACCAGAAACCACTTAAATGGCAGTGGAAGAGTATGTGAGCCTAGAAACAAGAGGAGTCTCTCAGATGACGGCTTTAGAAGTTGAAATTCCTTTCGACCATGCAACACGACCTGGCACTCTCCAAAATGAGAACGACCAGCGCTATGTCATCAGCCATTGCTTGCACCCTGCAGCAGCAGATGGTACGCTGGTTTTCACTTGTCGTGTAGATTCGGCTAATGTTTTAATGAGTTATCTGATCAATACTTTGTTACATATTTTCATACATATTAAGTGTTACTTCATGACAGGTCTCTGGTGATGCTTGCCACGGCCCGTGGCGCCCGCAGGCGGGGAAGGCATGGAGTGAGCTGCGCGGTGCCTCCCAGGACTCATCTGAGAGCAGTTGCTTTGAGCCATCAGTGGGGTTAGCAGAGATACTTACGCTCACGAAAGGTAATTGCTGCTCACTCTAATTCTGAGGCACTTCAATTATTATTTTTGTGAATTAATTTTCCATTGTC
Organism: Rhea americana; assembly: GCF_003343005.1. Classification (NCBI taxonomy): domain Eukaryota; kingdom Metazoa; phylum Chordata; class Aves; order Rheiformes; family Rheidae; genus Rhea; species Rhea americana. The sequence goes on along the minus strand of NW_028186356.1, from coordinate 791,702 downwards.
TTTTTGTATGTAATTAGAAAAGAGGAAAAAAATATAATAAGTTCTAGGCACCTGAAAGATCTGTGAATGGAAATCAATATTTTATACTGCTCCCTTCAGCGTAAASTTGCTGAGTAGTATCATTTGGAAATAGAGAGTACAGATGGATACAAGCAGCCTGGTACTGGCTCTGCATTTCCTTCCGCTGCGCTCACACTGCAGTATCGCGACTGCTTCGGCAGGTCTCGGAGAGCACCCGGTCTCAACGGTGGCTGCAGACCAGCACATCAGTTCTTACCATCGCTCGTTATGTGCAGTCTGGGAATAGCGGACATGATGACCGTTTACAAACCAAGGACAGTAAAAAGTGTGGCCAGAGCTAAGTATTAAAAATGAGATTGTCTCTGCTCTGTATAAAATTAAATTCCCAGTTGAAGTGATTAGCAGTATTGCTACTAATTAACGTGTGGTATATTTCCATATATTAGTAGGCTGCATCACTTAAGAACTGCATTTCCAGAATAAATTAATGCCCAAGGCCTAATTCTCCTGTCCTTTCTAATGGTTCTGCACTCATGTATATCCGCTGAAATGGCTATTAATATTTCACTGGAGAGCACTGGGAAGGGAGCGCAGGGCGAGGGCCTGGCCGCGTCCATGCCTGCCTCACTCGGCTGCCGACCTGCAGCCTGCTGCACCTACACGTTCGTCTCRGCTCCTTCCCCGAAGGCCAGCAACCTCGTACAGCAGCCAGCGTGGCAGAGCACGCTTACCCTAACACCAGTAATAACAGGCAAAAGATACTCCCTACTTGTTTCTGCAAATACGAAAGGATACCTCTGTGGAGCTTTAAATGGTATTGTGGTAAAACATTTTTTTATTAATACTACAGTCATTAAAATAAGTCTTCCCTTAAACAATGAGCTTCTCTTGAGAAGGCTTTGTTTCCTTCCCATTAACTGAATGGACTGGTTTCTATTTGCRTAATGGTCTCAGGTCACATTTAGGTGGTTAAATGCACATTCAGCCCTTGCCAGTAAGGACTTTGTTTCAGACAAGTGCAGTGCTGAACTTGTTGATGTCACGGGACATTAAACATGCAACCTTTCAAATTTTTTTAGCTCTGTAGTCTCAGTTTGTTACAGCTATCCAGCAGAAAAGTAATACAAATATTGATGTTATTTCTTATAAAGCAACAAGCTCAATGCCTGTGGGTCCAAGAAGGCCAACTCCAAAGAACTGAGCATGTGCCTATGGCTTCCAAAAGCTGTTTACATCACATGTATTCTTGCACTGAACTGGTTATCTTTGTATGCTAGCTGGCCACAAACTGGCAACAAGTTGATTCTGATTCACCTTTTCTCCTGAGATCCCAGATGTTAGCAGAATTTGTTTTTCAAAATCAAGTTAAACCAAGCTCAGGTGACAGCTTAAAACAACCAAGAACTTGCATAATATGTTTTTTTTTCTTTCTTTTCTTTTTTCTTTTTCTTTTTCTTTTTCTTTTTCTTTTTTTTTTTTTTTGCCTTTCAGCTCTTGAAGTTGAGTGATTGCTTTGGTGAACCACAGCAGTATCTGATGCAGAGCTTATAATATACAAACTGCCTTTAACACAGAGATTCATGTGCTCCGGCTTTCCAGGAAGAACTCCTTCTCAGCAAATGCAGGTAATTTCTCCAAACCCTTCATTAWCTTTAGGTATTGCACCTGCAATGTTATTCAGATACAGTTTGTTAGATGAGAAAGCTGTAATATGTTGCATTAGAATTGCAGATTTCCTCCTATCCAGCTCCACRTGCATGGATTGCTGCTTTTGGTTTTCGTGTGTTTTATATACACTTATAGAAATGAATGTGAGGCACAAAATACCTAAACCATTACAAGACAAAATAGTAAGATATTTGTCCTCAGAAGCAGATGATAATCTGTGCTGTTATTTGATGCACATATTCATTTACTCCTTGAACATCCTAGCTGAAAATTGCCCATTGTCATTCTGTCCCGAGTATTTGCAGGCCCCAGAAGGGACTCTGAGCAACTTGAATCAAACACACAGATAGTGAATTATTCAGCTGTATGAAGAAAAAGAAACCCCAAAAGAAAAAAATACAGTGTCACTGAAGAAATTTAAGAACTTTTTATGATGCTTTGTGTCATACATCTGAACAACTGGCTGCTTAGACTCGAAACCACAGCTGTAAGAGTGGAGGAGGGAGCTGGACAGCAAGTTCAAGGCTGAGTGCTGGCCTGAAGCCCTGCACGTGMCACAAAACCTTCTCCCAGTCATGAGCTCCCCGGGACCAGGAGTGAGGGCCACTGGCRAAGGTGATGCCAGCCAGGCCCTCACCCTGGCAGCAGCCACACATCYGCAGTGCCCAATTCACCGAGGGACCTCCCAACCCCTGCACCAGGCACTGCAGCGCAAATTCCCATCATCAGTCCCAGACATTCGGTGGCTTTTCAGCTGCAGTGTTGCTTATTAACATAGCATTTAAAGGTAACTTGCTTTGAAGCCAAATGTTCATCCTGGGTCTCCCAGCAAAAGCACCTGAGGTTGAATTTCCATGTTCAGGAGAATCCCTACCCTAAATGCTTCTCRATGGCTCCTTAGTTTCTGTGGTAACAGCACGTTTCCACGGTTTCTGTTTTAGTATTCTAAAAAAGTTATTAATAACAGTGGAATTTCTTTGATATAATTTTTCGTTTGAAGGATACCAGCTTTAGAGATAAATCGGCCAGGTCTTTTAATTGCCCCAAATTCAGTCTTGTGTTAACAGCAGATGAGGTTTCTGTTATTGGGAGCCTCCCCAGTGGCATCCTCTTTGGCTCTTAGAAGTTGCCAGGTTGCTTCTGTATTTAAGGGGAGACCAAAGACACGTTTGCTTGCCACTATCAATAATTGCTCTGAATTCTGCTATTTATGTTGCAATGCCTGGAGGGCAGCAGCTGTCGGGCATTGCCCAAGCTCTTCTCATAAACATTTGTAGCTTGTGGGGCTCTTTACTGGATTCTTACAAATGCCCATAGACAACCGCAGAACAAAATATATGTATTCCCTGCTTGACCTTCAGACTCCACTATCTACATTCGGTTGTTTGAATTGCTGTTATAGAACAGCAAAAAATTAAGCTCATTCATCCTAATAAGCCTTTATTGTGTTAGCTGACTACAGCTAGAAAAGCTGAGATTATTTTTTTGTGTGACCTGAAATTAGTGGCTCTATTTCTTCTGTAATTGGTTTATAACTGGTAATAGACAGCTTTGTTTTTCCCGTCATGTGAAACAGTAAGCTATTTCTTTAAAAACTTAAATAGACTTCTCCATGTACTTATTATTCAGCTCTCATTCTCTCCTTATCTCGTTGTAGGGAGAGATTTCATGGCAGAAGTGAGAAACACTTGCAGCTGGCAGGTTAGCTGAAAATGCTCCTCTTACGGAGGACTCAGCGCTTCGGTAATTCAGACTCTTCTGGTGACACGAGCAGCTTTGATGCCGCATTCCCATCTAGCTCTGAGCTCCAGAGTTGCTGCTAGTCTCCTCTAAACTCACTTTGATAAACTGTGAGGGTATTTTATTACTTGCTGAGGAAGAAAACATGAAAAGTTTTGCTACTCAAACATGATAATCTGTTTAATTAGAGCAGGGTGTTTGTTAGGCAGGCGAGGAAGGCTTGTCAGAAGGTAACCTGAGAGGCTGATGCGATGATAACTACACACTGACAGTATCCAACTGTGAAACATATTAAATTAAGGAGAGAGCCCCAATTCTTTTGTTTTAAAGCAACAGTTCCTTTAAGGTTCCGGAGAAAAAGCGTATCTGCAGTGGAGACAAACTTTCTCATATGGCATCAGGCACTCCAGCCCTCACGGATGGTCGGAGCAGGGCCAAGCGAGGGCAGCTTTACGGTGGGTGTAGGCAGGTGGCAGTAAACGTGAGCAGCTGGGTCGTGACCGGCAGGAGCACAGGCTGTGAGCCTGGACCACAGAGGTGGCTGGCACTGTCGGCAGCCTGGCCAGAGGTCTGCGTCGGTCCTCTTGCCCTCAGAGAGGAAAATCCGATGCAGGTTAAACTAAGCTGAACATCCATGGTATGCCAGGGGAACTCGAGTTATACCTCTTGTCTACAGGCTGCCTGATTGCTAGCTAGAGAAACGGATTTTAAAGGTTTTGCTGGTTTTACCCCTGAAATCTTGTCCATGTGAGGTGAAAACAGACAAGGACATGATGAGATATTTATTGTATTTGCTTTGGTTTTGGTCATTTTAACATGTTTCAATATAGTTTTTATGAATAAGTAATGGCTTATACTGTAGCCTCATATATTCTCATTGATTTCAAAATGAAACCCACTTAATTTGTTTTCCATGTAATGAAATTGTTAAATCTTAGTGTAGATTAATGAAAGATCCTTTTATTCTGTTTTGGAGTTTACTAGAAAAAAAACCCCAGCTATATTCAAAGATTTCAGTAGATCAGACTTTTGATAATACAGCAGAATTAGCAGGGTTAATTAACATGAATTAACAGAATTAACTGGAAAGTTGCATAGATACAAGGCAATGTGGAGTGTTACAGGAAAACATCTGAAGGGCTATCTATGGAACTACAGAAAACATCTATTTTGCACTGGCAGCATAGGAATTGGCTTCCAATTTCTATGCTAAAATTTAGAAATTAGCAGTGCATGCGTTCAAGATATTAACCTTCCTTATGTTGGTGCCAGAAACAAGTCAAATGAGTAACTCTAGAGCTGTTGAAAGCCATTTGCATGCCCACGAGCATGCGGTGGCAAGAGCCCGCAACACTGCGCCCGGCTGTGCGCACATCCCCGGCAGCGCTGCAGGACAGGCTCTCCTCCTCCCTTTCTCTCTCCTGGCTGAGTGAAACCACCTTCTTTTGCCTTCTTCTTCGTGTCTTTTACTTAAGCTGTAAAAAGAGCTGGAACTTCACTATCTGACACGAAGTAAAGTAAGGCAAACCCTACCTCAAGTATGTTTGTTATAAGCATATGTAAATATTATATATGCAATATATACACAGCAAATATACACAAATGCAGTGAGTTCAACTTGCCTTATGCCAACATTAACTACTCAATTTATTTATTTGTTTTCCCCCCTTTTTTGCAACAGGAGAAGAGTAATGGCTCACCCTGCTGCACGGGAGGGACCCTGGGGCATGCACAGTCCCTGCACGTTGTACTGGAGCTCCTCATGCTCACATCTGAAAATTCATGTCTGTGAGTAACTTGGTCGAGTGACGGATTCTCTGCAGTACCTGTGCTACCTTCCCTGACATTAAAAGTGCCTTTGAATGCTCAACTGAAGCAGGGGTGAGCAGCACGCCTGCCGTCCCTCCGCAGGCTTGCGCACATTGCGGGGTTTGTTTAGCACATGTGGCTCAAGGAGGTCATTCCCTGGCAATCATTATTTCGGCATGCCGCAGCCRCTCAGTGAGACGCTGAGCAGTTGAGGACAGTTGCGGGATGAGCAGAGCCTGTGCGAGCACTGTGGCATCCCTCTGCGCTTGCTTCGGTGCTGCCGGCACCTTGGGTGCGGGAGCGCTTCCCTTCCCAGGCCGCCAAGCAGCGTCCACCCAAGAGAGCCTGAGGCTTTTAAACTGAGAGCACCTCTGTGTTGTGGTGCAAAACCCAGCGCTCCACTACGATGCGGAAACCCGCTGAGGTTTATTGGTGCTGTCGGGGGGCGGATCGGAGCAGGCTTCTGCACTCTCCAGCAGCGCCGGGCYGTGGGAAACCCTCACAGCAGCAGCYGGCGGGCAGGGAGCTCCCGCGGGAGCCGCAGCCCCGAGGAAACCCTGCATGCTGCCACCAGGCAGCCTGGGCTCATTAACAAAGTTAATTACTTTTAAGGCAAAAATAACTCCCAGGTTCTACTGTCTCAGCCTTACGACTTGAAAGGTCTACCATAAAAAGCAATAGCTGTAATCCTTTCCTCAAAAAAGGCTGTTAGCCCAAAGTTCATCTGCGCTTCCCTTGTGCTCTGCAGCCTGTTGAAAGGAAGCCACAGACCAGTGTTCTTTAACCCGCTGACACGGCAGTGGCCTTTATAAACTTGCCAGGCTTGAGAAAGTAAGCCTGTAGTATTTTTCACAGAAACGATCCCCTGGCTTTTTGAGCCTACTTATATATTCCAAGTAAGTGAGGGAGGCAGAAGTATGTCTATATAAATATCATAAAAAACCTGCTTAATGGAATTAGCAGCAATAAGTCAGTGAAACTCCATTGAAGTCAGCTGAGTTGCTCCCTCTTAATTGGTGAATTTGTCATCAAATACTTAATTTCCTCTATAGAGGGATGGAGATATGCTATATATTCTGCAAGCTAAAAATAGGTAGTCTACGTATTGGTTCTCCACCATTAATATAACTCAAAAAAAGGAATTTTGTGCAGCCTGAAGAGGTCATAAATCCCATGTGAAAAAATTTAATAAGTATAATTAAATTCTGAAGAAGATGCTCTCCTTGTTAGTGCTGTGCTGGCTGCTTAGCTCATGCTAATGGTAAAGCCTAGCAGATTCCCCGGCTGCCTCTCAGCCCATCTCCACTTCTAGTTTCCATGGGAACCGCGAGCAAGTTAAGAGCAGTACTGTTAAACTGTATGGCAATTTCTGCTTAGTCTCTCTAAAGGAAAAATGTCATTGGAAACTATTTCTGCACCCGCTATTGTAACCAAAGACTCTTTTTTTCCTCCAGTGCTCTTCTGCACCTCAGCAAGCTCTTCCAGAGAAAATAGAAGGACTTTCAGATAATGACTTGCTCTTCAGCACTGGGCTTTTACCAGCCACATGAAATATTATGTTAACTGGAAAGCTTTGCAAATCAATGCATTATCTAGACAGGAAGCATAAAATACAGATACTTGGCTCTCTAAAATCTGTACAGAGAGGACACTCGAGGAGTGCAGGTCAGAGAGCTGCTCCAGTCCCGACGGTCCCAGCCAGGCCAGAGATGCAAGGGCAGCAGGGGCCACAGAAGCCACTTCTGTCAGCAGCACTGTCCGGCTGGAACTGCTCCGTGGGGCCGAGTCTCTCCGCTGCTGCAGCAGGCCATCACTCTGACTTTCTCTGGTGTACCAGCGTGGTGCAGCACAGTGGGGCACCAAGGCCACTGTGCATGTTACACGGCACWTTTGTTTACTGGAATTTGATACCGGCTAGGAGAGCTCGTTCATGTTTAAATGTCGGTGTATACAGTGGCTGCTAGTGTTGGTAGATGTTTTGGTTGCTGCGCTCGATCATGGTCTGAGCCGAATGAGATGCTCCGTGCTGCGGTCTATAGCTCATGATGGTTATTGTAGGTACCTGGCAAACTTCTCTCCTTACATCCAGCYCATGCAACATGCAGACAGGCTTTCTGTTTACACAGGAGGATCAGTGCAGATGGTTCAGTAACCCACTAACTACACCTTGCACAGGGGAGCTATGCCTGACACCAATATCCGCAAGGTGAAACCTGCTTGACCGGCCTCGGGGAGCCCAACAGTGGCAGGTACAGATGCACCGCTGGATTCGCACTCCTGGTTAGGTTGCTGCACTGGTGCTGCCTGGGAACCAGCTCATGTGTGCTCCCCACTGCTTGGGGAAGGCCAGGCAGCACGCTGCAGGCTCTCCCTCCTCCTGCTGCTGTGTTATGGCTGGTGAAAGTTGTGGTGGGCTCAACCTGTGTGAAAGAGTGAGTCTGTGCCATGATCCTGAACGGGGCAGTCGTGGGAACGAGTGATGTCCCTGCCTGCTGAAATGGGGGCTGTGCTGCGAGTTCAGCTGCTCTCTTTCAGTGCCTGTTAATATTCTGTTTATAACTGCACAAGCTATTTTTACAAACAGACCAGACAGCCTTGCTGCTGAGAAACAGTCTCTCTCTGTTTCCACAAGACAAAGCACAAAGTGGTAATGTCTGGTTTTGAATATGAGCAGTGACTCTGCGCAGAAATCCACCTGTTTTAAACCAGAACACTCAAGCAGGCAAGCTCTGGCAGGGCAGTGAAAAACCATTCCCACTTTTTTGCTCTACCTGCATAGTTGGAGGGTCAGTGATGGCTCTTGGAGATCTCCTTCTCTGGAGACATTCAAGGCCCACCTGGATGCAGCCCTGTCTAACATGCTCTAGGTGACTCTGCTTGAGCAGGGAGGTTGGTCTAGATGATCTCCAGAGGTCTCGTCCAACTTTACTGATTCTATGATTCTATGATCTTTTCTCATGACATACAGCAAATGTATTAACATGTTTTAGTCTCATTTACTAAGAAAACATGGCTCTGTTCTCATGGGCCTTTTTGGTTTGRGTTTTTTCCCCCTCTTTTCTTTCTCTCCCACTTAYCCAGCCAAATGAAGCATTGAAGACTCACATYATTTTTCTTTTATGAGTTTGTTGAGAAGAAAGATGTTTCAAGTGCTCTGATGAAAAAGCTGYAATGTGGTCTCCCGTCATCTTAGACCTCCAGTATTGCTCCAAACAGGGAAAACTTCAACTGCAGCTCCATTTACCATGGTGCTCATCCATAGCAAACCCACCTTCATTTGTTCTCCTCAGAGAACTACTTGTGTGGGTTTGYTTGTTTATTTGACTTTTTATTATTATTCATGTAAAAAGTGGTAGTGGGGTAGGCATTGTGAATTGACTGGAATGAGCATTTACTTATGAGTTAGCATCAGACTTCAATCTCTAAGTAAGCCTACTCCAAAATAACATTAGAATTAAACCTAGAATTGGAGCTAGAATTACTGTGAGCACTTCATATCTATATTGTGGAAATCTTGAAGCTGCGAAATACTCAAACMGCACCAGCTAATGTCACTTGAGGAGCTGATGCTGGGCACATTGGAGGCTGGTACGTGAACAGCAGAGGCACCGCTGGCAGGCTGTGAGGTGGTGGTGAGAAGTCCAGGAAGGAACTTTGCTGTTCATAGAAGCTGAGACAGTCGCTACAGACACAGAGCAGACCCAAGATATGAAGGTAATCGCCATGTTAGCGCATGTATCTGCACTTCCACCATGGTGGTCTGATGCATTATGGTCTCTTGGACAATGCAGTCTCTGTCCAAGACCCCTTTGCTGAGGAGCAGATATTGTCTGTCTTTGTGTAGACCCCTTAGGAAGTCACTGAAATAGGAACTTTCCCTCAGAAAGGGCAGTCAGGATTTGGCCCAGTTGTGGCTAGTTCATCCTCTGCTTGTTGGTGATGTGCATCAGAAGCAAGATTTATGCAGAGTACATGGTCAAGCAGACRCGAATGTGTATACGCAGCAGCTTTGGTGTTCAGGCTGCTTTTTGTTATTTCGGATTCATTTGTGAAGGAAGCCACTATCCCCATGCCCCACGTGACATTGTCACTGGACACTAGGAAAGATCTGGTGAATCCTCCATTTTCAAATTGCTGCCAGATAGGCTGCAGCAGGGCTGAAAAACAGAGCTAGGGACGGGGCTAGTAATCTGGAAAACACGGGAGGATATTGGCTCCTGGAGGGGAGGCACCTTACAGAGCCATGTAAAGAAGCAAGTGTGAGAAACCTGGTATGTTTTACACATGGAGAAGCACCTTTTATTTGTAAAGGAAAAAAAAGGGCTATAATTTGAGTCTTAAGGCATAGCTTAACTGGGCCTTAAGCTTAACTGAGGTCTGACGGTTGTTTCCCTCAGCATGATAGTGATCCTGGGTGGTGAGCTGCCGCAGCCATCACTCTTCATCCTCACCATTACCATGCTGGGTCAAGAAAGCTGAAACTGTAATTCAGAAAACTCCCAATGAAGAGCCTCTTTTGCAAACATTGTAGACAGTGGGGAAGAGAAAATAAGGGCAAAAATGGAGGCATAATTAAAAATTAGGAGCTGGACTTCAGAAAAGAAGATTAAGGTATTAGATGAAGGCAAAAGCTACAGTGACTGCACAACAGCACTTAATTTTCTCTCCCAGGGCAGCTTGAATGCCTGACTCCTAGCCACTTGGTAATGTTTTTACGATTGCGATGTCAGTCAGTACAAAACGTCTGCCTGCTCTCCCCTGTTCAGCCTGGTATTATCATCTCACAGTAATTACATTTTCACAAAATGAGACAGAATAAATATGCGGGTTTTTTGCAAGCATCAATATTTCAATGGAGTTAAATTGGCAGTTCTCTTATTTTGAAGCAAGAATGTCAATGTTTCTTAGCCCAATTTGTCTGCTTTCCACTTGGCTGGCTAATAATAGACTTATTGACTGTTACTCAGGAGAATGAAGTAAAGGAACTTTGTCTTTCTATGGAAAGCTGAAATTTGACCTGGTAAATTGCAAGAGGAAGACTCTGTGCTTCCACTTTTACTAATATATGCTAGGCATTCATATCTGCCTAATTATTTCAAGCCTCCAAAGCACGATGCTTATGTTATGTTCCAGTCTGTAAATCTGGCTGTTCTGTTTTACATCAAGATCAGATTAAAAGTGTTGTTGATAATAAATGGCCATTCAATCTGAATGTCACCTGGGAGTGTGTAACCTGGCCATTTGCAATCTTTCTGTGTCCTGGAAACAGGTAGCTTATTACAGAAACCTGGAAAATGGAACTATATTACAGAGGGATTATGTCCTGATGTTACATACAGAAGCAAATTTGCAGAAGTTTCAGAAAAAACAAAATGTCCAGGAACTAGTCAAGGTAAATAGCTGCTTCATTTCTGTTGATCTTGAGGACTTTCTTCTCTCAGATGATGGGTATGTCTGTCTCCAGCCCAATGAACGCTGCATGCATGAAGCTGACTTCTGGTGAGCAGGCTGAGTCAGGAGCCGGTGGGTGCGGCCCTTCTCTGGGCTGAAAGTCAAAGCTCTCAATTCAGGAGAAACTTCAATAGCCTCCTGCGTCCCAGACAAACAGCTTGACCGCTGAGCTACTGGTGGTGAGTCATCGGTCTTCAGTAGTTTCCTGTCAGCAATGTTAAAATGGTTTGATTTGTTGGTACTACGAAATGAAGACAAACTCCGAATTCTTGTTTCCTGGCAAATGCCAACTGGAGTTATTGCTCAATGCCCTTTGAGTATCAGAGTGTGTTTTGTAAGGCAACGATGCAGTTCCACATTTGTTCCAAATAACTGTTGCACGTTTTTGTTTAATTCATCAGTTAAAGACATTTATTTCTAGCTGCCAGCCATGGAAACTCAACTTGCTTCTATAAGAGGCTGATGTGACTCACGCATCTCGGTGAGTACGGAAGTGTGTAGGCTACACTTTTCCTGCCTTTGTACCTGTTCTGCCCCCCTGTTTTCACWGGGGTTCTGCAGATGAGGCAATTAAGGACAGCACGTGCCATTCTTTGGTAACGTGTGAACCACAGCAGAATCGCATCTGCTTTTTGCTGGACCCAAAGGCTAGTGATAAACATGATGTCCTCACAGTGATCAGGTCTGGGTACAGCTATGCTGTAAAGATACCAACAACATTATGCACTTGATCTCAATGGCATTAGCAAGAGGAAGAGGAAGATATGAAGTTCCCCACTCCAGATTCTGCTCTGGGTTAGACTGAGGAGCCCTCAGAGCTCCTGGTGACCTTTATGGTTGTTGAAGTGTCACATGCCACTAACATGTTGTTTCCTGTTCAAAGGGCCAACAGCAGAAGGGGGAAGAAACTTGTGCTTTTCTTATTCCCTTCCTTTGTGTCTCCTCTGCTAGGCTAAAGCTGTCACTATGAACTTAACTCTTCTGTGTGCTCATGGGTGGGTATGTATTTAAACAAGATCAAATCCTCTGTTATATGTATGGTACTGTTTTGTTTTCTAAATTATTGAATAGGTAACTGATTACAAGCCAGCTGTAATGAGCAGAGTGTGTCTTTGTTTTGTTTATTTGGTTTATGAAATTGGGAAAGAGAATATACTGTACGCTTGCTAGAAAATCCCCTGAAAAAGTGTATAAGTACTTAACAAACCCTAATGAACATAGCATCACTAAACCTTTCCTAATTAGGGCCTATTGTTATTGCCTTTTAACAAGCAGAAGACTGAGGCATGACTGTGAAGTGACTTGCCAAGCGGTGCACAGCATGTCAGGTCGTAGCTATCCAGCTCTCAGTGCAGGTCCCTACTCGCCCGGTGGCATCTCTAAACAGTCTGCCAGAACAGCAGTGGTGTGGTTGGGAGCACCACATCTGGGACAGAAAAGCTCCAGTTATTCAGCAAAGTATAGTGGAACCTCAAAATTAATGATGTGAGCAGCTTGCCATGTATCTTGAGGACCATGATAAAACTGGAGACTTGCTTAGATAGAAGCGTGACAAATACTTACCTTAGAAATCTATTCAAAGTACAAATCCGTAGGACACTTTTCTGGAGCTAACATAATGCTTAAAACTGACTCAAATAATAAAGCTCCAGAGAACAGCTGGCAGCCAAATGCTGCCGGAGGTTGAGAGCTGATCATTAAAAGCTGGGCGACCCATCCGGCACGGTCCTTGGAAAGAAAAAACAGATAAAGGTGCTGCAGAGAAAATGGGTTCAGACAGGGAACCAGAGCTGTGGGTCTTRCCAGGAAGAGCTTTGTCCATTAAGCATTTCAGATCTATGAAAGGATTCAGCCTTCCTTTTGATTTTTTTTTCTTTTTCTCGCTTTTTTTCAGACCTATAGTTTGATCAGAAAGAAGAAATGGCTGTTGACATGATGCTGTTAGCAAAGTTAAATTCTTTCCTTAAATTCAAATTGACATTGTGTGTGCACTTGGACAGTGTCAGTTGCTTCCACTGACCGTAGTCAGGTAAACAGCTCAACATTTTGCTAACTAACATTTTCTTCCAGCAGCTGTTACATCATAAATGAAAGAAATATGCATCAAAAAATCCCTCTTTTGTTTCTTTGGATCTTTGCTCTTTTTATTTCCTTACAACTTTGATATCCACACATCCTGGGTACTGTTCTTCCATCAAAACTGTATTACTTCTGTCAAAAGCTACTCATCAAAGACAAATCTTAATGTATGGCTTTGAAAGAAAGGCATAGGAAAGTTAGACATTAATTGTCTGTCAACACAGTTCAGAAAAAATATAATCAGTTTATAAGTAAAAAGGTTAATATCTAATTATTAATTATTATGCAGAGTTGCAGAGTTGACTGTGCCCAGTCAGCCTGGGGTGTGAGAAGGGGGCTGAGCTGTCTCCTCCTTCACCATCAGCAGAACTAACCATGGTCAGACCTTACTGCCAGGGCCTGTGTGGCTCCTGCTGATACTTCAGGGACTCCAGTTTCATATTCATGCGTTTAAATGTGCCAGCAAATGTACAACAGATTTCAGATTGCTAAGCCAGCGTCGTTCGTTACACACAAGGCAGAAGAAGCTACGGCTGGTGGCTTTGGCAGTGCTGCTGCACCAACCTCTTTTGCCCAGAGCCTGCAAGTATGTCCCCGGTGAGGGACAGACACTCCTGTGGAGTCATCCCTGCTCTGGGGAGCGAGCAGCCACAACATCTCGTGCCGCTGAGCAAGGCGTTGCTGTTCTCTCTCTTGGGCAAAGCCTAAGTGAGATATCAGGTTGCTTTGTGTAGGAGTTTGGGCACCTTTCAGTCTCGCTTTGGGAGCACAGAGACTTTCTTGCCATGAGCAGCTATTAATTCTGTCACTGTCTGATATCACCAACACTTCAAATGCTGCCACCACAGTGGGGCTGATGCACCGGGGTCTGAACRTGAGCCAGGCAGCACACCAGTGCACCAGACTGGTGTGTGCTGGTCAGCACGCCCCGGCCTTGTCAAATGTGTCCAATGGAGAAAACCCCCCACCAACTGTCGATAGTTTTTTACAATATATGAGGAGCAGAAGTTGAAATCTGTGAGCTGGTAACCGACAGTTTATTAAAGGACGCACAAAAATGTGGGTCTGTAGGGCCTGCCGTCTCTCACTTGCTGGAACCTCTGCTTTTTGCTCGATTAGCTATGAAATTGCTCAGGCATATTTTCAGCCAGTGTGAAGTGCTGCAGCTTCTCTAAGTGAATGGAGATTTCCATCCTATGTCAATTGACAATTTGGCCTGTAATCTTCAAAAAGGAGTGAAGGCTTAAGTCGGTGATAGGGGAAAGGTATTAGTAAGAGAAAATTGCTTCCTTTACTTTTTTCTCTTCTCATGATAGTAAATAACAGTATGGACGAACACTTGCAGGGCTATGAGAGCAGAAGCTGGTAAAAGTAGGAAAAAAAAGAAAAAAAAAGAGTCAGAAAACTTAGTGCAAAGAACAAAGCAGCCAAGTGAATTAATATTTTGCTTAAACTCTTTTTGAGTCGCTTCACCCTGAGGGTGGGTGACCCCTCTTTTCTTGAGCAGAGTCCATTGCAAAAGAGAGATCCAGAGAGATTCCAGATCAGACACTTGGTCTCTTTAAAAATAGAGGAAAGATGAAGCAAAGATTGGTAGTAATGCGGATATCGATGTGGCTGTTGAAGCCGCTGATGGTTGAACAGCGAGGCACTTGGACTCAGGTGGGTTCAGTATCTGCCATGGTTCAGTCTCAGGTTAACCACGTGCAGGCTGCCCCGACGTGCCCACCAGCCTCCGCGATGTTGCTTCTAATTTATTCGATCGGACTGTTATGATCTTCTGCTTGCCCGGGGGATAATTTTGTGACATTAAGCTAACGTACAGAGCCAATCAAACACTGGTGCTGCAACAAGTGAATTCATTTCTACTGTAATTAGTTCATTGTTTTTAGCCCCAAGACATCGATCAATTTGTGCATTTACAGTTGAAAAAGCACTTCATGAACAGACCTAAATCATGTGGAGAAAGCATCAGGTGGCAATTACTTCTGACTGTTTTATGAGTCTGACAGTTTACAGGGCAGCTTGTCCCACTCGAGCACCTGAAATGGATTTTGGCTGAAATCTGGCTCCTACATCCATTTCCAGCGCGGGTACCAGCAACCCGCTTCCAAAGGTGCCCAGCGCCAGCCTGCCTGGGGCTTTGGGGAGCAGGCTGTTATCAGCGGAGGTGGCTGGACCACATGGAGAAATTATATAATTATATGCAGTTATTCATATGTGCAATTGCCCGCTCCAGGCCAGCCCAGACCGCTGCGGGGAGAGCGGGTGGCACGGGCACCCCGGCGGCGCTGCTGGCACGTCCTGCGCAGGACCACGCCGCCGCTCCTCCGCCTCTGCCTTGGACCTACCCRTGGCAACAGCACCGCTCGTCTTGCTCAGGTTTAGGCATCCAACAATTTTGTGTTTATCTGTAGTAGTGGCCATAGCTATTCAGTACTCACGATTCGTTGTCATCACACGCGGATTTTAGAAAGCACTCTTCTAAGTAATTGCAAGCCAAACCAAAAAGGCATAATATTAATAAAAGCAATTCACAGACATGAGACAAAACACGAGGTTGCAGACAGTAAATCCCAGRCGAAGGTTTAGTGTTTTTGATGTTTGAACACACAAGTGGATGGATGTGTCTGTGAAGAATTCATGTTCTGCATTCCTGGGAACGTGCAAACGTATTCAGACGCGGAGCCTGAGCGAGGCCCTGGCGGGCCGGAGTCACGCCGGGACGGCTGCRTTTCACACAGCCTAGATAAAAGGGGGGTGCCCGGATGCTGGTGGTGCCAGGCAGGGCCCCGCATCTCTCCGATTTCCYTGGGGAAAGCAAGGCTATCTCAGAGCGAGATAAGTAAAAATGAAAAAGAGCTTCTGGATTTCATGTAGTCATTGCTTTTGTTAGGTACAAGAAAATAATTTCATTGCCTTTGGGCTCGTACCATGTGCTGTGCATGTGTGGCAATGACGTGACTGCTTCCATCAGGCTTCGGCAGTCGCTCCTCTGAGCTCCGCTAACACCTTTCCTGAGAACGTCTGAGAGTTTTCCAAAAGCAGAGCCAAGCGGCATAAATTAACCCRGCTTCTAAAAATGGAACGCTAAATACATCCCTGGGTCTGATAGAAATGCTGCAGCCAGTGTGCAGAGCAGCATCTCTGCCTGCCTGGAAAGTCTGGTAATCACAGAGTGGTAAGGTTGGAGGGGACCTCCGGAGGTCATCTAGCCCAACCCTCAGGGTAGCCCGTACGRGGAGTGAACCTGCAACCTTGGCGTTAGCCGCACCGTGCTCTAACCAGCTGAGCTAAACCTGCCCCCAACAGGCTTCCAAGCCTCCRAAAGAAAGGCTAAGACAGGAAACAATGAATCTGTATGTTATAAGCCACACACCATGTAGGCTGTGCACAAAATATAATAGCGAGTGATTGAGAAGGGGATGCATCCACTTGCAAAACAATTGTTTTGGAAGTCAGTGATAATCTTTCCAGGCAGTGCTATACTCAAAAATCTTTTTTTTTTTTTTTTCCAGGCAGCAACTATGTCTTAGATGCAAATAAGAGAGCCGCRTAGGTCTTCCTCTAAGGGAAAGTCGTCAGCGCGCCCCAGGGGCCGTGCAGCCGGCCATGCCCCGCGATCCCGCCGGAGAGCCCCAGGAAGCTGCCGGCACGGTGCCCATGCCAGGGCCGGAGCCAGCATTCGCGGGACACAGGCAAAGACTCGCTTCGACATCGATGAGAACTAAATCAAAGCCCTGGAAAGGATCCAAGGTGCAAGTGAGTGAATAATTCACAACAAATAATTTATGCAGAAAATGAAGTTTCTTTTCCTACTCAAGGCTTGTCTGTAAAATGGACGAGATGATTACTTCAGCTCTGTTTGCTATTGGAATTTGTTCACTTCAGCTGAGTGAGGCTTTGAATTCCAGGTCTGTTTTATGGACTGATAGTACATAGTTTATTTATTTGATACTTAATTTTCATCAAGTGTAGCCTGCTTCGGTTAGTGCGAATTAGCTGACCTGCGTCACGATGGTGATTCTGAACTCTGATTGAACAAGTGTAATACTTCCAGGGCTTGACCTAAATCTCTTTTTCATCTCTTGCTTTTGGATTAAACCCACAGTCGGGAAGAGGCTTAAAGAAATACTTGTCATAGATGTTTAACACATCCRAAAAAAGTAAAAGATAAGAATTGGGAAATTTTAGTGAACATGGAACATTTTCTGAATCACTTTAGAGTCATTTGAAGCATGTGGAGTTTCCCGGGAAGCCAGGCTGCTTGGAAGGTCATGCCAAGTTGTAAAACATGAAAATAATTCTCCCCAGGGCCGTTGCTGCTCATGTGGAACGGAGAGGTTCGGTTTCAAGCAAAGGCTTCGCACCATCGACAGCAAAGCGCTTCTCATGCCAACACCCGGACAAGGGACCTGCTCACCAGCCCAAATTCCCAGTCTCTGTAGTTKGACAACTCTGATACTAGATACTTATGCAATTATAATTGTTCAAATATCCCTTATCAAATTTGGACAGGTAATCAGTATAGGATCTCATCCTGTTGAAATAGCTCAGGGCTCCTCAAGCCAGGGCTCATGGCAGCCCAAGGGAATGAGAATGATGGATTAGTTCAAGGGGATCACAAAGAATTAGAAAAATAAGACCTGACAAAAATTTACAGAAATTATACTTATTTGCTATAAATTTAAATAAATGATTTCTAAAAAGGAGAAAACTTACAAATAATAATAAAAAAGAAGATTTACTTACTGATGACAGCAGCTTGACAGTGTAAGAGCAGGGAGAACAGAGGCAGCTTAGATTACTTGCTGAGGGAGTTAACATTAAACAGGGGAGAGATTACTGCTTTTAATTTCTGGCAGCAGCTTGTTTTGCCCAGAGTAGGGAGCCAGCAATTACAGCCAGTTTTCTTCTTTCTGACCCGAAAGATCTGAGCTGTTGCCAATTTTAAAYGATGAATTTGAAAGGTTATTCCTGGTGCTGCATATACCCTGCAGGTGACCTATGTCGCTATGCCCGGCTTTGTGACGGGACTGGGAACCTCTGAGGGCATCCTGCTGGAAGCAGCTATTCCTGGTCGTGGCCGCCCGGCAAACACAGGGGCTGCAAGACATCTGCGAACGAGCTGGATTAGGAGAAACCGTGCACGGTCGGATGGGCACGGGCAGCCAGACCAGCACACACCTCTCCACGTGCGTTTTCACAAGCGGCTTGCACATGAATACTTCCTTGATGCTTCCCAGGGCAGTGTTTCCTCTAACATTGCAGTCATGACTCATAGTCATCCTGTGTTTGATCAAAACCACYATTCCAAATGCTAAATCCAGTGCTTACAGCAGAAAATTGCTTTTTTCTATTCTGAGACACATACATACTTCGTTCAGTCCTTAAGGTCATCCTCTTTGTCCTTTATAATTCCGGTTCTTCCACCTTTGCRCTGGATGAAGCCTGGCAGCATTCGGCCATCAGCACGCTTTTATCTCTGTTCTAATGCCAGTAACCCTCAATTAAATGGATGCTGAGACCCAAGATCTTTGAGGAGCTTCATTAGTGATCCCTCTGTGGGTAGCGTGCCCTTTTTTGCATTGCCTGGTTTTAGTTCTGGAAGTCCASGTCCACCTCACCCATCTGGCACTGAGCCTACATTCTCCACGTAAAAATACGAGTTGTCCAGGAGGCTCTGTTACGTGCTGCAGTTTGCTTGTTCTCTGCTCAACGCTTACTGCACCTTTCTGGGGACTCCGTGTTCATGCACTTTTATTGTTAGTACGCAAGACTCTGAGAGATCTCCTGATGGTGCCATTCATCCCGAAAGCTGGAGCTGAGAACTAGCAATAGAGTTTGCACTTACTCGGGTTTCAGCAGGAACTTCCAGGCTCAGTTCTTGGGAATTGCCTACTTATGCTCAGCTCTGGCTCTTCTAAGCATATTCTCTTTTCCCTTTGTCAGGGAAATAAATGTAATCACCAAGGTACCGTTCTAAAATGTTCTTCTTTCAACGCATTCATTTTACGTAACCTATCGCATTAATTAACATTGATGTGAGCAGGCAAAGGTGTGGTGAGGAGAATAATAGAATTTTTATAATCAGTCTTCTAGGGAAAAGATATCATAATTTCAGTACATGAATACTTTTCTATCCATTGAAAAATATTTCCCTGTTCCCTCTTCAAGAATGGAGTGAAAAAGAGAAACAAAAAAGGATGGTCAGATTACAGTTGTTTTTAATTCAAATGCTAAGGCACTTCATTGCACTTACGGTTTTGGGCAAAAAGGAGCTGTAGCATTTGACTTCAACAAACATAGAAACTTCTTATCTCCAAGGAATACAGCCCTTCAGTTTAGCCTTTCAGTAATGTGGCTGATTTTAAAATTCTACATTTGAAAACATCTGTGTGACTCCGACTAGTGATTAACATAAAATGGAGCATTTCATTAGGACATTCATATTTTTATGCTGAGTTACCAGTTTTAGTATACTAAGAAGTGAATAAATAGTTGATTTTTAGGACGCTACTGATATTAATTAGATACCACTCAAAATCCTGCAAGAGTGAAAACAGACAGGAATAGACATCTGCACTATGTGAAATCTCTTCTGTTGCATGTTCCCTGACACTGGAAACTGCTCTTTAAAGTGCTTTAGTTTCTCAAATAAATGAAGTCTGGGGAGAAGTTACAGAAACATGAAAGAATTTATAGTATCTTTAGCTAATGAAAAACTTCTGTTGAGTACCTTGAGTCCAGATTGACTGCTGAATATCACATGCTGCAAGGAATAAGAAGGGATTCAGTAAAATTCTTCYGTGGAAGAAGGCAGAAATTAAGAGCTTGGATAGGAATACGAGGAAAATGTCTTCAGGCTATAGGAACGGTGCCCTTCCTTTGTACCTGAAGCAAGGAGCGAGCAGGAGGAAGGCGGTCGCCTTCCTGACAACTGCTGGTTTTGAAGAGCTTGTTTTTAAGAGCTTTTGGTTCATTCAAGCAGATGCATCTGACTGAAACAATACTAGAGGAATTTGATAAGTATTGCTCTAAGCGTGAGACCAAAGGACCTAAGAGGAAAATGAATCCATAGCAGTCCTAGATAAGAGCATTTCTGTAATCTGGAAGGGCTGAACGAGCTTCTGATAGGAGGATATACTGTGCCAAGAACATCAGAGACAGACTCTGGAGGGATCCAGAAGACAACCTTGATGGCAATGACCATGTGCCAGACCATGAGCTAGGTGGGGTTTGGAGGCACAGAGAGCTTTGGATGTGRCCTGGAATAAAACACATTAAAACAAGACTGGCAGAAAAAAGTGGGGAACTATGTGAAGCAAGAAAACCATGTGCTGTGAAAAGACACTCAAACCAGAGAAATGCCCAGAGTTTGGAAGAAAATGGAAGAACTGCAATATGTTATGTCACTTGAAATTAGAGAGTAAAARCTATGCACAAATGAAATGAGGACAGCACCAAGGGTTCAGGTGAATTGTTTACAGGAAATGCGGGCATAATTGCAAGACAATAGACTGTCAGCTAGAAAGTGCACAGTCATTTATTAAATCCAGTTTGGGTGCTAGTGTGAGACTGTGCTTGAATGTGGCAAATTGCTCCATTAGCTGTGAAAGAAAAGCAAGAGGTATCCACAGGTGGCAAATCAGTAAAACTCAGTGTCAGTTGTGGTGACTTTTCAATACTAAAGAAGGAGAAAGAAGACAAAATAGCAAATAGAGTTTGTAATAACCCCAGTGGAGAGCAACGGGGCAGGTGTGCGTTCACCAGCAGCCTGAGTTCCTAACGCAGCTCTTTGAACATTACTGACCATTGCATGAGATAGGGAGCTTCCATGTATACACGTTCCCACAGAGGTATGGCTGGGATCATTGCTTCTAAGAACTGGCCATCACTTACACCATGTGCTCGTTTCTGGACGGGCCTTTTGTACCTTTCAGGAGTTATGATCATTTGTCTCTTCATCTTATCCTGCCTCTGCGAGTCTTTATGCAACTTCACAGTGTAGTCGTTGTCTTTGGTCTCCTCTCCGGGGAGAAGACTATCCTTTATTTCCTTGATCTGATGCCTTGAGAAGCTGCACGTGGTTGTACCATGACCCTAAAGACCTGCAGATCAAGCTGCCAACAACCCATTCTGTTTTCCCTGCTCCTGCTGTTTTTTCTGGGGTTTTACACACATGCATTTGCATTTGTACTTCATTYGTACCAATCTCTATAAATCCACCTGTCCAGCTGAGGAGTATTTAGACTTTTCTTGGAAATTGGAACAGTGMGGGGAATACTTGGCTGTGGAAGTTGAAAATTCAGCTTTGAAAAAAACACTCTAATAGGCATTGCATCCAAGTTTCAAAAGGTTTGAGAAACTGAGAGCATTAATTTAAGAGGAATCCAGTCATTAGTCACTATGCAATTAAGCCACAGCTGAAGATGCATCCATTCAGCACTGGCAGTGCCAGATACCGCAGCGTCCRCTGTCGCTGCGCAGCGCTCAGCCCGCGCTGCCCTGCTCCCAGGGTCCCAGCTGGGCGTATTCTTGGCCATGGAGACAAAGCTGGGATTGTCCAAAGACTGCGTTAGGGCAGGCAGGCTACAACTGCCAGCGTGGACTTCGGTGACTTCTACATAGCCAAGATTCACCAAAATTGAATGCTGGTGCATTAGAACAGAGGAAGAGCCTTTGGCGCTACTCCATGGCATTTAAYGGTTTCATTCCTTGGTGGAAATCAGCATTATCTGCAATGAACCACAACCTGCCTGGGGCAAGTGCCAAAGGGGCCTGGCAGGCAGCCTCCCACATACTTCCACAAAGCTGGGTATTTAACGACTAATGTTAGATTTGCAAATTTTATCGTGTCCTGGGAGAGTRCTGGTGGTTTCAGACATGCTCCTTCATGGCGTTTGACTAAGTGCATTGGAGACAAGTGTATAATGGGATGTTGCGTACATCCCTCTTCCTTTAAAAAAAATCTGTCAGGTGTCAGAGCCAATATGGGCTCAGACAGCCGCCGCCGCAGCTCCTGACGAGATCCCGGAGCAAACGGTTGCCACTATTAGCAAAGCTTGTTTCCARTCCCTCATCAGTTCGCAAGGGACCACCTGGTCCTGGGTCGGTTTTAGGTTGAAGATGTAAGAATGGCAATTCCCACAGAGCTGCAAAAAAATGTTTAACTATAAAATAATTCATGAAGGTCCAAGATGTTTAGCTGGCCATCGAGTGACCTAAAACATTGGGGATATTAATGGGACTTGTCACATATTTCAAAAATATAGGAATGGAGTTCTCTCTGGTGAGGGCAAGAGCCCGAGAGCATTTCAGTGGGCTGGAAGAAATGAGCTAAATGCCAGCTCCATCTCCAGATGTGTCAGCTGTGGCCTTATGGACAGCTGAAAAAGCAGCGACTTTGGTAAGGGCACTTCAGCATAGTGAGAACTTCCTGTGGGATATGAAACTCAAAACTATGTTAAAATAGATGGACCAGAGCCCATCTGACCAGCTTTGAAATCTTTGTTTCCATCTAATTGTGGGTTGAGGTTTCACTGGTGTGAAAAGGGGCAAGGAAAAGCCCAGCCCCGGGGGTGGAGAGTGAGTGACGGATCTCCACAGCCAGGGAAAGGCCGCTGGAGCTGCAGGGAGCTCCCTGGGAGCCCAGAGCTGCCCCATGCAACATAGGTCCTGGTGCAGAAACCGCATTTTGAAGTTGAGGTGCTCCTGACCTAGCTGATCCTTTCCTGCCTGTGGGTGAGGCATGTCTCAGGGCTCCAAAGAGAGCTGGAAAAKAAAACTATTTTCTTGATTTGCTTTTGGGGTTTTTTCTTCCAACTTTGTAATAAAAAAGCTTTTGCCTTTGCTTTGCTAGAATTAACTTATAAAAATCCCCTTTAGGCCAGCTTAGTGCTAAGATTAAACTGAGGTGAAGTGGACGTGCCTAAGGCACGTTACCTCTCTAGAGGTAACAAATCCGCTCCCCTGGTGTGGCTCTGAGCTCGCCCCGGGAYGACATGTGTTCGTGGTGATGGGCGTGCTTCTCTCTGCAGGCAAAAGAGAAAGCTGTGACTGTCGTTTGCAGGGAAGAAGGCAGGTGAGGCATCTTTACGGCTTTACTTAAAGCAGTTTGGGGCCATGAAAGGAAGCTAGAACGAAAAGCAAACCCGCTGCCTCCCGCCGAGCTGTGCTAGTATCTCAAGAGGAGGCAAATCCCAACTACACCTGGGGAGCAGGAGAAAACCGTTAGTGGTTAGGTATGAGTTGTAGTCAAGCTTTGGAAAGGAAAACAGGAGGCAACACGGAGCGTTTACACGCGCGCTTGATCGTTCTCTGGGCGCAGAGAGCCGCCGGGTGGCTGGGCCCCGCCGGGAGGGCGATCCCCGGCCAGCGCTGCAGGCGCAGGGGAATCGCTGACCGCCTCGGCGGCTGCTTTGGCTTAGTAACTGTTTAAATTCRCTAGCCTTGCCCAGAGTAGAGCTTTTCTTTTAAACTCTCTTTTTTCCTAATAGTTCCAGTAACATTTTTCCCTCCTAATTTTTTGCTGTTGCACTTGCACTGGTGTAATTTTGTGTTGGGAATGATCATGCAAACCCAGGAAYGGACAATTTTCTTCATAGTCCTGGTTTAGTAAAAATGCCAGGGGTCAAGGCCTCATTGCTGATATTGCAAAATTAGGAGGAAAAATGCTAGTGCTGACACGGCTTCAACCCTTCAGCAGCTGTTACAGGGCCTGGCTTTAAGGCAGCGCTGTGGGGGTGTCCGCGTGCCGGGCGCGCAGCAGCGCCGGTGCAAAGCGCCGCCCGGCCCGGCGCCGTCCCGGGGCTCCGCGTGGCTGCAGCAAAAGCCGCGGTCAGAGGGACAGCATGGCCGCCTCTGCTTCGGTTTTGTAGTTTGTATTTTTGTGTGCAAATTAATGAGTACTCCCCAAATAAAAAAGAGAAAAATTCCTATGAAAGAACATGCTTTTCCAAGATTTTTTTAAAACAATAATTTTTTAAAATGGTAATGCTTGCAGAAGGTTCAGTATTTTATATGAATTTAAACAAAACATGTCTTGTTCTAGAAATTCTATCTATCATCTGAAGAATGGAAGCAATAAAAAAATAAATCACATAAGAAATGGTAATACTGCAAGGTTTTGCTGCTCATTGTCAGCTCCAGAAGCCTAATATACATAAAATGTAGGTCACAGCATCCCATCTCTCACTGTATTTATCCTTGCCATAAAAAGTATCTGTTTGTTACCGCAAAAAAAGATATTTTGGTAAGAAATTTAGAAGGCAAAAGCCCTTCTCCTTAGGCTACTTGCGGGGCCCCTCGCAGCGCGGGGAGGCGCCATGAGCCGCACGCCGGTGCCCAGGAGCGGCACCGCCGGCGAGCCGAGGGTGTCCGGCCGGCGGGCCCCGAGCTGCTTCGGCGGCGGTGGCGAAAGGCCTTGGAAAATGGGGGCAGACACCGGAGCAACGGGGCGGCACTGAGGCTCCGAGGCGCTGTGCCAGGGGTTACAGCTATGGAAGAAGAGCTGGTTGTATAGTTCAACCTGGGATGTTCGTCACAAGAATTAGGCCTATCGCTGTTTCCTTGGTGCGAGGTTTGTCTCACCTGGTCAACTGATCTTAATCAATGTTTGGTGAATTTTGTTGCTTTTCAKTTTTTTTGTTTTTTCTCTTCTAGCAGAGTGTTTTATTTGCAGTCCAGCTCTGAGCTTTCCCATCTCGTCAGTGAGGAACCTGAAACGCGGCCTGGTGGCGTGTTGCTTGGGGAGGCAGAGGAGCCCGTGCCGGGCGGCGACGCGGCTCTCGAGCTGCCCGGTCCTGGAACGGGGCTCAGGGTGAGGCTGAGCAGAGCTGGGTGTAAGCGCTTTGCTCAGCCTCAGCCCCCGTGCTCGTCTGCCGCAGGGAAGCTGGTGAAGCCCCCATGGTCTGTGCCTCTGCTGGGAGGATGCTGGGGCTGATTTCCTGAATGTCTGTGCAATCAGGAGCACAACCAAAAAGACGCAATTAGTGGCCAGTTTATTTCTTTAGCATTTCTCAGATGAATGTAGTGTTCTGCATAATAACAAGAAAATTAAGAGACAAGGGCTGCCACCATAAAACATCGCAAAAATAATTAGTAATGGAATAGTGCAGGAGGAAGCAACAGACACTGATAACTAATCAGCGAGTTGCTAGCAGGTGAAGGCTGACAAAAATGGCAAACAAGGAGAGAAGAAAGGAAGTGGACTGAAGGGAAAACGCTGTTCTCCAGCACAGAAAAGCCAAAATAATAAGCTGCCAAAGCTCGCTCTCTCCCTCCGTCGCCAAGACAGGCCAAATAAGCGGCGAGACGTCAGGAGTGCAGAGACAGATCATCGAGCGGCCAAAACTGTCTAAATCATGATGATGAGTGAGGCACTAAAGTGCAGGCATGAAGCCCATAAAAAAGGATTCAATAAGGTGGGAGGAGCTGTTACAATATGGATGAGGAATAAGACTGTTTGTGAAGATCGGAATAGCCTAATATGCTCGCTTTCACAGGCAGGGAGGCTTGCATTAATATATATTAAGAAACAAAGCAAAACAGATCAGTAAAGCAAGGGGCGCAGCAGGCRACGGGCTGGTGAGACCGGCCCATCGGCTCTCGGCTCCCGTCGCCCGTCTCCAGCAGCCCCCTGCTCCCGGCATCTCCGCGGCTGAAGCGGTGAACAGCGCGGTCGGATCYCGCCTGATCCCTGCACGGCCTCTGAGCCAAGGGGGCTCTGCCTGTGGCACAGGTCTGAGTACATAAGCTGCAGCTTGTATTTTGTGTTTTCTTAGAGCAAGTCACTCTGAGTAAATGTGAGAAATTAATATAATGTAAAACTCAGCAAATACTTATTTATTCACAGTGTGCAAGACAAGATGATGAACAAAATCCATCCTTTGAAAGGGGAACATTAATGACAGGCGTTAAAAAAATACTAATGRCATTAAATAGAAATCACAGACCTGGACTGAAATATGTTGTTATGGACAGAAATAGAGAAGCTGGGTGCTGAAGACTGTAGAGTTAAAAGCAGCTATATATAGGCACCTGAGTAAGGCATGAGAGCTTAAGCCGGAGGGTCACTAAGGCTCAGAGCAAGTCCAGGGGCGCTTCTGAAGTTTCCGAAGCTGCTCCGGGGGCAGCAGAAAGACAGTCAATTCGGCTGAACTTTTGATGTGTGAAAGCTTTGAAAAGTAGGTTAAGACATCAGGCAGCGCAACGCCTTGCAAAGTGAGGGGCCACGTAGCTCGGGGGGTTGGGGAGCGAGCCGTGGCGGCCCCTCGCCTTGCCGCGAGTCGCCCTGCGAAGGCACAGCCCCCGCACAGCCCCCCGGACCCTTGCAACACCTTGGGCTGGAAGCAACAAAACACAAAACAAAAAAAAATAGCTGAAGTAGTTAAAATTAGATCAAATAAATAGATATTGTTCAGCTATATATATAGATAGATAGATATAAATTAGATGTAAATAACAGGTTATTCTGGAATTGCATAGTGTTTCAGAGTGCCTTGCAAGCATTTTCTGTAGTCACAAGCAAGCTTGCAAGATTTCCAAAGGAAGATGAACTGGAAATAATGAAGATACCCCTYGTGAGGGAGGGAAGCTCTTGCAAAAGATCAGTTCAAAACACGAGCCAAGAAAACGTGGTGCGTTTGTGGACAGATCGGGGTAGAGTGACTGCTCTGGGTGATCAGCGTAAAGCTGGGCAGCTGCCAAGTCGACGGGTGCTGCGCTGGGCCTGCCGGAGCACTTCCAGAGGCATCGGAAAACGCCCCCACGCTCCTGCTCCTGCTCCCACAGGAGCCCCACCAACATGTTTGGATAAAACGCTTTCTGGGGGTCCTGCGGGAATGCCAGTTTGCTGTAACGAGCACGTGACGACCTGCCGGGGAGCTCGTCGGGGCAAAGGGGGCGGTGGAGGAGCCGGGGCCGCGCGGGGAGCGGGAGCGGGAGCGGGAGCGAGGGCTGTTTCTCTGCCAGCTTCCATGCAGTTACTTCTAAAATGTGACATCTAGCCCTTCAGTCCCCGCTTTCTTTGAAMGAATTTTTACTGACATATTCTGATTTTTTTTTACACTAAATATATTTGCCAGGCTTTATTTTTAAAATTGTGAAAACCRCATAACCCAAATTCTTTATAATCTTCTAACTCCTTCTGAAAGCTCCATTGCAACCCACTTCATGATCTAAGTTTCCTATTGGAGGGAATGAGCCTAGCTCCTTACTCAATTCAATGTAAGTTAAATTAAGCTGAAAATTTTGAAAGAAAATAGCTTCTGTATTTTTACAGAAACTACAGGTGAAAACACAGGGCTGAGGCTTTGCTGTAAACCGAGACTGTATTTTGAACTTTCCACACTGGATAGGCCAGCAGGTTTCAGCAAGAATACTTAAAGTGAAATCTTATGCATAAAAACATCTTTATGAGTACTGGGGTGAGAAGGGTGTCTGAATTTTCAAGATGTGCAAGCAGCGGGGTGTGCAACACTTAGCCCAGGGCAGCAGAAATGCTTGTGGATGGGGCCGTGTTGCAGTTTCCCTAAAGGCAGCTATAGTAAGGTGTTATATACCTGTCGGAAGACTTGCTACATGTATGCTTTCAGTGTCCTAATTTTTCTGTTGCGGTTTAAAGCTGTATTCCTAGAATATAGTATCTCTTTTTTTTTCCATTTCTGGGTTGACACCCACTAATGCTGAGACTGCATTTCTGAATTTGGCATCTTTTGTTTATTTCTTGTCTCTGATTAATGTTTCACATAAAAAGTGGAGGAAAGCTCATTCGTGTATTTAAGACTTCAAAAATCCTGGAAAGTGTGCAGGAGAGGCAACGCTCGCTACGCCAAGGCTTTCCGAACTCCACCAGCTCTCTGCCCGGCACCRCCTGGAGCAGCCCCTCGCCCATGCCAGGGGGATGCCAACGCTTCACCGTGCCGGGGAAACG
>NW_028186356.1:726239-763677 GCF_003343005.1 Rhea americana | reverse complement strand
GCTGCCGCGCGCGGCTGGGTGCCGGGTGCTCAGGCGAGAGCCATCGCGGCAGCTGCACCCGACCCCGCGCATTTTGGAGCTGGGCAAACGTGCGTCATCCCAGTCGGAGCCGCTCCAGAAAGTCAAGAATGCAGCCTGCGGTGTTGGTAATTCAAGCGAAACAGGAAGCAGTTTAACTCTTCTGAAATTGCAGCTGGACGCTGCCACCGTCACAAATCATCTCACTTTTCTGCAGCCCAGAGACGCTGGAGGTGTCACCACGTACGTTTGGTAGCAACGGGGGGAGGCAGCGAGCCTTTCCAGGCAGAGCCGGGACTTGCCTTCTCTACCACCGTGAGTACCTGTTACTTGATTTACAGTTCTCACACTTTTGGATATTTTTGGACATTTTGATTTTATGTTTCATGGTGTTCTGCTATGATATTATGTAAATGCAAAGCTTTTTTTTCTCAACTGCTGATGTGTTGTCTGCTGGAACCCCCCTCTACAGACACGGAAGCCTGCAGAGCTCAGGGTGGACTCACTACATTCAACATTTAATACTTACTAAAAAATCRTAGCATTCTCAGGCATTACAAGCCTATCAAATGCTGCTGATTGCTAATCATACACGAAGCCTGAACGGGACAGGGAAAAGCGCATTACGTGTCTGGCCTGGCTTTCTGGAGAACGTGCTGTGTGGTCACACGGGGGTTTAAAGGAGCTGGCAGTATGCACGCGCCTTTGCGCTTGCTGATGAACCGTGTCCCAGAAGCAGGTGGTGCCCACGGAGCAGCAGCGCGGTGCTGGCGCAGGGGACAAGGCWGCACCCAAGCCCGCACTGCACAGGGCGAGGTTTGGGGTTTCCCTGCTGGGGCAGAAAGCCCGCCGCTCCCAGCCCTGCCGCTGGCGCAGCCACGAGACGGCTCCACAAGCCGGGAGAACACGCTGCCTGCCCGCCCCACGCTCGCCGGGGCCGGGCGGAAAGCGCACACGCGTAGCTTCTTCGAGTTACACTCCTGGTTTTGCTGTGTGAAAATGGCTGAGATTTTTCCTAAACCTCTGCTCTGAGRTTAAATTGTTTTTTAAGTTCTAAGCTTTCTTTCAGAAACTAATTACAAAGAAATGTTGAAAGGAAAAATTWGAGTAATTTTTTTCAAATTCATACAAATGTTCAGCTTTATTTTTTAAAGACAATCTCATGATCTATAGATCCAAMCACACCTTCTTTTGGAGGCTGCTCKCAGGGTTTTTTTAGAGAGTTAGGCTAACAAATCTCCAAGTGTCACCCAGTGGTTCTGGCTGCACTATGAGGAAATAAATTCTCCTGTAACAACCGCCCCAGCTTCCCCACGTCCTCGGCAGCGAGGAATTAGCTGTGCTGGGGGCACGCTTTCACAGTTACTGAATTTGATCCATTTACTTGAAGAAGCCAATAAATCATCAATGAGGATTTGGGGTGATCAGTCTGTTAATATCACAGCTGAAGTGATATTGCTCTTTCGAAGGAACACCTTAAATCTATAGCATCGAGCAGTAATYGATCATTTGAACCATTTAGAGGATAACAGCTTTATAGCAAGTCCTTAATATAGCACTGGCCCACTGGAGAGCTTGTCTCTGGCAGAGCCCTCCTCTCACTTGTGCCCTTTCTCTCACATTTAATTCATGGGATTGAAACAAAAATGTTATATAAACAAAAATAAAATGCTGGATTAGTTTTATCTATTTTACTCATTTTGAGTTGCCTGCAATATATGCAGGGAAAAGTCTTCTGGGATTTTTTTTTCCTGGAGGTCTTTGGTTATAAAGTGCTATTCTCTGACAAATGTATTTCTACTTCTTTGTTATAATAGACTGACAGAAAAGTAAATAGATGTGCTAACATGAAAAATTAAGTTTCATTTTAATGAAATGTTTATTCACAGCAAGTTTAATATTCATGTTAAATTGATCTGTAGAATTTCTCCCCATCAAAAATTAATGTGATATAGTCTTTGCTTTTCTGCACCAAAAACATCTTCCAGTTAATTGGCAGGTAACACACTGTAAATTCAACCCAAYAATTCAGCCATTCCAGGGCCATTATTTCTTTTTAAGTGCACAACCACTCAATGAATAATTAATAGTGATTTATAGCAGTATTCAACTCCATACCTATTACTACTGTATCACTATTGTAGAGCAGGTAGCATTTTTTTATTTATAGTTAGGGAATAAGGAAAATTAAGAATTAATACGTATAAGCTGGTTGCTGTACCTATCATGCATAAATAAAAATGTGGTGTGCAGCCAGATAGGTATCATTCACAAGAACGATTTTGCTCATTTTTGTAAGACGAACTTGTTTGAGAGAGGGGTTTTTTGGGGCCACAGTTGGCCATGTGTGGCCTCAGAAGAGTGCTGTCATACTGAGCCAAACCCTGCATCCTGCCATCCCCTTTGGAGCTCTTTTCTGTCCCAACAGGAAGACAAAATGGAAAAAAGCACAAAAAAGGTAATAAACAAGGATGAAATCTTGACTATTCAGTGTCAGGGAAGATCTCTTTAAAATTCACAGGTGTTTCCCGAGACCTTGTGGTTAGTGACTTTGTTTGGTGCTTTTCCCTTCATTCATAAAAGCGTAGGTTGTTTTTAAGCTGTTCATATCCCTGCGTGGTGTCCCATGGCTCTGTGCTCCAGCAGGGGCTTGTCACAGTGGCTGGACTGAGGTGGCCCTGCGCTGAGTCCCCAGGTCCCACAGCGCTGCTAGGCTCCCCCAGGAGTGAGGTRGCACAGCAAAGCTTGAGCCAGACCCGACAAACACAGCGCAAAACAGAGATGTCACTTATTACTTAGTGGAAACCGGCCTCAAACATAGCCTGGGATCTAAACAAACTTGCATGTTTTATTGTGGAAGCCACTGTGGTGGCTTTTCTCTTCTTAGTCTCTCGCAGCCTGGAAAGCTTCGTGTCCAGAGAAGGTTTGCTCAGCTCCTTACAGCGTGTGGCAGCAATTGATGTGGGCTTTCGAAACAACTTACTCTGCAACTGAAGAAAAAAATGAACCCTTGCCATGGCAACTAAAGCAGCATACACTACAGTATGTCCTCCACAAAACAGCAGGTACTGAAAAAGAACCACATTTCCAGCATGTAATAGGTCTATGCTTTTGGTTCTTTGCAAAAAGCAGAAACGTGCTCTGTTTTATAACGTTAATATTGATTAAAGAATTTTATGACTAAGTGTGAGGAGGAAGCAAAATCCTATTCAGCACTCTGAATAATTTCTAATGCTTATTTTTAGGCCAGCATGAGATAATTGATTTACGCTATCCTGTTAACATTGTGCACAGAGCCAAAGGCCAGGTACTTAATCCTRTTCCTAGCCCCTTAATGGCTTCAGGTTTCAAAGCAGCCCAGATGCAAGTCATCATCAGGGGGTTCCCAGCCCAGCATCAGCCCGAGCACTCTCTCTGGAACCACACTGTGGGCTGACACCAGGGACGSGCCCCAGGTACAGGACAGCTCCACYGTCTTGAGCCTCTGTTATGGGTGCGGTGGTGCATAGATAAGTATATATACATATATATTGAGATACATGTATGTATATGCACATATACACATACATATACATGTAAACTCTGAAGTCTGTAGCGTCCTCCATAGCTGCTGTGTTCTTCAGGGTACTCACAGAGCTGCGCTGGTCCCTGTGAGAGGAGGGGCGTTTGGTTGCGTTGGCTTGTTGCTGGAGGAAAGACCTTTGTGAAAGCCAAGCGCTGCAACATGTCTCTGCACACAGTCTCCTTGYGCCCCAGGCGCCCTGTGCTTCTGCACCTGGAACCCTAACCTAAGTCCTAGTGACCATTTTGGTCCTTTTGCATTTTAATCATTATAAGAGATTTAAAAACAGAAGATAAACCCACTTTGAGATCATAGATGCGTCTATCAGAAGGGGTCATTGTACTCAGTTTATCTGATTTATTGTAGCTCTTTAATTTCCTTGAATTAATTTTGATTTGAACCAGAGTATATGTCTTAGAAGATATCACCKTAACTAGACTTCAAATCCTTTGCAGTGCTTGGGAGGTTGTTCTAGTTGCAGCTACCTCATCTAGCAGCAGTACAGATGTCATTTCCAGATCAAAGGTGCCCAGGTTCAGCTTTGGCTTGCTTGGCTGTGTCCTGCATCTGCACGACTAAGTGAATTTTGGCCATGCTTTTACCATCACTTAGTGCTTTGTTCCCCACACAGCAGCTCCTGCTGTGATCAGCACATGGGTGGATCGCACCAAAGCCTGGGGATGGCCTGCTCCACTGGCGCCTCCTCCATGCCGCTCTGCTTAAGCCTTAACTTTCTTTGTGGTAAACTAGCAGAAGTCCTGCTGCCTGAGCTTACCATTATAGGAAGAAGTGGTAAGAGATTATATACTCCTCACTGCCCATTTCTCAAGGCTTTCTGCTTCATCAGCATCCTTTTGAATTTGTAATGAAACCAGACGATTGTAAAATAAAATTTGTAATTTAAAAAAAACTCTCCCAAACCCCAGACTTTCTTTATTTGTATTTGCTAATCCATAGACTTTCTTTAAACTTGCACACACAAAGAAAGAAATCCCGAAATTAAAAAACCCTTCAACTATTCAGCTAATGTGAAAAAGTCCACTCTCCAAGATAATTACTTTGGAAAGCTATAATAAACTGAAAACAGGGTTTAGAATGAAAATGCTGTAATAATGAAATCTAACACAGAAGTACAGTCTAGTAAAGATAAACAAGAACCACAAAGTAGCTAGTGCAAAATAAAAGAAAATATGCATGCGCGTGAATGTGAAATGAAGGCTGACCCCAGCTGGGGAGCAGGCTGCGCCAGTGGGACGTTGCATGGAGGCCCCTCCACTGCAGCAGAACTACATACCTGAGGCCAGAGACAATTTTTTATATCTCTTGTTATTTCTATAGTACGTGAGCCCACTGGTTCCAAAAAGAACACATGCACGATGCTTCCATGCATCTCATCTGTTGGAAGAAATTAGTATTGCAATTAATTCTGTGAATTTTGGACAAAAGCCTATGCACCTGGCTTCTCCTAGCACTCGCCATCCTTTAACACGGAAAGAAACSTATGTAGCCATATTCCTTTAATATGACCTATAAAGGGAAAAGTAATCGGTTCACGCGTTTCTCACATCATTATGGTATTTATTATGAAGGATGTCTGTGATTATTTTCTGTTTGTTTTCCGCTTGTATAAAGGACAGCTTTTTCTCCCTGTTTTTGCAGGAGAACCCCTTCAATGACTCAGGTGAATGATTCAGTGAGGTGGATTTTTTCCAGCCTACCTTTTCTCCCTCAGTTGTCAGGAAGGATGGTCTGAGCCGAATTTTAACAAACTCTGCTCTTCTGCCAACTCCTTCAGCAACAGAGGCAAAAACATATAGAAAGAGAGTTTATAGCAGGCTGCATAAAAACAAAAAACGCACCCTTATCTCATGAAGAGTGTGCTTTTATCACAGACCTCTTGATCTTCAGGTACCTACAGAGATAAAGTGCAGGTAAAACAGAGTGGACAGTTCCAGCTCTTCTAATGTAAAAGGAAAAAAAAAAAAAAAAGTAAGCTAAAGAAAGAACATCTTTTGCTTTCTTTTGAGCCTTCTTTTACACATTCTAAAATACTCCCCTCCCCCACCAAAAGACTACCTAGATTTATGTGGTTTGGTGGTTTTGTTCTTCAGACCTCAAAGATCTGCTTTTGGTCCATGGAAGTCAGTGGTTATCACCATGAAGCCTAGAAGATAACTGAGTAAACAAAAAAAGGTGGGGGTTCAAAGGCAATTACATCTTAGCCTTCACTATTTCCCCAGATAGCAGCATGGTAAGTAGCAATTTTTAAAGCACATTATCATATCTCTAGCTGTGATATTTTTAAGCAGTACATTTGTTACACTTGTATCTGAGCTCACAACATCTCTTACCTTTCAGCAATGCAAAGGTAAAGAGCTATTTTTTACAGCAGTACCTACATGTATTGTAAATAAGTAAATATCTCTTCATAGTACATATAAATTCAACAACTGAAGCTACAACTCAAGCACAAACATTCACCAGCTGGTAGATGATCTCAGGGGAACACACCAAGCTTGCTGATAAAATTCAGAAATTAAATATCTATTAGRGCAACTTAGTTCTTTAAAACTATGCAGCCAAATTTAGGTAAAAGTTGAGAAAACACTGCTTTACTTGCACAGAATTTTTCCATAACAACAATGTGAGAAATGTGAAGCGCAGGGGCAGACCCTGTTTGTGTGGCCCCATGAGAGGGGCCCTGAAGAACCAGACTCCAGTCGTTCTGCATGTCCCACCTGCGACTGCCTGGTCTCTCTCCGGTGCACTGCAGCCRCCTCATGGCAGTGTGGTGGTGCCTTCGCAGTGACTTGCTGGGCAGAAGCTCTCCTGGCCACGGCGATGACCACAGCTTGACCCTGTGGGGCCGGAGACCTGCCTGGCGCGGGGTGCACCGAGACACCTCGCGGTGAGCAATAGTGCCAAGAAACTACAAACTAGGTCTCTTGGGAGTTTCTGCAAAGTGCTATATAGACAGTAGTTACCAACTTATGTGTTACCTCATGCACTGGCGCTACAAAAAATCTCCATCTCTCTCTGCTTCTCTTTTTTCCCCTTTCTTGTTCTCCATTTTCCTCACTCTTCCTTTTTCAGTCCCGTATCCTGCCTTTTCGCTATTGCTCTTGCTGTGGTATGCCATTATATCACCCAACAAGTAGCACGTTCCAGCAGTTACTGCTCTAGCAATTAAGTGGTGATGCTTACTATATTTTTAGCTCTGGTTTCCAAGCAAGCAAGATGTCTTTCTGTATGGCCTGCTCTCTGCTCGACTTTCCTCATAACTTGTGACCCTTCTGTTGGCCAGGTCTGAGGGATCTCAGCCCATTTTACTACCCATCACCTGAAGTCTGTGAGGCAATATATTCCTAAAAAGCCTCTGAAAAGAGGAGCGAGCTGGGAGGGATGGGTCGCCAGCATGGGGCCATGGACCAGACTAGGTTACCGCACCCAGCAGGGAGCAAACCCCCCCGCCTGATGTCTCACCGCCTCAACTGACGGGGAAGGTAATTTCTGGAGTGGCAGCAAAGGACCAGAGTAGTCATAAAAATAAATAAATAAATAAATAAATAAGCTGGCATTTAAAAAAATAAAAACGAAACAGATTGAACTGTCAGCGTTTCCATGACAACCGAGTTGCCGAGCACACCAGATAAAGCGGCAAACAGATTGCTGAGTACAGCGATTCCTGCTGGAGGAAGGAGGGCGACCGCAGGGCCTGGCCGGGGGTGCCGGGGGTGCCGGGGGTCCCCGTCCCCCAGCACTGACGCCTTGGTCCCAGCTTGGTCCCGCTGAACCCCCACAGCACGTCAGCACAGGGCACCTGGAGATGACTCCAGAGCTGGGAGACCCACAGCGTGGCGCAAGGCCTAAGAGTACGCCCCGGCTTGGGAGCGGCTCAGGGGGGTAAAAGCCTCGTGTTTTGTTTCCGCACGGCAAAAGCAAACAAATATTCCCAGAAGACGGCGCGCGAGTCCACCATCTGCACAAACACAAGGCAGATGCGGGAGTATTTTCCAACTGAAGCTGGAAAAAATGGCTAAATGTAGCAAAGCAGGAAAGCGGTTTCCCTTTTCCTTCACTTTTTAGGCTTCGTTTAAACCGAAGACGATCTCGATGCCTACTTGACCCTACTTTTATCACTGCAGCTAGCCCGGGGCAGGCGGCGCCGCGGCCGCTCCCTCCGTGTCGGCCGTTAGGACCGTTACAGCCGTTAGGGCGGGGCGCGGCGCGCGGCCCCTCGCGGGGGAGGGCGGCTGCCGCCGCTGCTCCTGAGGACTGGCTGTGTGGGGACGGCGGAGCCCCTGGGCGGCGGCAGTTCTGGTAGAGAGGGCTTTTTGTAATTTATTTATTTTAAAGACTCCTTGTGCGGGTTCGGTGCCTCCTCTGCGGGCACAGAGGCCGGGGTAAGCGCCTCGGGGACGGGCTCCGCGGCGGTGGCCCTCGCGCCCCTCCTGTGCGGCTGCATGCGGCTGCATTCAGCGCGGTTTCCTTTTATTTATTTTTTTTTCCCCCGCAGATATTCCCTCTTTCCTGCGGTTTGAGGCTGTTGTGAAGTGCAGCTGGCTCGCCGGGCGGGAAGTGGCGCGCCGGAGCAGGAAGGGCAGGTGCTCGCGGTAAAACACCTTTATTAACCTCACTTTTCAGTTAGAGTTGGAGTTYGCAAACTCGTGCGACTCCCCAGAGGCCCCAAAGCAAAACCAGAAAACAACAGACTCAGATCCCTGATATTTCTAAGCAGAACACTTTCAAAACCTTCTTTTTGTTGTTGTTGTTGAGATATATAAAAAACTGGTACAAGCCCACTTTGAGGAGAAAATTAAAAAGTGAGGTACTTCAGAAAATATACTGTCAGTCAAGTGAGCAAAAAACCCGGAGCAGCGCTGGCCTCTCTGCGTGGTTCTGAAGCCTCGTAATGTTCAAATTTACTGCCCTTGCTGCTATCGTTTTGCTGCTGGTTGAATGCTCCCATCAGCATGGCTAATTCACAGTATTACAGGTGAAGTTGGGGCTCTGCTGAAAGTAATAGGAATTTTGCTGATAATTTCAATGGGACCAGGCTTTTACCGCAGTACTTCCTTTCCTTACCAGACGTATCATGCCTCAGCTATCAAATTTTCCAGCCTTCCTCCTGATTTTTTTTTCTTTTTGTTTTCCGTTTACATGTCCCAGATGTTAAATTTTTTAAAAAGTAATAAATACAGTCCAATATGTTCTAGCATTTCACTAGTACTATTTGAGATTCATTATAATTTCACTTTATTTTTAATATACTGATTTATTCACTTTACTACAGAATATGTAGTTACTATTTCAGAGTCAGAGGTTTAATTTTATCTATGCAGATAGCCTACAAAGAGATGAAGCTGATGTACTGTTATACCGTACAAACTAGAAATAGCCCCACTTGAGTCTGCGAAACACTACTGGTTAAGATCTGGTGTGAGAGGAGAATCAATGCCACAGTGCTTAAGCAAGAAGCAAAATGTATTTTTACTTTTTAATGGGTGATGCTTTTCTTAGTCTGGTCTTCTGGATTTAGATTTTTGTCCTAGTTGTTATGAGCATCAGGCCTCTGTAGTGATTCTCACCCTCTGAGAGAGTCTAATCTTAACTCTTGATGCAGATGCTTGCATTCATAAAAGCTTGAATTAGCAAAGTTGCTTTATTTGCTATTTCCAGCATTAGCATCTGATGATGTGTGGTTAATTCACTGCCATTGCAAAGATAATGGTAAATATGAAAATAACCTTGCAAAGTCACCAAAAGCTATTCTTTGGTGAAATAAAGAGGGGAGAAAAGCAGTCTATCTGCACCTGGGTGTTCCCTGGGACTCTAGGATTTGGGAGTTTATCTGCTATGGATTTCTTCCTGGAAGTTTTAAAGAAGAAGTTTTTATGTTTGCAAAAGGAAACATAAGGTAGAAATGATCAGTTCAGGGATCTGGACAGCCTGTTTTGATTACACAAAACTCTCCATTTTGGAGCAGGATGCTGGACTGTCCTAGCTGTGAAAACAGTATATTTGCTCAGTGCRTGTTTTTCTTCTTAAATGCTTCTCTAACCCACTTTAACCATGTACAGATGATTGCTGGGAGGCTGAATATAATGACCTAAAATTCTGGAGGTTCGTCCATGAATCTTCCTTTGAACACTTGCAATTCGTGCCTGTGAGCTGGAGCTCTAATGAGAGTTGGCTTTTTTGTTGTGGCTTCCCAGGGTACAAAACTACCACCCTTTGGTTTAAAAGGGCAGCTTGCAGTAGGAGGTAGTTCAGTGCTATCTCTCCGTGCAGGAGAAGATCACTTCTTTATCCTCACAGAAGCAATTCCTTCCTGAAAGCTGCAAGCTGGCGATGCAGGTGCTGCCATGAGCAGCTTGCAGAGTTGGGGCATGCCCCAGGCTTTCCAGTCCTGCAGGCACACCTCCCGGTGCCAGGCCATCCACCTTTCCGCCTATCTACCACCCTTGTGAGGGCAGTGCCCAAGGAGATTTACTGTTTTCTTTGGGTTTACTGTGATTCTCAACACCAGAAACAATTTATCATAAAAGTGAACTCCGTATTTATTTATTTATCAAAGGATTGAAGTGGTAGATTAAGTTGTAGTTACCAGATACTGGAA
The DNA here is from genome assembly GCF_003343005.1 of Rhea americana. Classification (NCBI taxonomy): domain Eukaryota; kingdom Metazoa; phylum Chordata; class Aves; order Rheiformes; family Rheidae; genus Rhea; species Rhea americana. Next base: position 753,478 of record NW_028186356.1, on the reverse strand, counting down.
ACAAGATTAGAAGCAAAAAGTAAGATTTACTACAGCAAGATACTTGCTAGTTGTTCTCATCTTGCTTATTCAGAGTTACTGTAGTGTGCATTCAATGAGAAGATAATTACCCCATTCTCAGGAAATAACACTGCTGTGGCTATTCTGGAGGTTCTTCCTCCTGCAGATGTATGGAACTTCTGCTTTTATGTGATGAAAATATGTAAGATCAACGATGACCCATTCATGTGTTTTTTCTGGGAAATATATTGTAGTTCTAACCAAACCTTACTGATTGCTCTGCTAATAAATAAGATCTCAAAAAGTCCTAAGAATAGGAACTCATATGCATATGAAAGTATTAAGTATGCATGGTCTCCATGGACTCATTATCAAAATAAGTGGCAGGTCCCAGAGCACTGTAACTTAGACATATTTGTGAGCATTTCTCTTTCTCTCCTGCTTCTGCTGGCATTTGAGGGCTGTTGTGCACACCTTTCTCTTGCAATGGGGCTGACTCAACCTATGCAGGGACCCAGGAGAGCAATTTATCCTGTTCCCATGCTGCACACCAAACCATGCACACTCCTGAGGGCATTATTTTGCTTTACGAACAGCAGTAAGGTTTTAGGTTACCCACTTTTTAAAACTCCCCTCAGTTTTACAACAGTAAATATGGAGAGCTTGCTGACCCATCCTCAGATGGGAGAAAGATGATTTTCAAAATCAGTATAATAATGAAAGATTCCAGAGAGATGCCTCTGTCCAAACAGCCATTTAAGGATTTCCCATGYCTGAGGGAAAGGTGTTTGTATGTTAGGGTGTATTGGAGCTGCCCCTTGCATCCATCTCAAGCCAAGGTGAGATTAGTTTATGAGGACTGTGTTACGAGGTTAAGGCCTCAAACCCAACATATTGCCCCATGAGACATTGTGCTAACATGACTTGTGACTTCTGACCTGCGGGTAATAGAAGAGCTTACATCTGTTCGCGTTGTCCATGAAGACACATTTAACATCCTCTGTGGAAAGACACGCATCTTTGACTGTATCAGCAATTTCCAAACAAAGAATCGTGATCTTATTGGTCCAAAATGCCTTGAAAGGCTCCTGTCAGAAGTCTGGCCTGTGGGTTATAAGCTCATACTTGTCTTGCCTCTCAAAAATGAGTTGCATTTGGGAAAGCTATAGAAGTGATGGACTACTCACAGGAGAGCTACCTATCATTTCTAGGATGCTAATGAAAATAGAGAAATCCACCTTCACTGTTCGTGCAAGCTGTGCTCTTTGTGATGCCCTAGCTGTTAAGAGTGGGAGGTAAGGAATGCACGAGAGAAGCTGAGGTGGAGGAAGGAGACAGAAACTCTGTGCTGTCAAAATAAAAGATGTTGGCAGCAAGCACAAAATCTGTGCCAGTATTTGCTATTTCCACTAAGTGCTGTGCTGCTCACCTTAACTGATTCTGACGCTCCTCTGCCTGCCTCATGGTACTTGCCACCCCAGTCCTCTCTGTCCTTTCCTGTCCCAGTTCTGTTTATATGTGGGTCTTTGCACTTTTTTTGCTGTCTCTTTGGAGATAACAGAGGGTAGGTGGGGGGAATTAGGAAGAGAAAAGCATGGGAGCACCTTAGCTCGACTGACTGATGCTTTATATACAGTTGATTTTAAAGCAGCTCAATGTACATGAGATCTCCTGACAAAAGCTTGGTCTTCAGAAATCATCAGCACGTCCTCAGATTTGCAAGCCACCAAGGATCCTGGATGCAGGCAAGACCTCAGTGAATCTCTAGTTGGGCATCACAAGTGAACCTGTACCAACCCTCTTGAAAACATTCTGTGTGGATTTATTTTAATTATTTTTATTTTTTATTTTGTGCTTAAGCACAGTCTTTTCTAGTTCAAGTTATGTGCTGCACAGAAAATATTTTATTTAGCTTAGCATTATGTGAGCTATCTATAAGTAGGAAGGAAACATTAAGACTTGCCATCTTCACATGTTAAAAATTTTTCGTTATTTCACCTGACTCTTTCATGGTCCCCATCCCTCTTCTGTGGCTTGGTTTTCTTAGGACTTGAAGCTTATGCAATCTTACATTGCCTTTCTTTCTCTACCATTTTAAAACTTTAAAACAAAAATTCAACYGATCTAAACTTCTTGGTAGCAAGAAAAAGACCCCATTAATGCAGTAGAAAGTCAGTCCTTATTAGACAGCAGAAATACTACATGGGAAGAGCAGGGCTACACGTGTCRCAGTTACTGGTGAAGCTTTGCTGAGATTTCTAACTATCTTGCACAGGAAAAAAAATCGGTCAGGAGCCATAAATCCACACAGTGTCGTAGCTGCTAGCTGAACTCATCATTTCCTCTGGCATTCTCACCAGTGTTTCAGTACTATCGTAACCAAATAGTAAATATTACTAAAAATTACCAGGGCACTCTATACCCCTGGGTTTACCAACTTCTTCTTAGAGGTAAAAGGAGAGTTTCCTCTACCATGATGCAGAAATCTTTGTTAATCTTTGCTTATTTCATGTTCGAGTTTGAACAAAGATCAAAGACTTCTGAATATGTTAACAAAACCTGAGCTATTTCTCTTCACATGCATTTTAATGTATTTTAATGCTGCACTCAACAGCTAAGCGATTGACCTGTGGGCATTAAAACAGCAAGTTCTACTGCGCAGACTGCAGACCCCAGAGATCCCTGTGATGGCTTTGTCAGCGCTCTGTAACACGGTTTTAGCCATTGAATTCCTGTAAAAGGCTCACTGTATTTAATACACTTACTTTATTGAGCTGTACAGCAAAATTAGCCCAAATAGGAAGACCTTATCTTTCATGCAGTCCTGAAATCCGTTCAGCCAATATTTTGTGCATCTTGGTTAGCCCCTCAGAGGGCCGATTTCAATGGCAGCATCGCCTCTGCAGCTCATCACCCTGACGCTTCCATTGCACATGCAAACCTGCGCCCATGGGTGCTCACTCCCATGCTGACACTCCCTACATTGCGAAAAGTTGTGCTCAGGGATGAACCTTTGGGCCCTCTGTCTTGCTGTCTGCAAGCCCGCTAGCATGAAATGGTGCTGTAATGCTTTCTACTTGGGGAGAGTCAAAATTGATCATTGATCACTTAGTAATAGATCTTTTGGGCACTTGAGTACTGTGAATAATGCAGTAGTCCTCAGTATTTAGCTTTTCACCTCTGTCAAGGTTTCTTTGCTTTGTTGTTGTTTTGTCCCCCTGCACCTTCTGTGCAGGGGGGACAAAATTCACTGATGGAGAAGATTAGCCTTTGGCAGTGGGCTGTGAGACTAACTTCACTATGAAAAGAGGGGCAGGGAAAAGAAAATTTAAGTAGAGCTTTTCATGGATTTTGGGTTTGAAAGGGCGATGGCAAGTAGAGTAATTGGAAAATTAGGAATGGGCAGTACCTTGGCAACCTGAGGTTAGGGCATGCATAGGGCTTCAGACCTGACTGCGGTTGAAGCCTGGAAAGAAATTCTTCAGCTAGGAATAACTGCTCAGAGGTTTATGGCCATCCTGTGCATACCACGAAACGCCCGTGGGTGCAGGAGCTCGGACTCATTGCATAATAAAGGCTTGCATACTACTCAAATTTTTTATTACTATGAATTTGTCTCACCCTTGCGAAATATATATCTTATCAATCTTCCAAAGATGAAACAAAACAAAAATATTTCCATTCCATTTTGAAAAATGACAACAGGAGTCCTGTTGTAGCTATGCTACTGCCTCCTGCAGCTGTACTGTATTTTAAAAACCATACAGCTTGGACCTTCAGGGCACTCTGTGCAGGCACTGCATCACACACACCTCTGAGGTTTGCTGTTTAGGTCTTTGACTTTCTGTAAGCTCTTTAGGGAGGATGCATGTCTTTATTTTATCTGTGTTTTCATACCTCAGAGTGAGACCTTAGTCTGTGACTGGCATTCATATTTACAGATGCAAAGGAAATAAACTGTAATTACGTGAAACCTCTAGCAGACCAGAGCATTTTCAAACCATCGAAGATCCAGTATAGTTCCACTGGTATAGAAAAATTTTATGGTTCTGTGGGTTTTGGATGACTGAAAATACAAGGATGCTGTTAATGCTGCTTGTTAAGGAAAGTGCCTTGTGCAGTAGTATGCATGCAGACTCTGTGGAGTCCGGGAGCTTTGACTAGGCTGCCGTCGCCGGGGTGGTTTGGAGGACRGCAGTTACTGTTGGAAAGGGCGTACCTCTGTATTCTGCGTCAGAAACGTCTTACCAGTGCAGAGGGATGAAGCGGCTTTTCGTAGCGAGTATCAGTTGCACTGTGATGTGAAGTTGATCGTGATGTAAAAACATAATGGTTTCCCATGGAAAGCCACTTTRTTTTATATATAAGGGAAGTCATAATCATCAATAAAGGCATATATGTTTTATGCATTTGGTATGGGAAATTAGAAAGCTCTTGTTTTGGCCAAATGGAGAAGCAATAAAACTAGTCAGAAGGGGAAAGTGATGTGTAAATATATCACTAGCAAAATATTCTTTATCTTACCATTCAAGAGGTTTAAAATACTTAGTTTGGAAAATGCTTTAAAAATGTCCAAAAAGCCCTGACATGAGGTCTAGGAGTGAGGACAGCCAGCAGGTGCGGGCCGAGTACTGTGCCAGACAGCTGCGAGCCATCYGTCAGTGCCTCTTCTCCGAGAAAGCGTGCTGGGGTTGTGCCACTGCAATGGCCGAGCGTCTCCTGGTGAACAGGCACCACTGGAGTTCTGTCCTGGACAGCAAGACTGTCCTTCTGATGCCGGAATTTGCACTTCCCTTGGCCTGCTCTTGGCTGCAGTGGAAGTGACCCTTGGCTCATGTTGGCCTGGGACTGAGCACGCTTCAGGTTTATTTCTTCTGGGTACAGCTATGGATTCAGGCCTGTCCAAAGTCAAGTATGTAAAAAAATCTTGAAAATCCTGGTGTATTAGGCAGCTCCCCATGGGTCCTGGCTGAGTTTGCAGGACGACCCACCCCACTATGTTATGTTTTCCAGAGTGTTGGGGTGCAGGGTGCAGCAGCCAAGYGACTCCTTGCTGTTTGCAGTGGTAAGAGCCTTCCTGCGCTCAGGGCAACCGAAGAGCCTCTGGAGATCCTGTTAACTCTAGCCATATTTTCAGACTCMCCAGTAATGACAGTCTGTGATGCAGCGGGTGGATGGCACTTACCTGCACCTCCCAGTCCGTGTCATGCAGTGTGAGTGTCAGGTGTGTGTTCAGCTGGGGAGGACTCTGAAACTGCTGCTACGGGCACTAGGGTAAGCTTCTTAGTTAGAAACTTCTGAGGAAGAAATCATTCAAAGATAMCTTTATTTTCATTTAACAAAACAAAAGTAGAATTGGCTGAAAAGCAGGCCCACTCCATGCCTTTGTTGCATCCTAAATGGAAAAAAAGCATTGTGAACAACAGCTGGCTAAAGCACAGAGTTGTGGTTACTCTTCAGCCTTGCAACAGCTGTTGTGTAATTGTTCTCGTTGCCAACGGAGCCGAAGCAGCTCCAGGCTGGTGCCATTTGCCACCATCGGGCGGTGACAGAAGCACAACCCTGAAGAGCACCTTCCCTGCATGAAAACCAAGGGCTTCTCCTGAGCGTGTGTCTCGGCAGTCRGGTGCCGTAAGGAGCCCGCTAGAGGTACACCCGTGGCTTGCTGACAGTGCTACGGTAGCTGGCAGTTAACATGCTTGTGTTGCTGTCCATGTTCAGGGAATGTTAGTTTTGGATGGCAGTGACAGCCAGGTTAGGGTTCAGTTCACCTCTGGGGCAGCTGCTGGAGCTGTTATTTCACAAATATTATAGTTATTGATGAAACAGCTGTCACAAATGTTRTATTTATTGATGAAACAGTTGTCCAATTAATTATATACTGAGTACTGTGTTGGTATCCATAAAGTTACTCAGATAATGAAAATAGTGTTTCTGAATAATTTGTCAGAGATGGCAATAATTCATCAGATAACACTTCGATCAGTTAGAAGATGGCAGTGTTTTCTTGCTGCACGTATTTAATGCTTATTGGCCTTGAACAGAGCCAGTGTACAAGGCATTGTAGGGATTCTCTGCAATACCCATGCTTGTCCATCTCACTTCCCATGCTCTCTAGGGCTCCTCATTCCTCTGTTTTCCATACCATGTCCCCTGTTCTTCCAGGAACCTGCAGCTTCTCTGGGTTTTAGGTCACAAGTAAAGCATCTACTAAGATTTTTGGGACTGGGGGGAGGCTGTGTTGGGTTGTTGATTTACGTACAGACACGTATAACACTGTGCATTAGTGGTGTTGTAGATATTATAATGACACATAATTCTCTGTAAATGTCAAAGGAAATACATTGCACTGTTTACTTTTGTATTAACTTCTTGGCATCTCTTTTTGAAATAACATCTGATTCTAGGGCATTTAACTTCCATGAATTGTCCTTCGTATTTGTATCACAAATAATTAAGAAAGGCTAAAAAGTGTTTGTCTCCAAACAGGTAATGATTTCTTCAGCATGTGGTTTCTCTTACACAGTTGAAATTTAGCCTCGTGTCGTACAGTGTTGGAAAAAATCCAATCATTTTTATTTTTTCCCCTCCTATTTAAGTGGCAGGCTTTTTCAGTGAAAAAGTCTGTTTGGGATAAAGACACCACCCCCCTCCCTACTGTTCCTGTGGCTATTTCACAAAAAACATGGCTGTAAACTSTGTTGCAGCAGTTGGAGTCACAGCATGGCTGAGGTTGACAGAGATCTCTGGAGGTCGCCCAGGCTAATGCCCCGCTCAAACCAGGGTCACCTGGAGCAGGACATTGCAAACACAGAAAATCAGTGTATAAAAATAAACACAGAAAATCAGGAAGTCCTGACATACCGTTAGGGCAGAGCTGCCTGACTATGGGAAAGTCACCCTCATTATCCTCTCTTAAAAAGCAAGAAAACTAACTGCTTACCTTCTAGCTGCCCTCAGAGCAAGGCATGCTGCAGAACGCGTTGACAACGTGATGTGTTTTTAAAGCAAGAATTATCATTAGGAAAGCAGAGGGTATGCACATTGGTCAGAGCTTGCTGYGTTTCATTTCAGTTTCACATTGAATCCATAATTCAGAGCAGCAACTTCAATCCTGAACAAATGCGTGTTCCTCCTGGATGCTTTGATTAAAGGCGGGTGTATGGTCTGTCAATATACATTAATGATGCATCTCCATTCTCATGGGACAGAAGGAAGAATCTGCTATGTTCAAGCATTACGATATTCTGGGGCCAGTCTTGTGGTAAATTCAACCTGTCATAAGAGAACTGTACTATGGGAGGAGGAAAGGTCGTTTTTTTTAGGGATGTGTTGGCACTGTTAAATTCACCATGAGCGTCTGTGCACGCTGCGAGTTAGTATGCTAAATTATGTATCCAGCAGCAAACTTTAATGGGAATTTTTGAATTCTTTTATTGCTTGGTTTTCCACTCAAAGAGATTCATAAAATAGGGACCTCTAGGAGAGTAAGATCACAGTGTAGCTTTTCAAATAGGTAGATCTTTTAAAGACATCATTTGTTTCAACTCTACTCTCTTTATAGGCCCATGGTTGGGAGTCTTCAGCTAGGAAATGGTTTTTATCTGACAGTTGTCTGCAGGAGACCATTATCAGAGTCTGGCTTCCCTTCCAAAATAAGGTAGCAGATAGTTTCCCTGCTCTGTCGGATGTCAAGCCTTCTCTGTTAAATCACCTGCGTGTGGCCAGAGGGACTCGACCTGCCTGAGGGATTCAGCACAGGTGTCCTCCCACCTCCACCAATGAACCCCAAAGTCTGCACATTCCTACTCTGGCACTGGGTGCAGGTGAAGCTCTACTTATGGCTCTTTCTCAAGCAGAAACATATTTCTAACTTTTCAAAGAGGTCACCCCCACATTTGTCTGCCATGTCTTCAGCCCATTCTCTTTTTCAAATTATGAACACTTTTGTAATGAAACTGAGGAGGTTTTCAAGTGTTGATGCTTTTCAGCTAGCTAGTGATCCCTCCAGCTTCTTACAGCTGAAGAGATGAATTCAGGAACTTTCTAGTTGCCAAAAAACCCTCTCTGGTTTACAAAAAAGAAATGGAAGAATCTGATAGGCAGATTCATTTGCTCATACCTTTATTTTTCTTTACATCTTTCCCAGTATTAAACTGGCTCATTATACTGCTATTAGTCATTTAATAACCCAATAAAAACACATACTGTTCTTTCCAAACAATAAAGTGATTAAATTCATATGGCATATAGCATTGCACATATAGTTCCTGAAATTACCTGATTATCATTGGAAATCTGAATATTTTAATTTGATTGATTGCCAGAACTCATGCTGCTAAAAAGGGCTGACAAGAGTCTGAGGTGTTATTCAGGACCTGGTTGAGGAGGCCACTTCCAAAGACCCTTTGGATCAGCTGAACTACACTATTTTATATTTCTGAAGATAAGGCTATGCGTAGTTATTTCACTATATGAAGCAATATATGTTAGGGAAAGATTCTGCTTTTCCACTTACATGTGCAGCTATTTTGACCCAGAAGAGCTATGGAATAAAAGTCTTCATTCTTTTTGATAATTTTAATGAATTTTATTTTTAATATCTGGGCTTCTCTAGCTCCATCTTACAATTTTTATTGCCATGAACTGTATTTTTCTTCCCATTTTCTCTAGCAGATCTATCAGTTCTGAGCTGTTTTCTTCCTCAGTAAAGTCTTAGTTAATTGAAAATGTCAGTTATTGTGTTTGATGATATTTCTCTAGCTTATTCTAATGCTTGCTGTGATAGTGATTGTTGTGAGAAGAGACTTTATCATAAATCTAGTCATAAAGACAGTGCAAAAATCCCAGCTACCATAAATCAATAAGGAATTCAGGAGAGCTTCTTCAGCTAACAAAGATTTGATCCTCAGTTCTAACATATTTAATACTTTTTAGGAAAAGTATAGATATTTTTCACATTTCTCTTAGTCTTATTTTTAGTTCTATCTCTTCTACATCTCTGCTGGTGCTGTTCTTGGCCTTCTTACAGAGATATTGAAAACTAACCACTTAAAATTAAAGAAGTGTAATGAAACAGAACACACACTACTTACATCAGCTTCATTAAAAGCAGTGAGCACTGTAGACTCTGCACTCTAAAAGCATATCAGAGGTGCTTAAAAATGGACAGTGAGAAGAAGATTCRTCTCCATTAAATTTAGCTGTCTGAAACTTAGGCATGTTGTCGAAGTCATCCAGTCTCGCCCTGTAGTGAGCAGTGAGCAATAGGCACCCCTAGAAGTAGTAGCACACTTATTGTCGGCAGTGAGAGAGGGATTTCCCAGAGATGTTTGTTCCTCTCTATTGACTGTAGAGAGTAGGTTCAGTTTGATACTGAAAAAAGTAAAAGATTAAAAAGTTAAAGTTAGGTGTAGTGAATCCTTTCCCAGCTTCCTGTAGCACTCACAGTGTGATTGTCATGCCAGATTGATTACATGCACTTTAAATATCATCGCAGCTAGCATCGTGCAAAAAATGGACTGTATTGTTTTTATGAGAACAGCTATTTTGTTAATCGAAAATTAGGCTCCAAAGTCCTCTTTTCTCTTAAGTACTTAAGCAAATTGGAAGTGAAATGGTGGAAGGGATGAGGATGTTTTAGCTAGAGTGCTGTTGCTCAGCTAAGGATGTTTCATAGGGGCTTGTGTTGCGTTTTGTCAAAATCCAAAGACTATCTAGAAAACTTCAGATTTTCCGTTTTATTTGGTGAGCTTTGGAAAATAAGTTCAATTTTGCACCAGAGAAAAGGGAAAAAGTATTTTTAATACTTGCAGGCACAGTTTGCCTGCCTGAGCAGCCTGTGTGAATTGCAGCATGTCTCTGTAATGTCCTCATTAACATTAACAGTATTTTAAACTTTCCTGTTTAAAATATATACATATATATATATAAATCTATATATAAAATATATACAGTATATGTAAAATTATATATTTATATAGTCCTAGGCTGTTTGTGTGAGTAGACAGAATTGCTCCTGGGGGAGCTGGAGCAGCAGTTGTTTGATGCTGCTGTGAGAGGAATAGCACACGGCCATGGGATGGAGCCCATGCTGTCCAGGGTAATGCTCTGGGCATGTTTTGGAGTAGGGAAAGAGGCAAAACGAGCATGACAGATTTCTCATTCTTGAACCAGGTTGTTCCCTGCATTTGTATAGTAATGGGGGAAAGAATTCAAGACTAATCTGTGCAGATTATGCAGACTTTTGTGACTGGTTAAAATTGGATTCTCTTGAAAAGTSTGGGTTTGGTATTATCTGGAGGAAGTGTGGGAGAAACAAAATGGTCACAGTTACAGATTACATTATCAAAGACCTGAAACACTGAAATTACTGCTCCCATTTCCACACTAAGACAATTCAGGAGTTACCTGTGAATATGAAATTCACTGCTTTTCCAGACTTATAGGCAGTGTTCAGTTAAATCTGTAGCAGAAAATTAAGGCAGAAGAAAACAGGCAATTGAATTTGATCAAGGACCCATGAACCACTCTTTCCTAGAAGAACGACGACCCTATCATCATAGTAAGAAAAGTCTCCCCACTGTGTTGTTTTTATTCTGTAGCTTTAAACATAACTCACTCTGCATCATGCCCAACCCTCCCCCTAATCATCCTGAAAGGACTAACAAGGCACAAGATCACCCTTAAATATGAGCCTTTTCTTACATTTATCTGACTGTCCTTCACTATTTGAGCTAGAAAAGAATGGATATAGAAAAGAAAAATGAGTAAGGAGGGAAAATGAGCAAGGGGAGACTTAACAATGCGGTCAGACAAGGATTGTTATTCCACTTCTGTGGAATGGGAATTCTTCAAGTACCAGCACCTTGTGGTACTGACTTGTGAATGTAGTATCTAATGTGTTCTCAGATAGACCTCAGCTGATACGCTTTTATTAGCTGATGTTCTTCTTTACTATCTATAGTTGTGGGTTTTCAAAAACACTTAACTGACTGAAACCCATCAATTACTCAGGAAATTTATGTTTTTGTGGTGTCTTGAAAGTGACCCACTATAGAATTTGAGTTTTAGTATACAGAGTTGACGGTCTCTTGGTAGCATGAGCCTACTGGGATGGCAGTAGGTAAGCTGCCTTACACCTTGCTAAGGCCAGAACCTGCAGTTGAGACAATTCCTCTTGTGCCTTTAAACTGAAAGTTCAGTGTTTTATGACTTACAAAAAATGAGTCTATTAAATGAAGTGAGACTTTGATTTTATGGAGTATGAAATGCTGCTCATGTGCTGCAGCCTTCAATGAAGATAATCATTAAACAGTTACTTATACAAGCAGCTTGAGTGAAAACTTCATACACAGTTATTTGCCAAAATCTGTAAATATCCCACTGTGTCACTCACACCATGCCGTGGCCTTCTCCCCTGGCCCAGCAGCTCCAGCGGATGCCAGCCCCACTAGAATATTCAGAAGAAGAGAGAACTGTGAAAGAGCAGAGACACAAAATTCCCCATTCCTCCCCGTTTCATCTGGGAGGAAAAGCACCCTCACTCTTGTTTTGCTGCTTCTAGTAGATTTATATAGACTTTGGGGAAGTCTATCATAATGTTCAATGTATGTGTGTTCATGTAGTGTCTGGAAAGCTGGCCTTTATTGTCTAAATTGCTGCCGGAGCCTGAAACACTGTGGTCGTTTCTGTCTTCGGTGGCTGCAATTGGAGATGAGACACAAGGCAGAAACGGGCAAGCAGGACTGCAAGGAGAAGAGTGGTCAGCATGACAGCAAGTGGTCTCACTGTAATAGGAAARTAATCCTGAAATCTCTTATATATCACAGCAAATAGCTTCAGAAAGAGTTTTGAGGGGAAAAAATAAAACAGCTTTGTTGCTCTCTATGGGAAGTTCTTCCTAGGTATGAGAGATTTCATAAAAGAAATCTTGTCAGAGAGTTTAACAGGGTAATGACGCACAGACATCGGGAGAGTGCAGCCAGACCTGGCCACAGAGCCCTGGCAGGAGTTCTTGTCAGAGATGCAACCAGAAGGTGATAATGTGGGATGCCAGCTTCTAATCAGAGGCACAACCTCGTCTTTTGCACCGAGATGACAGGGAGGAGGAGACCAGGAAGGTACCTGTGCAGCAGCAGTCTGGCTGCACATGAAGAAATACTGCATGCATTACAAGCAGAGGGTTAAAAATGCCACCATATTTCCAGCTGAGTGCGATGAGAGCGAGGACACAAGTTAAAGTTGTGTGGTGGGTGCGAAGGGAGAATTGACAGTGCTGCTGTCCACAGTGACAGAGATAGTGGGGTGGGAGGAGACAATAACTGGGCATTTGGTTTTGTGGAACTTGCACAGAAATATCTAAGTAAAAATGAATACCTATTACTGGAAAGAGATTTGATCCRATGAGATTTTGTTTTATTATGAATGTATTCTGTATGCAGACTTCCTCTTTTTGGTAACAAATACAACTCATTCCAATATGTTGGAGAAATAGCATCCCAGCTTGCATTTCATTCGTCATGGCGAGACGTGTTGACTCAGAGGTTTCCTCTGCCTTCTCTCCCTAGAGGCGCGATGAGTTTGGCTGAGGCGTCCCAAGCTCATTAACCTCTTGAACTTGCTCGCTGTACTGCAGGTAATTGTCTCACAACAGAGTTATGCATGCTGACCCGTTTTGCAGAACAAAGTCTGATTTTTCCTCTCCATTAGTTTTCACTTGAGTTCTGTAGAAATTTGCACTGACACTTGAAATCGGTGGTAAATTCCCAAAGTGATAGTCACCACCCCGGTGCAAAAATGAGCTTTGTTGGATGGAGGAGACGGCCTGCCACCTTGCYACGCACCCGGGACCTCTCCTGGACCCACTGCGGCGTCTCCGCAGCCCTCTCGGTGGGGGGCCCAAACCGGGCTGGGGATGCCTGGAGTCCCACAGCGCCATACATCTCATTCACCTGCCATGAGGTTGCGGCGGTGAGCRTGGCTGCCTTCCTGCCAGGGCTCTGTGGCCAGGATCTGGCTGCACTCTCCCGATGTCTGTGCGTCATTACCCTGTTAATTCATATTTAGTAACCTAACAGTAACATGATTTACAGAGCCAGTAATGTTTTTTTGAGAGCACTAATGCACCTGCTAAACCTTGACTCCTTAAACAGTACAGCTCAGTAGGGAAACATTGACTTCAGATATGTTGTGCTTTTTCAGTTCCTGATAGTAAAAATACTTAATATTGATTTTTTTTCTCTTTTTTTAAAAACAAATGAGTTAGTCATGGAATATTGTTTCTCAGCAATTAATGTCTTTAATATATGAAAGTGCAGCATTAAATTGTGCAGTTTTGACACTTAACCAAAGTAATTAGTGTATGGAATAATGAATCTTTTGATTTTTCCACAAGGAATAATATAACTGTGAATAATTTGTTAAAGTGTGGACATTCCATTGAGCTTTTAATGTTTTTTTCAGAACTGTGATGCAAATCAAGCTCTGCCTCATCCTAGTGTTTCTCTTCCCTGGGCAGGGAGGCAAGGAGCCAGGCTCCACCCCTGTCCCACCAGAGGCACCCTGAATTTTGCAGCTCTTGTCTCTGTGTTTTTGATAAGCTGACAGAAGAGTAAGGCAGAAAGGGTCCCTGAGGCAGCTCAGTGTGCTGCGGTGCAGGCTGCGTTCTCACTACCCATGGCACCTGACAGCCGTTTCTCTGTCTTTTCTCCAGTCTCACAGCCTGTCTGGTGCTCCAAGACCCTTCGAGCTAGGCGGCTTCCCAGGACACCTAACGAGACACAGTGTAACACCATTACTTTTGCTCAATCCTTAGGAACAGAGAATAGGTTATCTCTTTGCAGCAGTCTTCAGGGACAGGGCTGCCAAATGGAGYATCAGTAAGAGGTCCTGCAGAAGGTGCTGCTATTTCTTTTCACCTGGGCATAGTGAGCAGAAAGGGGACCTCCCACCAGCTGGATTGTGATGGACTAGATGACACTCCTGGTTATGCTCAAGCAGTGACCACACCATGCAGCATACATCTATTGCCCTGTGAACCTGTTCTTAACTGGGCAAAATGAAGGCAAAAGCACCCCATCACTCTTAATAACTTCCCAGAGCAGATACCATCTGTGTTCTGAGAGATGAAAATATTGTTTAAGTAGGTTGAAAGCAATTGATTTGGTAATGGTGGATGATATTTAGTTTGTTTAGTCTGTTGTCTTCCTTTTGGGAAGATCTTGTTGGGGGAAGGTTGGGTGACATCCAATTTAAAACTGGCTAGTGATCAATTCACTTCAAAGAGCCCTTAACAGAAAATAGTGATGAAAGAGCTGCAAAAGATGTATAAAAAAGCTTGCCACCTTGAGGGCAAAGCCAAAAAGGTTACCACTTCTATCACRTATTCAAGTGTTATTGAATTTCTAAATGGGCTTTGAAACTGTGGGCAGTAAACTACGCAAAACTTCTGGTAGGTACTCTCATCAGAGTAGAATTTGTGTTTTGCTGAAATACATGTAATTCCTGCTCTTCAGCCACTTACAAGGAGATCCTCATCAGTGCACAGTGTTTCTACATAATTTGCTTATATGCATGATGTTAAGGACTTTGCTACTTATTAGAACAAGCAGCAGGTTACTTCTTTAGTGACCATTGTAATTATAAAGATTTTGTTTAAAAATTCACTTTAAGTATGTTGGATTGGGCTTTTTCTATTCTTAAAGATATTGTCCAAGTGCTTCTACCTTATTTACTTATTGTAATTATTCATTTAATATACTTGTTTGTAGCGTTACATAGGAAGAGTAAGGTCACCAAGGATTCACCCAGCGAATCAGAGTATATAAGTGTGCTAACGCTGCATCATGTCACTTCTCCCCTCAGCTTCTCCATTCTGGCTAGTGGCAACAGCAGAAATCTGGTTTGTGGGAGAGCTCAGAGTGATTCTTCTCAAAAGAAAGTTCAGACTAGAATGGCAGTTTAGCTCAATTGTAGCCACTTGTGTCTTTCTGTTATGAGCTCTTTTCTTATGATGATTTTTTCCTTTTGTCCTTATTTTTCTATGGTACTGTGTGAATGATGCAAATCTAAACTGATTTCGTATGTAGAAACAACTGGGCTGAGAACACTTCTTTTTCTTCGCATATTCTGCAACTCAAGTGAGAAAATGCTGCGTGCTGTCTTCTGGATGGCAGAGGGAGTGGGCAGAGTCGTGGATGTGCCGCCGAGGGGAGGGCTTGCACCCCTCTGCCCCAGCACAGTCCGGGCTGCACATCTCCAATGCGCTGGGGTAACTAGAGCTGGGTGGAGGCTGTCAGTCATTTCAGTACGATCTCAGGGCTGCAGTTTTTAGAGCAGTGATTGCATGGCACTGCAAAAACATACATGAAAGTTGACCTGCTGCTCTGCCCCTGCTTTATTCTTGAATGCCTGAGCAAAAGACCAGAGCAGATGAGTTTTATTTATCAAATATACACACAGTATTTGACAGRCAGTCAACTGAGCTTTTGTTGTGAGAAAAATTGTTTGAGGGAGCTTTACCTTGAGTCATGCTGGACTTGTAGATGTTCACAAGTTTAGCTGATGGTATAACTGGGTTGTAGGCAACTGTGGGTCCAAACCCAGAAGCACACCATGCTTTTCTTAGTCTGAGCCTGACAAAAATGTCTGCTGAAGCTGATCAAACTTAAGCATGTTCAGGAAGCTAAGCATGTAAATACTGTCCTGAATTATAGCTTAAAACTAAAGCAGCCCTGCTGAGATCAGTAAAGATAATCTGGGTGTACACTGTTAAAGCTGAGATCAGAATCTGTCCTCATCAAATATCTCTCTGACCATACCCCACTGGAGGCAAAGCACCAATACTACCATCTTTTTATGCAACACATTTCTTATTGGGGTGGGAGCTGCTGGCAGCCACCCCATGACATTAAAAGGCAGACCCAATCCTTTTTTATTTTTCATTAGAAATGTTTTGAAACAAGTATAATCTCTTAAGCAAATAATCACAAGATAATAGTGAGATAAGTAATGTTAAAGAGAAACATTTTTATATTTCATTCTGTCAACAAAAAGAATGTAGAACTAGGCAGGAATTAAACATAGATTTTGTTTAATTAATTTTTTATATTCCTTGATTTGCAAAGCTCCTGTCCTGTGAAATGGCCCCAGTGCAGCACACAACTGCTTCAGCTCCGCCATTAGCTATGATAAAGCCACATTAAATGAGGCAACTCTGGAGTACTTGGCATGAAAGCCAGGAAGCTCAAAAAAGAAGTTGGGTGGTAACCAAAAGGTTAAGGTTGTAAGACACAGAAAACAGTTGTTAGTCAATTTTCTCAAAAAAAAAAAAAAAAAAAAAAAGAGAGAGATAACCTTCTTGCCATCTCATTATTAAATTGAGAACTTTGTGAAGGGGATAGTGGGACAATTTGTTAGCTTTCCTGTTGAGAGATGCAAGTTGATTTAGACCCTGGAAATCTCTCTTCCTCTATTCCCAGCCACTTGTGATCTGCAAAAGGAAGTTCATGAGAGGTATCTCTGTTTGTTAATGTTCTTCCTTGCTTTTCTAAAACAGTACTTTTAATGAGATTATTCTAATGTTAAAGCCATGGAGATGAGGCTGTGTGTAAGTACAGCGTTTGTCTGTCCTGCTCATGAAATGGCAGCTTCCAGCATGGGCATGGCCCATCAGTGCCCTTTGGCATGCGTGCCCCACCACCCCAAGCTGCATCCCCCCAGGGCTCCCTGCGAGTCCAGAGCTCCCAGGCCTTGTAGTTGCCATGCTGTTTCCTGGTCTGATCGTTCGTAATCCGCAAGCTGAAGAGAGTGGAGCTGCAGGCATGGAGCTGCAACCTTTACTATCCAACTTTACCATCAAACTCTTCCTTAAACCAAGGTTAATGAAGATATTTGCTCAGAAGATTCGTACTGAGGACTGAGGTTGACTGCTTGGGTGAGCTCTTAGTGGATAGGTGCCACGGTGTGGACAGGAAAACTGGGTTCCCCAAGATGCTTCCCCACACCTCCTCTCCCCCGGAGCCGGCTGGGATGGCAGGATCACACGTGTGCGAGAAGGCACTGCCTCCTTGCACCATCTGCCCTGCACGGCCCGCTCCCGTGCTGCCCGCTTGGGGCATCCCGTGCAATTTCTTTCCTACTGACAACAGAGCAGCAGGGAGGCATATTTTCTTTCACGGTGGAAATCAAGTGAATAGCAGGTAAACGTTCCCAGTGAAGATACAGATTGGGATACCTGTGAGTATTTAACCAAGTAGTGAGGGAGAAGTTAGAGTTCTGGGTCCCTGTGGGACCRTAATTGATGTGAAGCTGCAGTTTGTGCAGTGATTACTGAGTGCTGCTCACCTCCCAGCTCAATATTTTAATCAGGTTGATTTCCATAAAGCTGCAGCGGAAATGGAAGGTGCAAAAAAGAGACCAAATAACAATGAAAAATACTCAGCCGACTCTGTAAAACTCCTGGCAGTAATGGACTTCTTTTTTTGTGTTTTATGACACATCTTTCTCTCCCTGCCCTGCTGCTGGCTCCTGTACTTTGTGGTAGTCTCTGTTGCCCACCCACTGCATGCAGCCTTCCTTGCTGGCCAGTTAATACCATGCAGGTGAGATTGATGGTCTGCTCCTCAACCATAGCTTTAATTAATACAGACTATACAATTTCTGCAGAAATGCCAAATACCAATCTGGAGTCATCTCTCAGCTCTTTCATGTCGTATGCTAAGAGGATCCGTACAACCTCAGTGGTCTGGTAGGGGCTATCAGAGTAAAGAGGTTTGTTTGACACGAAGCAGACTGTGGGTGCTTTCGGAGGGGTTGTTAATGTCATGCTTTCAACTGTAAGGAYTGTAGATGTTTCTTAACCTCTGGCCCCCAGCAGTTATGTTGTTACATGATAATGTCATCCCACTTTTTTGGGGGGGGGCTGGGGGGGAAGAGGGGAGAGATATTAAAACATGGAAAGACTTGAAAATGTGACCTGCAAACCTAGGTATTCAAAATCAGAATGAAAATAAACAGCTCCTAGATCTTACTGCTATTATTCTTCTAGGATAGCATGAACAGAAGCAACCTGTGATGGGGGAGGGAGAGCTCTGATTCATAATTTCTCAATCCACAGTGTTACAGTACTTAAACTAGGAAAAATACCTGTTCACAGAAACAATCCTCAATAGGCTTTGCTTTCTACTTAACTGCCATTGCTTAGTAACAGCTCTATTTTTAAATGCTAAGAGGATATTAGGCAAAAAATGAGTGTGCTGAAGTTTACTCAGTCTCCAGTCTAGCGCACGTTGAATTCAGTGGAGATGCACCAATTGACCACGGCAAGAGCCAGATGGAGCCCTTCGCGAGAGCTGCCGAAGGAGCCCAGTGCGGGTCTAGAGCGAGCTCGGCACGAGCAGGGCGTCTGAGCAGCCCTGCGTTCCCGGGGCTGAGCCTGTGCCTCCACCATCTTCCAGCTTTTCCATTAGAGTTAAAAAAAAAAAAAAAAAAAAAAAAAAACTGAAATCAACTGTGTGCTCATTAATGTCATTAGCTCATGGTGACTGACCTTACAGAGTAGCCAGGTAATACGTGTCTAAGTCAGTGCTGTGACTTCCATAGCGCTGGTGTAGGTGGGCCAATTGGAAAGGAAGGCTTGAATCCATGTACTCATGAGTTTTGGAAGTATGAAAAGGGGATCTTCAGGTGGAAACCCACCAGYGCCAGTTCCTCCCCAGAATTCTTTATTTTGACTCCATACTAGGCCGACTTTTGAAAAAGATCTTTCCTATCGTTTCTTCTGAAAAAAGAAATTCCAGGAGTATCTAACTCTCCTGAAATAGCAGTCTGAGAGTCTGGTTCAAGGACCTGATTTTGTAAGTCCCGTGAAGACAGGTGCCAGTGCCCTGGGCACGCTGTGCGCTACCAGTCCCAGCCGGTGTCCCACCCTCCACCACGATGTTCCCTGGAGAAAAATACCAGGGGAAACGTGATGGTTCTTGCTTTTGACTAACCCCTGTGCCCGACCCACTGAAGTTAGTGGAAACTTAATTAATTTCACTAGGATTTACAGTGGACAACAGTATTTCCTTCGGTCCAGATCCAATGATGTGTTTGTTGGTTATTTTCCTTCCTGGGTATACAGTGGATAAACTCACTGAAATCCTAAGGGATCGTAAATGTTCTTGGCCAAGTGAGAGGCCTGTGCCAGTGGAGGGTTGGTGTTTTTACTAATGTGATCTTAACCTGTCCCCAAAGATTCATGTCACCATCATCTATTGTTGTGCTTTTAATACTTTTATGTAAGAGGTAATGTTCATGGTATTAAATGAAAAAAATCAACCATTTTATGGTTGATTAAATACCAAAACAAAGCTCATGGTTTTGGTAACTGCAAAGCCATTTACAATTGCTGTGAATATTATTCCTGCTGTAGAATGATCATAATAAGAAAGCAATAAACCAGAACATAAATGGCTACTTTATTTTTTGAGATATGCCAATGATGCTGCATTAGGAGCCTTGCCAAGATTCAGGCACCAGGGACAAGGACTACCTTCTCCTCTGCTCTGCGCCCTGCTCCTTTCCTTTCCTCTTCGCTGCTCTCTCCGCTCCGCTGTGCTCTGCTGCTCTTGGAAAGAGCCTTCAGCAGCAGCTGATGCCAATAAACTTAAGGACCAAGAACAATCCCAGAGTGTCACTGCAGTGTAAAATGTAAAACTTTGTGCAGCAACTGTTTGGAAATCATTTACAGATATATGAGTAGGGGTGAATTGTACAATATCCAGAATCCTAGAAATTATTTGGAGTGATTCACATAGATTGATACCTCTAAATAACAAGATGAGATCAGGACAAGGAAAATAAGCATTTAAAAAAAGAATCCTAAAGGGTTTGTTATGAACAAAGTTCTGAGGGAAGTGTGAAAGCTGCAGTTACTTAGGGCAGTTAAAACTGCACTAATGATAACTGCTTGCCTTTATGGAGGGGTAACACTGGATTGCCTGATAGCTGGGTTTCATCTCTCGTTTGCCTGAAGGAATATTTGCTCTTGGATGTATTCGTGCAACGTGTGGGGAATGGAAGAGACAATTATATAGAAGAGCCAGGAGTGCAGGCAGAGAGACTTAGTCCACTGCCCCGCACGCCCTGCGCGAGCTTAGCGGGGTCCCCTGGAGCATTTCTGGTGCAGCCTCTGCGTCCTCAGGCGCACGGGCAGAGCTGCAGGTGCTCGCGGATGGGGCTGCCTTTTTGGGCGAGGACAGGCTCAGTGGTGCCCTCGAGTGTCTGACAGTACAAACCCGGCAGAGAGTGGCTCCAAGGTGCAAAGAGCTTCCCAAGTGAAGGTGTAAACTCTGCGTTCAGGCAGGCCCTGTGTATTTTTGTCAATATATAAAGACAGGATTTTGTTAACTTCTGGGACAACATGTATGCACACATGCTGGTTTGTAAATGAGAATGTGGATGTACATCTCCTGTTACTTGTGAACCATGTGTAAAATCACCTGCCTGCCAGGCTCCTGTAAGACAGCATCGGTCAGGGTTTACAGAGTAGAGGCGGGTCCCTAAAGAGCGCGACGATACAGAAACGCACGATAGTACAAATAGCATGACCGCAGTAAATGAGGGTAACTGCATGGGCATTTTTTGTTTGTTTTTCAAATGAGGACAGAGTTTGACCCTAACACAAATGAACAAAGACACCTCACTTAATTGCCAGGCAATGGCAAACGAGAAGGATAATTCAGGGCTCCTGGGACTCTTTGGTCAACCTTCCCCCTGCTATTTGATGACACCATGAAGAGAGTAAAGTGAAATACGTATGTCTGTGAATATAACTTGAATTGAACTTGAGAGAGTAAGCACTATACAAAATGATGATAATTTTATGATTAATGTCTGGTGTTACTGCTGTCTGGACAGAAGGAAGATGGCTTAGGTGTCCCAACTGTACGTTCCCGAACTTTAAATTAACCTGAATTATCAATTCATTGAACTTGAAGTCTGTCTTCACAGTTACATACATCTTTATTATGACTGGCATGGTCTCCATCCTTACAACCATTTTAATGTGCATCCATCACAGGATTACTACTTGTCATTAGTGTTATTTCGCAGATTTGGAGCAGCGATGTTTCGTGAATGGAAACCGTTCCATGCTGGAGGCACGTGCTGCTGAGACAGGCTGTGCCAGGCCCTGTGGGCTGGGGCCAGGCTCTCCGTGTCGCGGCTCCCTGCCCCAGCAGCACTAACGCGAAGAGGCTCAGCGAGCGCCTGCTGACAGGTTTCCTTTCTGAGCACCTCGCCTACACTGCATAGATTTTAATTTTAGAGGTAGAGAGAATTCAAGTATTTTAAAGGTCAGAAGGATATGAAACAGGGAATAAACACAGACTGTTTCTGTGAAAATATAATGGAGCACATGGCGAGTATTTGTTACTGCTGCAGTATCTGCAATGTATTTTTGACACATGCTTGCTGCAGAGTGCAGCCCACTGCAGCAAAGGAGGGAAGTCAAATTTTCTTCACTCGGTGTTAGGAGGAAAGCACTGTGTGTGTTCTTTGATGAGAGGTATAGCAAAAATGTAATAGCCAACAACTTTGCCAGCACTGACAGAAAATACTAGTGGGAAGCCTCCGCATCAAAGCAATACTAATTTCCCTATGTTAGCAGCAGAATTAAGAATGACCTTCATCTGTTCTCCATGCAGGTTGTTCTGACAGAGAAAGTCAGGCATGAATTGTGGCAAATTTAGATGAAATTATGGATTTAAGAGACAGCTGTAATTAGGTTTGAAGCAGACATTTAAATACTTTTTGCTGGATGAACTGGAGAGCTCAGTGTTCTTTCTACAGAATGAAATTTAAATAGTAGTAAGGGCTTTTATCCCCCATCTGAAAACCAGCTCCTGGGAGACAGGTACAAGGTTTGGGGGAACACAAAATGGAAGTAGAGAATTAGTGATTCTTCCAACAGCCGCTCTGACCAGTGTCACAGGCATCACAGGTCCCAGGATCCCCAGCATTATCATCTCAATGTCAACGTTAATTACAACATCAGTAAATGAATAAGCAACTTACTTCAATACTGGTCTGACCTGACTCACCTGTAGCAGAGATTCAGCTTGGGGCCATTCGAATTCCCATTCCCATTTTGAGCCTGGGCTACTATCCCAGTCCCCTTTTACTTGTCTTTGCAGCACTTCCCCTTGGGGCAGGAGCAGCCGTGTGGGCTGCAAGGGCTCCTGGGCCATTCCTGGCATCTGCTTCTTGCCAGGACTGCAGCAGCTGCAGAATCACAGTTTCTTCCTTCTCGGTTCCCTGTATCCCAAACATCTTGAAAAATGCTGCAGGCTAAATCAGAAAGGACTCTCCACAAAGGACCCTCAAAGGTGTTTTAATTCTCCCTACAGAGAAGATGGAGCAATTTAAGAAAACTGGTCATTATATTTTAAATYTTTTTAAGGAGCTTCCGCATGTTACAGATTAAATAATTTCATATTAGATGGAATGACTTGTTTCGTTTTGAAAAAGGGTTATAATAACTTTTGATTTTATTTCCAGCTGACGTCATGCATTTCAGAGAAGTTAACTTTGTCTGAACCAACTTAATTTGAATTTTTTGACCTACTTCAAGGAAACGGATCCTGACAGAGGCCTCAGGAATGCAAATATCCAAAGTTACTCCACTGAGTTCCAGGATCAGATTTCAACCCATCCGCATAGATCATCTCTCCTTCTTTCCACTTGCAGTCAATTCTTCACATCAACCTTTGCCAAAGTTTCATTTAACTCACCAGGTTGTCATATTCATAGTCTGTCGTTAGATCTCAGTGTAAAAGAGGAAAGTTCACAAAATGTTGATACAATTCCTGATGCCCTCCTGATGTAAGAGCTCTTGCAATATTTCATTTATAGTACTAAAATCCCCAAATCTTAACGGAGATGATAACTCTATTTTTACTAGTGTAGTGGAGAGTGTTGCCAGAGTGGTAGTCTGTTCTTTGGGGGGCATAAATTGCACTGGTCAAGCCAGACTTGGAATTCAGTTTTATATTAGCCTGCTTTTCAGTTTCTGTTAATTTTTTTTCTTCTTTTTAATCATACTTTTTTCATGCCTCTGTGCAGTCTCCTAAATTCTGTAATGAGCAGAAAGGTGTGAGGGACCACCGAGGTTAGGACTTTTCCTGTAATTTGTCCCTTCTTCCAGTCCTCCCACATCTAATGGTTCCAGCACTGTGCCTGGAAACTTTTTTCATGGACTAAGGGATCTCACAGCCTTTTTCCTAAGAACGCCAGAAAATAGGTAAATGCCTGCTGTATGCCCCAACGAGAATCGACAGTTACCGTTTTGTAGTAACCARCTGAGCTTTTAGTTACCATCTGCTTTCACCTATTTAGAATGGGGCCTAAAAATAAACGCCCATATACACCATGATGACCCCTGAGTCGTCCACTCTTCCCAACCTGTATACTAAAGCCTCCAAAAATKAGTATTTTCCTTGTTTGGAAGTATATAAAGTACCATTGGAGAGGACCTAGTACAACCAGATGAAAAAACTGCATGGAGGATTCTACAGGGAAAATTTTCAAAGCTGTGCAGCATCACCATTTATTAGAAACAAGAAATTTATCCTTAGTGAATATTGTTTCTCCTTGTATTTCAGGCTTTATAAAAAGGAAAAAAATACTTTCATTTCAATGTTACCAGTTTTAAACCAGTCCTCTGCTTGACCAGGCCGTCTTCCTAGCTAGTATAACTCCAACAAACACAAGTAAAATCAAATTTGAAGAATTCAGTTAAGGAGGGCACCTAGTTTTCTAATACAGTTTGCTGAAGGAATGTTGTTCTTTTAAAACTTTCATTAGCCAGATCTACAAATGAATAGAAGTCACCATGGAGGAGAGGTTATTTACGTGTGTAGGCCAGTGAAAATGCATTGAGTTACACATTTTGAAGCCTAGGCTGTGTTCTTGTTCAACTACTCAATTTTGTTTTTGTATTGAGAAATGTTTAGGGATATACTCCAGAGCCACATTTTTTTGCATAAAGCAAATGTTTGGGTCTCATCTTCATTTGTCTAGATTTGGCATTTATCTGCTGAAGTTAGCTGAAATGAAGCCAGTATGAAGCTCAAGTAAGACTAAGCAAAAACAGGATTTTGAATTAAGCAGTGATTCAGGATTCATGATGCTCTTTATGTGATATTTGACCACTTCCGTGTTATCCACAGAGAAGTAATAATACATGTAAAATGATAATCACTTAACAAAAAGATTGAGCTTTTTTTCCGAGGACTCCTTTGTACTCGCGTAGAAGGATGTAATATCTCTGTCTAACCATATGCTGCTTCATTAGTGATTGTCATAACCTAATTCTGGTTTTATTGCAAATGTATCCTTTTTGCTCTGCAGTATAGTGTAACATAGCAGCTGTTTGTGACACAGCAAAGTTTTACAAACACACCTGACTACAGTAATTCAGCTCTTGTTCATCTGGATACTGCTATCCATATTGGCTCTCTCAGTGCCGGAGACGGCACTACAGAGAGGTAAGTACAAAAATCCCAGCTGTCCGGCTGCAGGTGACACTGCCGGAGCTGTCCCGAGCGGGGCTGGGAATGCCGTGGTTTAGCACTGGAGCTCCTCTGGGCCTGGTGTTCTCTCGAGTCATCCTTCAGCACYGCTAGCACTGGCAATAGTTAAGAAGTTGCCCAGCTTAACTATGAGTATGTAGTCCAGCTGAGTGGCTCAGGAACAGCCATTTTCCACCTTTATATGTTTAACTATGATGCTTTAGAGTCTATCAAGTTGCACTCGTTTTCTTCATTGCTAAAGATTCTCATATGAATCCCATTCTCCTTTGCAGTGCACCAATCGCACCGAGCTATGAAGTCRGACCCTTCCATTACTGCGGTGTCAGTGCATTTACTCCCCACGCTGTTTCAGGTACAGCCGTAACTTCACAGCCCTGGGTGCTGCAGGAGTTGACGAGGGCATGCCACCGCTCTGCGGCCAAGGCAGAGCCACAGCTTTGGGAGACTGCCGCTGGAGCCTGGATAAGCCAGCTTCAAGCATCAGGAAGTCCCTGCATGGAATGTTGTTTTGTGAGGAGTGCATACAGAAAGACGCGTAGATGGCGAGAGTTATAGATACTGCTGCCTTTCAGAATTTGTCACTTACTGCTCTTGGGGCTTCATCCTGACCCCATCTTGCTTGTTGGGGGGATGAGCAGGTCCCTTGCCACAGCCACAGCAGAAACACCAGGACTCAGGTGGCTCTTTGGGGCACTGCACACTGCTTGCAATTTCAGCCACTGGCCTGACGGGCGAGAGCTGCAGCCCCCTGAAATCAGGGCTGCTCCCCTCCACTGCCTGTAGCAGAGGTGGGTTTTGCCCACATGGGCAATCTGTCTATCCAGCATCTCAAGCTGGTTGCCATCTCTGCAGAATCTCCAACCTGCCCCAAATGCCTGCACTTCTTATATTAACAAAAATSTCCCTATAGTACTTTTCAATGATTTTTCATGGACAAAATTGAGGAAGAAACAACAGAAAAACCTGTATTTCCAGCCCTGCAAAGGCCATGGAATAAGTGCAAGAGGCTCAGGAAGATCTCTGATAGGAGACAATAGGACAGTAACAGGGCAGGTGTCTGAAAGAGGAAAGTCTYGTTATGAATGCTGCAATCTCTGTCATGTTAAGCAGGAAATAAAGCYCTAAGCTTAGAGCTGAACTACCCTTACATGCCATTTCTTGGGCCATCACCTTCATGGGCCCTGATCCCTATCTCATCTCTGGAAAACCTGCATCCTTCCTGCCTCTTCTTGGTTTGGCTGCAGCAAGGCAAGGCAATGCCTGAGGGTTTCTCCCGCTCAACACTTGCCTTTACTGGGAAGAAGGATCCAGCTATATTTTATTGGTAAGGAGAAGAGTCTTCCAGGTGTTTGCCAGTTAAAAGACTTTTTGTTTTGCAAAATTTTGGAAGCGTTTCACAGGTTTTTAGAGAATACATGAGAAGAACTCCCCGCTATAGCAAACCCAACGCTCTTGTGCTGCAGTGGGTCTCTTGGGGGATAAATCTGCATCATCCACCGAGCAGAAGCTGTTCCTGACATACCCCTGTCACTCCAGAGCCGGCTGGCATTGGCCTTCCCAGGAGGGCTGGAGCCCTTCTGCACGTTGGCTGCGTCCCCAGCAGTGTCCAAACGCGTGAAGCCACCTTATGCACAACTGGTTGTAGCACCAAAGGCGTCTTCCCTCCTCTGATGGGCTGAAAGACTGTTTCAATTCACAGTSGCTCATTACACAGTGCGGTAACTCGACAGGTACACCAGGCCRCGGGCGGGACTCGGCGCCGGCTGGAACAGCGGAGGCCGTAGTGTCGGCTGGCAGCACGGGGCAGCTCCTCTGCAGCTGCTGCATGCGGTGCAAGAGATGCTGCCCACCTTCCTCCGGCTGCAAAAGCCCAGGAACCMACCTGGAGGAAACACATTATAACTAACGTCTTGTAGAGTTACAGATTATACCTAGGAAAGCAAACACTTTGTTGCTAAAATTAAAGACTACATCCCCGGTGACTGCTGAAATCAAACTGTTCGATAGCTGCTTCAAAAAATACAGAAATTTTGGTGGAGCAAAGCTATTTGGGGCCAGATTTCAGAGAACAGGAAGGCAGGGGAGCGTCTGCGCTGGCTGCATTCCTGCGGGAGGTGGTTGACCTCTGCTGCTCGCCCACCATGGATGCTGGCAGCAGGAAGAGGTTCTCTCTGCCGTGGGGTTTAGCCACATCGAACAGGGATGAAAACCTCTTTACTGGGCATAAACTCTTCAGTGATCCTCCTCCAGCTCCTAAAAACTGCCTTCCCTGTCCGCAGGCAGAAAGCTCCCGTGTGCTGGGTGACTCTGCAGCACGCTCCGCCGGGGCTGCTGCCGCTCCTGCCCGCCGCTGGCTGCCCCRTGCAGCAGCCAGCACGGGAGCGAGACCTCTGAGAGGAGCAACGGCGGAGGTGGACAGCGAATGTCAAGTGCCAGGTGCGAAGGAGGCTTTGCAGAGAGTTTTGATGCATTTGATTACAAATACTGAAAGCAAACACGCCAACACCTGCCTGATGTTTGCCCTGGAATAACTTGCCAGCTGCAATAACTGCGCTTGAGCGCACCAAGGGAGCTGCACGGCAAACGCGGGAGCTCCAGGTTCCTCCAGACGGGCCCCGATGCGACGTCAGAGCAGCCAACGGCAGCAGGTGACGGTCTGGC